>NC_052535.1:40173371-40477186 GCF_016699485.2 Gallus gallus | reverse complement strand
ATGCTCTCACCTGAGCTGTTTGAACTGCTGCTTTGACCCCGCTGTGTGCCTCCCCAGTGAATGCTTTAACCGCCAGACCAAAGAGTCATTCTCGCTCTTTGACTCAGTATTTAAATAATCCATGCAGAACAGCTTTTCCATGGGGATCAGGAAAAGCCAATTACAGATTTCTCACTGGTTTAAGACCTCTTCTGGGAAAGTGAAAATGTGGGTTCAAGAACACCCGGACAAAGAGGGACTTGAACCCGATTGTCCCGCATTGTATATCAGATGAGGCCCTGACCACGGAGCTATTGAATAAATGAAGAGAGGGGGGATTCCCTTTACTTCCATGAATGATTTACAAAGAGTGTGTAAACCTAATCTTTCATTTCCAGTTCTTTGGTTCTGTGTTTAAATGGCTTCTGCAGAGTTTTCTGTATCTGTGGCAGGAGTGATACTCTGTACTGCTGGTTGGACAAAAATACTGTTTTTTAAAACCACTGAAAAATAGTTCTTCTCTACATTTATTTAATCTCTGTATATTCCCAGAATATTTCTTAGTCCATCCATAATGAAATTGAAGTATGTTTTTATTTGGCAGTAAATTCAAAATGTTGGTTAATTTGGGGGAGGTGAAGTTAGGAAAGGAAGAATGATTTTGCAGTAACTGATTTGTTAAAGCATGTAACTGAAAAGCTATTCTCACACAAAGTTCTGCTGCACGTGCCTCCATTTTGCCTAACATTTCTTAATTCAAGGCCCTGTACTGAACTAATGTGCTTTCATTAAGAGCGTTTAGTAAAAGTTGCTAGCCACACGAGTGTGCTAATTTAAACTCAGACACAAAGATCAATACAAACAGGGGGAAAAAAGCAGTGTCTATTTATTAAATCTGAGACATCTTTCTTTACAGTTTACATTGACACAGAATGTGAGAAAAAGACAAAACAATGATGGGGGGTGGGTGGGAAAAGAACCAGCAGAATCTTTTAGGCACAGCTCATCTATTGACCGTTTGCAAGAAAATCCTTCAGTAGCAGTCTGCAGAAACAGAAATAGTTAAATGTTGCAAATGTGTCCAAAGTCACACAAAGTCTACTCATACCAGTTATGAAAGTCAGCCTTCCTGAAGCTTAATTCAGTGAATGATTACCCTTCCTCTAGAGGTGTGGTGAAGGAATAAGAATGGCTGTGTGCCATCCAGTAACTAGACAGTGGTGTTGTTTTCTTTTCTTTTTTTTTTTTTTTTTTCCTATTTCTGATGCTCTTTTATTAAATGCTAACAGGGAACATTATTCTCATGACTTCTTCTCATGCATGTCACTTCTCTCAAAATAATGCAAAAAAACATACTTTCTGAAAGACCTTCTAACCAGAAATTTGAAGGAAACCGACATTCTTTCTGGAGAAGTCATTTATCCTTGCCAGTTGTTGATTAGTCGGTTGGGTTGTTTTTTTTTGTTGTTTGTTTGTTTGTTTTGTTTTGTTTTGCTTTCAAAAAGATGTACGGTACATTGGATTCTTATGGTTCACTTTTCAAGTAGAATGAAAAACCACAGATTCACCAAGGTTGGAAAAGTCCTCCAAGATCATCCAGTCCAACTGTCCACCTGCCACCAATATTTCCTCACTAAACCTCACAGTACAAAATCTAAATATATCTTGAACATCTTCAGAGATGGTGACTCCACCAGCTCCCTGGGCAGCCCATTTCAGCATCTGACCACTCTTCTGAAGAAGTTTTTCCTAATATCCAACCTGAATTTTCCCTGGTGCAGCTTGAGGCCACTCCCTCTCATCCTATTTCTAGTTACCTGGTAGAAGAGGCAAACCTCTACCTCGCCACAGCCTCATTTCAGGGAGTCATAGAGAGTAATAAAGCCTCCACTGAGCCTCCTCTTCTGCAGACTAAACAATCCCAGTTTCCTCAACCGCTTCTCATAAGACTTGTGCTGCAGAGCCCTCACTAGTTTCATTGCCCTTCTCTGCTCAAGCTTCGGGTCCTCAATGTCTTCCTCATAGTGTGGGGAAACTGAACACAGTACTCGAGGTGCAGCCTCACCAGAGTTGAGTACAAGGGAAAGATCACCTCCTGCTCCAGCTGGATACACTGTTTCAGGTAGAAGCCAGGATGCCATTGGTCTTCCTGGCCACCTGGGCACACTGCTGGTTCAGGTTCAGCCAAGATTGTTGTCAGTAAAACATACTGAATTCTATTTTTAACTAAAAACCTGTCACGCTCTCCGATTTTGGACCTTCCTTATTCTGTAGAGCTAAAACCATTTTCACGTCTGGATAGATTAGGATATTTCAACAAATGTTTTATTTTCAAAATTGAAAATATTTTCTAAACTGCACTGGTGAAAAGAGTTATAAAATGCAAATGATCCTTCCTTCCTTCCTCCCTTCCTCCCTTCCTCCCTTCCTTCCTCCCTTCCTTTCCTCCTTTCTAACTAGATCATTCCAATGTTTGTTCTTCATAGAATGTATATGCTGCTGTAAAAATAATAGATCTTTCTCTTGTTCATTTATGCTCTTTTTTTTGTTGTTGTTTCTCCAAAAAAAAAAAAAAAAAATGGGGCAAAATCTACAATTGCCTGAAGCACAGCTATCTCTAGCAGGACTTAATCTTTCTATTAAGTATTCCCTGCCTGAGTGTCACACTGAGGCCACTTAAGTCACTTCAGCATCAGTCAGAGATGTTTAGAAACACTTCTTCTGAGTACTTTAATGGTTCATCAAGACCTAACCCTTTGAACATTGCTTTAAGGCATTTTGGCTCTGCTCTGAGTCACTGAAGCAAAATTGGAGCATCTGGATGCAGTGTCAAAATAGCCCACGCAGCTTCAGTGCAGCACCCAAGTGAATAATCTCAACACGGAATACAAACACTGCATTAGTGATTGCCAGAAGGCTACAGTTCATCTTCCTCTGAAATACAACGCAAAAAAAAGTGCAAGAGAAGTTGAAGGATGATAGGCTTTTTTTCTTTGTATTTTCTGTTATGTGAACAAAGAGTCAATCTATGTTTTGATGGTTCATTAAATGTTCGGCAGCATGGCTCTGCCAGTCCACCAATATCCTCTTTCCCAGACAAAGGAATAAACAACTTTTACAGTTAATGCCATGTAAGATATTTGAATGCAAAATAATGTATACAGTTGCTGATGTTAGCCATGAATTGAAGTAATGTAAGAAAAAAAGTATGATGATATTTTATTAGTCTGTTAGTAATGTAACATCTAATTATACTCTGTTGAGCTGTATATAAAACTTCATTATTTCTATGAGCTTTGTGAAATCATATCTCTTTCACTTTGTTTTTCCTCACAGATGGCAACAAAATTGCATTTCGTTGATTGAAGCTTTTTAAGGTAAATCTTTTTATTCCTTCTGTTGAAATAGACTTCACATATTATTTTCTTTAAATTGCTAAGATGTTATTTCTTTGCTGTTGCTTCTTATGGACAAAACTGGGTTCTGATCCTACTTCGTTGAAAACTGCTGCACAATTAATACTCAGTAAGAGCCCGTGAGACATGTGGTGTGTGGCTGCAGATACAGTCCCCAGGAAAGATTTCTTCTGCCGTAGGCAAGAATACCTTATGTGAGGCTTAGGCCAACAGGTCAAGAAATGTAAATGCAGAAACATGCTAAACATACCACCTGGCATAAGGCTTTGCCTGGAAATGCTGTACTCCAATGGATGATCTGTATAGTTCACACCAGAATGAATACTGGAGAATAGAACTGGGTCACAACAACACGTATAGTCTGTTTCCTCGCTACTTATTTTCTGAATAACCATGTAGGACTTTATGTGTAAATACAATGCCTTAAACTAAATCCAAGCAAAACCATCAGATTGATATAAAGCTTTGTTATTTTTATATTTTTCAGATAATACAGATGTCTTTTGTGTGTATATATGTATATGAAAACAATGTACAATAAGATAATTAGCGGTTCAGTGGTACTAAAAAGCTGTGCCAGCAACACGGCCTTATTATTCACATTTCTATTATACAAGCAATACCAAAATATATTCGGGTTGGAAGATGTCAAGTAAATGGGTGACACTGTTTCTAGCTTGTCTAACTACCATTAATTTAGTTAGTATTCATTGTAATTACACTGATCATAATGAATTCATTTAGTATTAATGTGAACATTAGAGATCTTTTTAGGAACTTCATTATAATTCAGCAATAATTAATGTACATATTAAATGAAGTGTTACTACTCAATGCTATTATAAAGCCATGTTGTTTCATTTGAAAATCTTTAGAGCGGGTTGTGTTTGATCTGGTTGGTATTCTGACTGTTACCAAGAGGTATTCTGCAATGGCAAAGGGCAATTCACATTGGAAGACTCTTGTTAACTTTTCAGAGAGATTCCATGTCTGCACTTGTCTACTGGTCCCCATATAACTTAACATTTGAAACAGCATACTTCATGGCCGTGATAATGCAAAAAATAATAATAATAATAATACTAAAAAAAAAAACTTCAACAAATAATTTCTAATGTTTTAGACATTATCCAGTAAAGGAGGTACTTGTTTAGAAGTAAACTGCAGCGCAGTACTTTGCTGACATGCTGATTATATATTAACCTACACTGATTACATATTGTATATTTACTTATACAGTGATTATTATTCCCTCGTACCCTCCAAGTGGAATCCAAAACTGAGAAACAATTATTTCCCCTATATCACACATTTGGAAAAGCTAGGTTCTTAAATGGCATTTATCAGGCAGTTACACAAAAATAATGAAAAGTATAGCAAAAGAAGGAATCACCTAGAATCATATGGCTGTGCATCTTATCCACTGGCAATGAGTGTAAATATATTCCCAGAAAAAGTGAGAGCAGTATGTACATAACATTTTTCCAGATGCTTTCCAGGCCTCCAACAATATGAGCTGAAGAAATTTCAGCTAAGGTGATTTACAGAGATTAAAATGTTGTTGGTTTTCTCCTCCATTAATCTTTTCTTATAAACTATGTAAACTTTAAAATGGTGTCCTTTGACACTAAGTTGCACAGGTCTACTACTCTGTTCATTCTGTACATTAACAAAAAAAAAAATCATTTTTAATATAGTTTTGTATAGCTTCATTTAAATCTACATTGGATTGGATAGATTTGAATGGGAAGAACAATGAACAGTTAATGCCTGTCCACTCCCTCTGTGCCACCAGTGACTTGTGAGTGTCAGCTCACAAATATCCATCCCTCTTAGGAGGTCTTGTCAAGAAAAGCATCCTACTCCTCTATCTGCACAGAAGATGTTGTTTACCCTTTCTGGATTTTGTATGCTAGATGTGGTTTTCGCAGTGAGAGATGGTTACACCATTTCAAAATGATTTCTCCTGCTTTTCTTCTCAGTTTCTTACTGAATATTTGAACACTTGTGGAACTACTTATTGACTTAAGTCTGTATAGTAATTATAAGCTCCAGTGTTCTTTTTTCACCTTGTGCGTCACTTTACGTTTATTTACATGACATTTAATCTGCCATTGTATTGCTCTGTCACTATCTGTCTGCACTGCATTATACATCTTCTAGCTCTGTACCTTTGCAATTTTAGGTGAGAGAGAATGCACTGGCACTAGTCAATAAACTGTTCCATCTGTGAATTGTCTTACAACTCTTCAGTGAACATTATCTTATTCTAATGATTTGTGACTATTCATTTTCTCATCACTTCCTTTCTCCTTCAAGTGGATATTCCCACTGAGAGTTATTAGGATACATTATTACACAGCAAGCAATCTTTACCTGCAGTTTTACAAAATATGTCAATGTAATGCTAATTAATAAGAAGTCCACTAATCTATGAACTTCTGACTTCTTTTCTGCTGATATATTTGACCTTGGGCAAATCATTTAACCTCTGTGCTTCTTCATTGTTTCTCTTCTTAGAGTGCAAAAAATGGAATTACCATTCTCTTTAAAGCTGCTGAGCCTTATAGATTATGTATATGCTAAGTGTTTTTATTTGATTTGCACACTGAATCAAATTAAGGCTTTGAATAGAATAGCAGATATAACAGAATAACCTTAACTTCTAAGTTAGGAAATTGTTATTAGTATGAGTGTTGGAAACTATTTGGAACTGCCCTAAATTTAAAAGCAACTCTTTGGTTACATCAGAAAAAATAAGACAAAAGCAAACTTCTTTTTTTTTTTTTTTTTTTTTTTGTACATTAGGTGCTGAATTTTCCTACTTGATTTAGTGAATGTCCTTTTTATGATCAATGCATTTGTAAGAAGTTTGTTCTTCTCCTTAGCTTAGTCTGTCATGGCTTTATGTTGTATAAATATATACGCAGAAATTGAAGATTAATTTAATTTATGTCTTGTATA
The DNA here is from genome assembly GCF_016699485.2 of Gallus gallus. Taxonomy (NCBI): domain Eukaryota; kingdom Metazoa; phylum Chordata; class Aves; order Galliformes; family Phasianidae; genus Gallus; species Gallus gallus. Next base: position 40,470,827 of record NC_052535.1, on the reverse strand, counting down.
TTAATAACTCGGAAATACTGAAAATATATTCCAGGCTCAAATCCTGGTGGTTTACAAAAGTTCAGCATGCTCATTGCAAGTGCTGATTCCTCCTGAACAGTTGCCTCTTGTGAAATGCAATGACGTTGTCCTTGTTACTGTTGTAGTGTCCCTCCCCCTTTTCAGACAAAATCCAGTCATCCAATAGCTCTGATTCTGTGATCTTGCCTTTCTGCTTCTGAGCAGGTGAGACTGCAGCATTGAACCTTCAAGGTTCACCTTTCTTTAGCCATATCTGGGGCACTGTGAAAGTCTTCTGACAGTTCTTTCTTATAGGCTAGGGTAAACACATTCTTGTGTACCTCAGTATTGTTGCATAGCCTGCCAATGGAAGCATTTCCTTTTTGTTTTGTTTTTGTTTTTTTTTAATAGTTACATATACTAACTTACGACCCTGTTTACACAGATACTGAACTCCAGCAGCTTTGGCAAAAAAATAAAGGCAATACTGATTCAAAATACTTGCAGAAATAAGGCCAATCATTACTAATACAGCTCTGCTTAATGTTGTCTGATTTTTTTTGGTGATGTTTTTTGATGATGTATGATCACTATTTTGCCCTTTGCTGCAAAGGATGAATTTTATCTTTCTAACTTTCACCAAAGCTGGCAAAAAACGTGTTTAAAAGTTTCAATGACAAGATTAATGGCATTTCAGTTTCTTGTGGGAAAAATATCAGTCTTCAGGAACAATGTTATTCATTGTGTTTAATGCAAAATTGGGTACATGCTGAATATGATTTAGCAATACCAATCAAAGAGCAACTTGGACTCACTCCTGCTATAATGGTTTGGACTAATCTAGATAGATTGTAGGTTGTTTCTCTTCCTTTTTGACTTCCCTTTCACCTTCCCTTCCCTTCCCTTTTTTTTTTTTTTTCTTAAACAAGAAGTATAAATATGATCCTTTTCACAGACAGGCTGGTAATAATAATTTTTCTTACATTTGTGCCCGTTAGAAGATCTCGACCTGCTGCTTCCATCTTGCCATCCCTTCTCTTTTCTTCCCCCTTCTTCAACGTTCCATGTTCTACATTGATTTATTTCTAGACACTGTCATAGAAGTCATAGAACTGTCCTTATGTATCTCAGGTCATTAACATTTGTTGTATTTTTTCTTTTTTTATTTTTAATCCAGGTTCTTTATAACTTTCTAAGGCCTTCATTCTTACTCCCAGTTTGTCCTTAATTTTTCAGTTACATCATTCTCTCATTTTCTCTTTCACATTAACAAGTAGGAAAGAGGGAGAAGTGGCTGTGTGGGAGTACTCATGAAGATTTTTTGTTGCTGAAGTATATGAAATTATCTGGAAATCCAGATAAAAATTATCTTTAAACTGCGATTTGCTTAAATCAATTGAATTCAAAGGAATTTCAAGGCACTGGGAGATACTACATTTTCTGTCTGGCATCCCAGCAAGGATCAGATTGCATGCGAGCTGCATATTGTGTGCACAGTGCTCAAATACTTAATGCTTCTGGCCCATCCCTTTCACTTTAAGCATTCCTTTTCAAGATTAGTGTTTGGGCCTACCTCAGTAGAGGAATTTAAAAATAAGTGCCTAAAGACACATGATCTAACATATACGTAATACACCGCATTTTAGCCCAGAGCCACTTTTTATAGTGTTGTTTAAGCCCTTCAAAAAATAGAATGTACAATGAAGACCTTTAGCAATCTTTTACCATGGATGCTAGCAGGCACTGATATAATGCTAATGTGACAGCTATGATTTTAGCGAGAGACACTTTTATTTCCTTGATAAGACAAGTGTTACACATACTGAAAAGCAGACGGATTTTTCTGGCCAGTGTCTCCTCATATTTGTGCCACTACGGATTTGCTGACTACTCAAATTATCTTTCACAGGTTAGCACGTGTCTGTCTTACACAGAAATGTTTGTCTTCCTTCCTGACATTTCTCTAAATGGTCTTGTTTTTGAAAAATGAAACCAGACTGTGTCGTTGTTAGTAAGTGGCTACCTAATGTTCTCCCCAGAAAACTGCTAGACCTTTATAATGCTAGACATCCATTTAGGATTAGCTTCCCTTCTAGCAAATCAAATTCTATTTCTTACAAAATGCATTCAAAATTTGCAATAGTCCCTTCTGTGGCAGAAAAGGAAAAAGGAAAAAGGACGCTAATACCTAGAAAGAGGCTCCATTCTATTTCAACTGTGATTGTGGTTAAAGCTCCCCTCATTTTTATCTGTTCTAACAAGGTTCCCTTATGCCTTTTTGTAAACTACAAACCATATTATATAATCTTCCCTCCAGTCTCTCAGAAAATACGATATACCACACCAGACTGATAAAATAAAGTGTACTTCAATCCATATTTTCAAATCTCTGTGCCAACTTAATTATTTTTCATTTGGTACATAATTTTGTATTCTTGAAATAATTAATTGAACTTATTGTATGCCTTTGTCAGTTTCGTAATCTTCGTTGCAGCAGTTTCATATAATGATAACTTCTCTAGAAGTAGAATCTGGGTGGAAGATAAATAGCACTTCTGATGCCTTTGAGAATAAGAAGTGTGGATTTGCTTCTTGATCTGTGTGTTGGAGTGGCGATGTATTTGGTCCAAAACAGAAATTACTTAAAGTAGATTCTGGCTTGGGGAGCAAAGTTTTCAGTTTTTTATTTTCCTATAAATTTTCAATTCCTTAAGCCAGTAAAATGAACTCCTGAATTTTGTTTTTTTTTTTTTTTGCTGTGTGCTGGTACATCCATTAGTCAATTTACATGGTTCTTCTAAAAGCGTTCTGGTGTTCAGATGCAAAATAGAATTCCATTATAGACCCATAGAAATATTTGGAGTATTGTAGTTAAAAATCCCAAGATATTTACAAATAGAGCAGTCAATTAATATAAATTACTATTAATTTATTAATGAAAGACTCCTTAAGAGGGACTGTATACTGTATAGTGAAGTAGTAATAATCTACTGTTGCCCTCTATTGCACTCTAAGCCAAACATAGTACAAGAAGAAAAAGGATAAAATTTCATGACCATCAATGAAATACTTCTGATAAGCAGAAAAGGAAAGAAGCAGCTAGATTGATCAGATGAGGGAACATCTGTTAAAACTTACTGATCATGTTTCATTCAGACACTAAAATGTGAGACCGTTAAAGAAATAACTGACTACATAATGAAAAGTTTTTTGTTACTGTAAAAAAATGCAGTTACATTAAAACTTCTGCAGAATGTGTTGGTGTATTTTGATGTAGAAGACAAATGCAGTCTAAAGCTTACGTCTTACAGTTAAATACATATATGATGGACTTGTGATCTATGTTGTTTTAGCTGCAGGTAACAGTTTACCTGCTTCATCTTATTCTTAATGAGTAAGGCTATTACTGATAAAATGTTCTCTTAACAGAAAACATGCTAAGTATTCTCTTAGATTGTTTTCCCTTGTGCTCTTCAGTATAAATTGCAATACCAGAAGCTGCTGTAGTATGATCCACACCCAAAGGTGGCCAAATGCCAGAGCAGTTATTTGGCCCATCTAATTCCATACATTGATTCCTGTGGTTCTGTAATTTTATATATATATATTAAAAAAAATACAAAATACAAAATAAAAAATTAACACTCCCTGCCTATCACTGACTTGAAAGGATAATGCCCAGCAAGTTTTATTTGACCTTAGTTTTGATTTCCGCATCTTTATTCTCCCATCCTTTCTTTGTCCTGCTCCTTAGCAGTAAAGGTCATCTGCAACAATTTGTTCTAGAGGCCAGGAACAAATGAATTTTGTAAAGCATTGTCAGCACCTGTGCAAATGTGTGCTCATACAAAACTTTGCAGGCATCCTACTAGTTCATCATTTTTGATCTAGATATCCTAACCCAAAGCTCTGCAAAACACATTGCCTTGTTAGTGTATCTTTATACTCATGTGTTTTGCCTGACTACAACAGGCAGCTCTGAGTTTGGAATTTAATCATTTTCTTCTAGCAGTGATTCTGGGCCAGCAGAAGAGACATATGCCTGTAGGAAATTAAAGGACTGTTTCTCACTGAGTAGCCATGCTGGTGCAATTGTTAGCTCTACCATATCACAATATGATTATGTGTTGCCAGTGAATTAACTCCAATTGCTGAAATGTGGCTAACCCTACTCATGTTACTACATGCTGCTGTTGTAAATACCATTTTGCTTAAAGAAATATGATAAGTGAATACAAGTAGCAATTTAGAAAGCAACTACTATGAAAAAGAAAAAAAAAACCTTGTAAAATCATAGGTCCATGAATGCAGTTTTAAAGCAGTTGTTGCTGCTGCCATCTTTAGAACAAGTGTAATGTCTTTCTCTTTTCAATACATTTTAGTGTTGTTGTTGCCTAAAAATCCTGAAATGTACTTAGTCTATTTTCTTCACTTGAAGATATTTGCAAATAAACACACATAACAGCCAATCAGAGGGCTTTTTTTTTTTTTTTTAAGTTTTCCTTTCCCTAAATTCCTATGTAACACTACATAATTATAAAAATAATATTTCATCCTAGTAATTAACTTTGCCATTAATAAGAACTGTAAAAGTAGGGTAAGGCTAGAGTTATGCCAGTAGTACATAGGCAAAGTTATGGATTTGAAGGTAAAATGTGTTAGGTAGAGTTTTTCCTTGACAGAAGAACATCCTTAGTGTTGTCAGTTGCAGCATTTCAAAATTCAAAACTGACCAAAAAATTGCCATCATTTATAAATACGGAATTGCAGTACAATTGTCAGTCCACGTGTACATGTATATATGCAGGCTTAGATCTTATACAAAAGTTCCTTCATCGTGCTTTGCCCAGCAAATTTTTATTCCCATCCTCAAATTCTCACTTTCTCCAGTCCACCTCCATGTGAGTTCTGCCCTTTCCCAAGCTTTCCAACCATCTTCTTTATGTCTGCCTCACCTATGTTAGATTGCCCATCCTTTCCCTTTCATTTTTGCCAGTGGGATCAAAGAAATGATACAACACATTCATTGTAGTTTCCATTTTAATTGAAATATTGTCTACCTGAAGCCAATTTCAATTAATCTATGGGTACAAAACGTATTTAATTATTTCTTATTATTTCCCATTGTGTATTCTGATTTAAATCTATACAAAAACAACCTTTGTGTTTTCAGTCCACATAATTTCTTAAAATGTATCGTCAGCGATATCAGAAACGTATTGTGTTGGTGTAAAAAGGCTCAGTATGTAATAAACATCATGACTCTTTCACGGGAACCACAGGAATAGAAGAGGGCTGACTGCTGCTGTACTTTATAATTTCCAAGCAGGATATAAACTCCAGTCCTGCAGAGTTGTTAAATCTCACTTATCTTGGTTATTATAGGGTATTAGTATAGTAGAAGGCTCTGCATTCAGATATCCCCTGCAGGAAAATTCTCCACCAAATTTCCACTAAAAACTAAATACTTTGAAATTATAGGTAAAAATTTCTTATTATGCTGTATCTTTTTTTTTTTTTTTTAATATGTATGATATCCTAATGTAATATACTACTTATTTTGCTAAAAGCCCTCTTTCAGTTTCAGACACTACTGATATTTCATGTTTGTTGTCATCAGTGATGTTATCTGTTTTTCACTGCGCTCATGAAAGCTGACAAACAGAGAGAAGTCAGTAGAGAATGCAGAAGGAATCTGAATCTGTAACTGATCCTTGCCACTGTTTCTTTTTGAGTGAATGTAATATTGCATAATAAAGTTTAGTCTAGTTCTTTGCCATATAGCCTAGTGTACCTGAGAATCATCCAAATGGGAGAAAACAAAGAAGTGTACTTAATGTAAAAGGAAATTTTCTAGAAAGGAAACAGCAGCATTGTAATTAAAAACAAAACAAAACAAAAAACCAACAAACACACACAAGAACAACAAAGGAAAAAGCCCCCGCACATATAACTGCAGAACTGCGATAATCAAAACATACAATTATCTCAAAGTTCGGTGTGTCCATCAGGGCTGCTTCAATACATCTGGGTTTTTGTGTTTAAAATCTTGTGTACAGAAATGTTCAAGCCTGCAGAGTTTCCTTGTTTCTCAGAAGAAAGACTCTGCAGGAGAGACTTTCTGTCCTGTGGAGCTTATAGACTCTGCAGGATCTTTTGCTCAGTGACCCTAGTTTATCCACAATTCATTTATGTGACTGAATCCTATGTCTCCCAGATAAACGAGTTTCAGATCATTAAGGTTGTACTGTCCTTGTTAGTAAGAATGTATTATTGACCAGAGGAATGCTGTAATGTCCTTTTTTTTCCAAAACACGGGGAAAGGAGAATCATAGAATTTTTATCAGTTTTGTTTACAACTTGCTTATGAGCCATTTTTTTTCCTGTCTCAAGAACAGGAATAAATTATGGATGAGGTCTCCCATATCTGGACATGATTATTTTTTAATTATTATTCTCTTTGATCCTAAAGAATTTGCAGGCTTTTATGCAATATGGGGTAAAATTTGATGTCAGATAAACCTTTCTAAGAAAATAATACAAGATACCAGCAGTACCTGCATTGCTGTGCGATTGTAATTATATAGGGGGGGAAAAACAACACAAAAAAAGAGATGTTTTCTGTCTCATGTAGTCTATTACTGCAGTGAAAATATTTCAGACTGAAAAATATCTAACAAAATCAATAGAAAGGTTTGTGGCATAGGAAAAAAGCACACCTTTTTCTTTCTTATTCTTTGGCATTTTTGAACATCGTTGGCATATAGTAGAAAGGCAGTCGTGTTATTTAAAACTGTTAACATTAAAAAATCATGATCTCTCATTTCAGTTACAAATTGATTAGTAAATTCTAAAAAAAAAAAAAAAAATCAGTTTATTGTGAAATCCATCATGTCAAAGATACATTAAGGAGTCATACATCTTTAAGAAATACTCTGATCAATATCATAATCTTATAGAATGTTAAACTCTGGTAATTTCTGAAAATACTGTTTTTATTAAGTGAGCTTTCTGGTGAGCATTCATAGTATACTGCACTGTCTGGATATTCTTTATAGCTCTGCAATAAGTAGTATGTATTCATTAATATGTAACAGAATTTGATTAACATCTAGTAAATAACATGTGCAGGGAACATAAATTAGGCTTTGACTGATTATGCAAAATCATACATGAATTTGACTTCTGCAGTTTCATTGTCATGTTGTTAGTATTAAAACTACGAGGAGGCATATGGATTTAGCTACTCATTCTGTTCTAAAAGTTGCTTAATTTTCAGCATAGTAAGCAGCAAAGACACAGAACTGCTTAAATAATCAAGTGGGTTTTTTGAATTCACCCATTTTTTATTAAAAAAGTGGAAGGCAATACAGTCGTGTTTGTGGTGATCACATGATGGCTACAGAGATATTCATTGAGAATGTCTCCCCGTAATGTTCACCGATACAATTTTAGCTTGATTATGCATATTCTATTTTCCCAAGTGTAGAAGATTGCATTCAGCTGTATTCCAAATGTTGTTGTTCCAAGAAATGTTTGTATCCAGAATTATACGCATGAGAATTAAATTAGTGTACATAAATAACCATTTGCTTCTTTGAGAAATGCAGCACTCTGAGATAACAAAAAGAAAAGGGCTGTGCAAGATAAATCTGTAACAAGAGATTTCATCTTATGCTCCTGGTCTATTCAGAGCTCCGGTTACTCTGTGGGTTTGGAGCGACACAGAACAGCAAATTTTCAGAGCTACAATTTATTATCCTTGACTGAACAATCACTCCATTTTTCATCCACAAACACTTCTTTCTTGACTTGTCCTACTTCATGTTAGTCAGTCCTCATTGTGAACAGTACTAAATAATAGCAATTAGGGCATGTGAGCTGCTTCTCTAGTTTCTAATCTTCTCGTGTATTCACTATGAAAATTTCTCATTTCTTGCTTTTTCTCACCTTTTTTTCCTCCCTGTTTCTTGTAATGAAGTACTGTAAATACAATTTAACACCAATCAGCTTCTGTCATTGTATTCTTTAACTTCTTGCCTTTGAAGAACAAAAATCTGGCACTGAATTTAGACATGCCAGGAACTGCTCCTCAGTGTTTTTGTGACACAAACAGCTCGGGAAGGGAAATGACAGAGTAAGATGTTATAATGGAAGAATAATAGAATCAGAAAGTGAATTGTCTCTTCAGTTTGAGCTTTTCTTCTTTGTCCAAGATAAACTTTTTAATGTGTTCTATAGAAGTGCTGTTGCCCAGCAGATGCTTTGCTCTTTCTGTCTCCAACTGGCATTTTCAACTTCAAAAAAGTCAACTCCCAGTCAAGTGCCAGGCTTTGGTATGCATATGCTAGTTCATCAGACGTGAAATGCTTCAAGACGACATGTCAGTTTCCCATACGGTTCTGCTGAAACGTGGGAAGTCTGAAACTGTCCGGCCGCCTGTCAGCTCCAGGCAGTGCTGCTCAGCCACTGTGCTCCGGCACCTGGCTGCTCGCAGTGCCATGACAGGGGCTGTCCTGCAGCCTGACACCCAGGACTTTCTATTGTGTTTTTAAATACAAGACCTGTTTTGAGGTTTACTGAGCCTCCAGCTATAACCCTTCAATCCTGGGCTTAGTCCTAGTGTGTGCAGCTGTTGATTGACCTGGCCACCCTCCAATTTCAGGTCTGTCCGTGTTCCCACCCAACTGTTTTTATACCTTTAGCACAAGTAATTTGTATTCACCACAGTGCAAAAAGGTGTATGCAGACGGTAATTACTGTGTTGCACGTGCAACAAATGAGAAGTCAGAGTAAGGAGTGATAACTGAAGTTTTCGGGTGCTTTTAAAGAGGTCTACAAAATGAAGGGCATATATACAACATTTTTGTGACTTCTAATGTTTCTCTATTTTAGATTGACCAATGAAATTTGTGTATTTGGTGTAATTGTGTAGGATGTGTTTTCCAAACTAAGCAGTGTTAAATGCTGTGCACACAAAGACATGGGTATTCTCTCTTGCTTTGGACAGCTTGTATATAGCGTATGGTTTTATACAGATCCACAAACTCCCATCACGTTGTACTTTTATCAGATAAGAAGCTGCAAATTAAATTGAAATTGTTCTGAAGTATTTGCTACAGTCTGCAGGCTACATCAGGGTGGGAGAGAACACTGTCTCAGAAATCTTTGCAGAGGTTGAAACTTTGATTAAAGAAGACATTTGGGCTGAACAGAATTGGGATTGCCAGAAACTCCTTGATTTGACATTACAGTTGGAGAGAAGAAATTTGGATATCGTAGTGGGATATGGGATAATAAGAAGCCATATTAAGACCTTATTGCCTGTCATAGGGAACAATGATTCTTTCCCCTTTTACCTTTTTTTTTTTTTTTTTTTTTTTAACCCACAACCTATGGGAAACAGAGCAAAGGCTCTGCTTTGTTAAAATTCTCTCTTTAGAGGTATCCAAAACCCAGCAGTTTTCTTTCTCAGTCCTTTGCATCTGATGTGGTCTTTGCACCTCAGGCAGAAGCGGTATTTCTTTCCTGTTCCTATTTCTCCTTCATAAATTCTAATTCAATGTTTTAACTTTTTTTTTCTTTTAAACATTTGGGGGTTCTTTTTAAGCTGAAACATATTTTAAGACTTTGAAAAAAAGTTAGTGCTTTTTCTGGTTAGTTCAGCTACTATCAGTTGCTTCGGAAGTAACCCTACAAATCTTAATCTTGTTTAAATGTGTTTAATTGTACTGGGAATCATTTATTCTTAAACACAAGATAAAACAATCCCAGAATCACAGAACTGTAGGAGTTGGAAGTGACCTCTGGAGAACGTCTAAGTCCAACCCCTCTGCTAAAGCAGGTTCCCTACATTAGGTTACATGGGAAAGCATCCAGGTGAGTTTTGAATATCTCCGAAGAAGGAGACTCCACAACCTCTTTGGGCAGCCTGTTCCAGTGCTCCGTCACCCTCAAAGGAATAAAGAAGTTCTTTCTCCTGTTTGTATGGAACTTCCTGAGATCCAGTTTGTGCCTGATGCCCCTTGTCCTGTCGTTGCAAAGTGCCTGGCCCCATCCACTTGACTCCTGCTCTTCAGATATTTATAAGCACTGATGAGATCCCTCCTCAGTCTTCCCTTCTCCGGACTATACTGTACTGTATAACTATTTAGATTTCCTCAGTAAATATTGCTAGTACATTCCTCTTTCCCAGAGTAAATTAAAATTTCCTTTACAGTCTAATACAAATGTCTCTGGCCATCTATCTTGATTTCACAAGAGCTTCTAAAATAGCGTACGGAATTCTAAAACAGAATTTTGTGTAGAAATCATTTCATTTTTGAGCTTATAAATAGTCTGTAGTCATCTAAACATACATTTTGTGAAGTGAAATGAAGATAGAAGACTTAACATGGTGGAAAAAAAACCAAACAGTAATTACTATAATTAACCATATTTCTTGATTTGGCTTGAGAGCTGAGAGATGGGATGAGCTAAGAGAGCTAGGGTGGGAGATAGTGCAGTGTTTCTTTCCAATTGTGTTTATCACAATTGGTTTGTACTAGACCAGCTGTTCCTGGGCCTTCTTTTATTTATTTTATTTATACAGACTATGTCAGCTTTATATTTAAGTATGCCCTTAAGAGGAGATCTATAGGAAGGGTTTTTATTTTCTATGTAGATAAATATATACATATATGTATATCTTATACAAGGATGCAAAAAAGGTGATTCAGAACATACTACTCTTCTTAATGGGAGATTTATCTTTTAGAAGTAACTTACTGGAAGAATGCTGTACTTATGCATTAAAATGGACTTGCTGTAATTACTTAATGCTTAGGTAGTAAGTAATTACAGCTTAGGTTTTATTTTTAAAAGTTGTGTATTTAAATGCATATATATCATGTAGTCCACTTTTATATATATATATATATATATATATTGCGTGCTAACATAAAATTGAAATGATAGTACAATTTTGTCGTCAGAGTGTTGCGTTATATTTTATAACCTATATATCCAAAATGCCTTTTTACAGTAATAACAAATTAAGGGCTCTTTTTCAATAAATAAGCTTATGTGCATTCATCTCCTCCTCTGTGGGACACATCTCAATTTTGAAGAAGTATTTAGGGCAATCCTAAAACCACATATCCAACTTAATTAGTGGGTTATGATCTTGTATAGCATAGACTTTAATCTAACTTCAAGGAGTTTTTTATCCTATTTGTATTATTTGTCTTTTTTTCCCCCCCAAAAAAGTAACTATTTTTAAGATAGCATTCAATTAAACTGATATCAGAAAAATCATGACATCTACATTTCTGGAAGTTTTGGTCATGACTTATATTCAAAATATATGTCTTAGAAATATTATACGAGGACTGGTGGTATTACGTTATGTGTGTATCCCACCATCTGCTCTAACCCCCAGTGCTATGGAGTTAAAATACTTGCCCTTCTCAGACAGTCCCACACCACCACCAAGAAAAAGAAACATGGTATAGTTCACCTGCAGTTTCTTCTCTGAAAGAGTAAAATGAGACTTCAGTTTAGGGATAGAAGAAGTGGGGAATTAGAAAATAAAATGGTGTGAAGGATTATAAAAATAAGGTGAATCAAGTCAGTTTTTCTGTCTCCTGCTTGGAAATTTGTAATTGATTTGTGAGTTAGCCATACTTTTGCAGCTTTCTTTTACTTCTCAGTTTTAAAGCTGCACTGACAATGCAATAAACAAACAAACAAACAGAAAAACCTTTCCACTTATGGCAAGAGGGGCATAATTTCTGTTTTCTTGAGTTTTAGAGGTTTGGTTGGTTGGTTAGTTAGTTGGCTGGTTGGTTTTTCAAGGAGGTGATTGTATTATGGTTGCTTATGTAATATTTTTATGTTGGTCCTATGTAAAGACAGATGCGTAAATAAATGCACAGCTTCTGATACAATAAGGAAAAACTGGTATATAGCAATATAGTATTGTTGTAAACCAAATGAAATATATTAAAAAAAAAAAACTTTTTTTTTTTTTGTAATTCTGTTTTCAGTGATATACTGCTACTTAGTATATCAAATTTATGTTAGAACCAGAATTTATCACTAGATATATCTTTCTTTTTTCTTTTCATTTAGTGATAGTTTTTCTCTTGCTATAAAAGATGAATACTAAAATGTATTCTGCTTCCTCCAATTTTTTTAAATTTGTTTGTGAAAAGGCGCTCTGTAACTAACCATAGGATTTAAAACAAACAATCAAGTACAAGGCAGCATTTGACTCAGGAATCAGTCAGGAAGGACTCATAATGCCAATTCGATCTATTTAAAATCTCAGGACTCATGACTTTTAAGAGTGTATTTCTGCCAGATTTGAATCTGCTCCTCACATTTCCATGACTTTCCAAAATCAAGATGCGAAGGTAAATTCTGTGCAAGTTGCAGATTGAACTCTGTGCTAGTGGTAAAAATGTTGTTGGCTTTTGTAATCAGATAGACCTGTGAATAAAACACACAGCATCACAAAGGAAGTTTTTCCCAACTTAATTGTGTCCAGTCAATAAATGTGCAAAAGAAAGTCACCTAGAAATCTTACAAACAATTTTGACAACCATTGTCAGAGTTTTGTGTGTTATTAAGAGGTAAGAAGTGATGGTTGAGGAACTATACTAAATACAAATTTCTATAAAGCAGAGTCCATTTATGCAGAATAAAAATTTTAAATGACTTGAGGAACACAAATTAATTATATACAGCACTTAATACCCATGTGTCATTTTTCCTCAGTTAAAACAGATTGTTTTTCTTACTTTGTGTGTGATCTAGTTTGAAAGAAAAACCAAGGGAGGGGAATTACAGCAAGTATACTGCAGAGATGACAAATGCTACTGGATCAGTTATGGGCTTTGGTACAGCTCTGCTGTGGGGAACCTGCAGAGGTATCGCAATCTTCTTCTAATCAGAGGATAGGTCTTGTGCCGAGCACATTTTATCACTGAGTGAAAGAAGAAAGGACTGAAAAAGGACAGCTTTTAATTTCTGCACGGAATCTGCCCATAAAAAAATATATATTTGGGGATGGACCTAAAAGTCTTTAGAGGGCACTCCTTGTCATTGTGTATTATTTAAAATTTGATTCACACAGTGCAACTTCCCCTATTTCTACGTATTTTTAATATTCTAATTAGAGATATTGGCTATTTTGCAGTCTTACTTCAGTTGCACAGATGTAATTTAAATTAGTCTAATATGGTCTTGTTAAATGTAATTTTCTTTTTTTTCAGAGGAATTCAGTGGGAAATTTTTATAGCTGGAACTAAGTTGGTAAATACAATTCTTTGTAGTTAAAGCACTGATAACCACCTGCCATTATTTTTAAATAGTGTTTCTTCTATATGTGTCAAACCTTGATGCAACAGAACTAGATTCCCCAAAAGACTACTATAAGTGTAAATATAGCATATTAAAAAGTTCCAAATAACAAGCTGACAAGAAAAGAGAAAGACAAGACTGGTCTATGCTTTTTGTTTCTCTACTAAATTGGTTTAAATGGAATAGCATGATTAACGGATTTATTTTCTTAAAAGGAAACTCAGAGAATGGTGATGTAGGCTATAAAGGTGGAGATTTAGACTGTTCATACTATGGTTTACTCTGTGTCCTATTGTTTAAATGCTGGTTTCAGCTTCTAGTACATCTGTTAATCACAAAGAAAATATAAAAACGGAGAGTTCTAATGGTATAGAATATCAGTTCTGCCAGTAGTCAAGAAAGAAGAATTAAAAACTGTGATAAGCTGGAACACTTCTAATATTGGTTACCTCAGGTAAATGAGGTAGAAAAGAAAATGGTGGTGGAGAAGCTGTTTGTTGCATCACAGTTGCGGCAAACCAGGTTCCTGAAATAAGATGGACATTAATTCTTTAGAGTCTAGTGAGATGATGGAACATGTAAAATGCTCAGCCTGAGCAGAGTTTTAGCAGAAGGATTTAATCTTCTTGTCTCCAAAATAGGTGTGTGAGATCCTGAAATTAAAAGAGAAAACCCGGAATGAAATCCTTGGAACAGTCTGAATTGGGTGCAGTGAATAGTGTGTTCCATGTTCCTGTGGTACTTTTCATTTCATTATTAGTATGGATAAAAAATACCTTCACTGAAAGTAGCAATAGGAAAATGAATTTACTGAAATGCAGACAAAAAACTGTAACTGTGAAACAACTCTTAGCAGAACAACAGAGAAAAATAATTTCAGAGTGGCTACTGGAATGGGTAGTGGAACTTTCATGATTATATTTAGAAAAGTCTAGCCTTTTCCTAAGTCCTGGAAACACTGGTTTCTTACATGGTAGTGTAGCTGCTGTCTGTGAGGCAGGTTATTTTTCTAACATTAGCAAGACATTTTGGTCCCAGCAGTTTAGAAGTTTTTCTTTCTTCATCTGTGTGACATCTGACAAAGATGTTACTGTATGCTTATGGTTCTCGTATGCCAAAGGCAATGCAGAAAAGAATATGGAAAGATCCTGAAAAACAATATGTTTTATTTTTCAAATTTGTACGTGCAGTTCACGATGTATCTCATGGATTTTGTCCGTAACTGAAATATCTGGCACAGTAATTTTAAAAACTAAATTACTTCATGTATAATGGAATCTTGATTGGAATTTTCCAAAGCACTTGCTGTTACAGAACTAATATTCGTGATTCGACAAATGTCAATCTTCCATGCAGGTCAGTATTGAGCTGGTTCTGTACCCATGACTTTGGGTCCCAGTGCTGCTGGAGATAGATCTCCGATAAGATTTAAAGCTGAGGTCTTTGTATTGATCATTTGATTTTCAACCTTGAGGTGAAGGCACATAGGGAACAAGTGTAATCTTTACAGTATGTTTCTCTGTCCCTATTTTTTGTGCAGTTGTCTGATGTTTGACCACAAGTACTAGAAAATTTGACTGAAGTACTTGACACAAGTACTGAAATTTCAAGATTCAACAGGAAGGTATTCGAGAAAGATAAATAATATATTCTGAAATCAGCAATCTGATTTTCAATATATATGTATATAATATAGCTATGTTTCAATAACTTAAGTTTAAAAGTCTTTCTGTATTTTTACATTATTCAAATTAGAGAATAAAAATTAACATCTTTAGCAAAAGACAGAAGCTTATCTTACACTTAAGTTGAAGAGTGTCTTCTGTCAAATCCTTAGATTTTTCAAATAGTGGAAAAATATGCTGTGCCTTACATTTCCAGTAGTTGTAGGTTTCACAGTCCAAACGTAGCAGAAAACCCTTTTTACCTTCTGGTTTAGCTTCTCCTTTTTTTTTTTTTTTTTTCTTATTAACCAGCTCTAAGGTTTTTTTTTGTTTGTTTGTTTTTGTTGTTGTTGTTTTTGGGTATTTTTGTAAGTCTTTCAAATTGTATGTGCTTTTAAATGTATAAAACAATGTAATATTGTAAGGTAGTTATTAGCATGCATCAAGGTATTTTCCTGACCTTCAAGCTTAGAGCATTTTTGCAAACTCTGTGTGTTGATGCTGTTTGTAAGCTTGGGTTCCTTGCACTGAAACTTTTAGGAATTATTCAAACCCACCGAGGTAAAATCTTTTCTGTCTGTTCCTCTAATCCAACCCCTAGAGCCCCCTTGTAATGACATTTTCCCTAATACATTGTAAGCCCATCTTTGTTGTTTCAAGAGTGCTGTATTTAGGCTATCAACAACTAATATAGAAATTGTATTTTGTAGCCCCACAGGGAAATGGAGACTTGATAAATATCCACCTAGTGCACTTCAGGCGCTAAATTAAAACAGAAGTAGAAACACAGGAAACACAGAATGATATTGTCAGTCTGAAAATCCACACTGACTTAAAAATGCTAGTTGACAAGAATCCTGATCAACAGACTCATCTTAGGCCTCTTGGGGCCAATTTGGAAATGGAAAAGAGTAGAGAAGA
This sequence comes from Gallus gallus, assembly GCF_016699485.2. Lineage (NCBI taxonomy): Eukaryota > Metazoa > Chordata > Aves > Galliformes > Phasianidae > Gallus > Gallus gallus. The sequence goes on along the minus strand of NC_052535.1, from coordinate 40,454,898 downwards.
TATTTTAAAACAATGTCTGCTAGCAGTGCTGCACATGGTGTTGGCATTTCTATTAAAAACTGATACCTCCAGGGGGATCCAAAGTCTCAGTTAGACCAAGAGCAATGATATAGATATATTTAATATTTATTTTCTGTTTGTGTTCAGTTGATTTTATATTTCAGTATTTCCAAAAAAAAAAAAAAAAAAAAAAAAAAAAAAAAAAAGACGTTTGGTCTGTTGTGTTAGTTAGCAGGATTACATGTGTGTTGCTAAATGAAAATTAAGTTAATTCTGTTTTAGTCTATTTAGCAGATAACTGATTCATTTAATATTGTGGTTTGTAAAATGTGATTTTTTTTTCACCACAAGCATTTGAGAACTCTAACAGATTTGTTCTGCAAGTACATATATCTTTGCTGGCACTCTGTTACAGTATATTGCATACTATGCTAAATTAGGCATCAAAAGTGGCTACTGATCTCTTGCACTTTTATTTTCTTCCATGTCTCAGCTTAAAAATATATAAAGGTGTATATTTATGAAGTCAGTTTTTAGTAAGGAAATTATATTTTTTAAGAAATTACAAAAAAGAAAATAGAATAATGAAAGGAGAGTTAAGAAAATCAGGATAATCCAATTGCCTTGATTATTTTACAACATTAAAAATATAATTAGGAAGTACACTAGTCTTCACTTCTATCATATTAACTCATAATTTAACATAAAATATCCTATAATATATAAATATGAGAATAATAGACAACTTTATTTTTCTGTATATGTATAAATATATAAAGAAGAGAACTTCTGTAAGAATTCAGTGTCTAAAAGAGAAGAAAATGCTGTTTGAGCAGTTACGACAATCCAACGCAGCAGCAACAGCGGTATCCCAATATAAAGGAATCTCCAAAACTCACAGCATAACTGCCTGTGGAGTCTGTCATGGAACCACATGCTGTTACTTGAAAAATACCTTCTACATTGCTGAAAAGTGGTGAGATGAAGTAGCAATTAAGAATAGCAGGATAGTTTTGTTCACCTGCATGGTTGGGCATTTTCAATTTTTCTTCCTGTGTGAATGCACTGAAAATGATCATAAAATGAGCTGAGGATGGTCCATTCGGTGTTGATTCTAGTTAGTTTTCAGTGCTTTTTAACAATATTAAGTGTCTTTTCTAGTCCTCTTTTAGGTGAATATTGATTTTGTCTTTGCCTTATGTTTTTCATACCAATTTTGGAAGGCACAAATGCAAGTTTTTTTTCAAAGTAAAGTGTGGTGTTTTGTAAGTGCTCATCCAGAGCAATGTGAACAGCTACCAAGAACAATGTTAACTGCAAAAAAAAGTGGGCTTCTCATCAGCAGAATACAAAATCTTCCATCCCTTTGCACATTAAAGAAGAAGATACTGTTTGTGGCTCAGAAGAAATTCTTGATGCTTGGATCACCGTCTCCCTTGGAACACTGGACTGGGAAGTTTAGCTTTATGCGTGTACTGGTTGTGTGCTCTTTTGTAGGAATGCCACTGGTCACTGCTGAAGGCAACATAATCACCAATATAAACTTTTTCCCCCCCCCGATATATCTATCTTTATAATTCATAATTCAATCAACTACTATAGTTTCTGTCTCATAAAAGCTTGCTCTTTCTTCCTTCCTTTCTTCTTTCCTCCCTGCCTGCCTGCCTTCCTCCCTCCCTCTTCCTTTCTTCCTTCCTTTCTTCCTTGGCAAAAAGTTGTAGATTAATTTAGGTTGTTTCTGTGTCTGTGTATTTAGTTATGGTTTAGTATGGAATATAGATAATAAAATGTAATCCACATGTAAGAAAAGCTATTGTAGAACTGCAGAAGAACTCTTGGTTATTACAACAGGATCTCTCTCTTTGCTTCAAGTAAGATAACTCTGAAACAGAGAAAAGGAGCAGTATGTTGGAGCTTCATAACTACACAAAATTTTGTCTTCCTCATGAGGTATTTTTGGTCTGTCCAAATTGCTAGATCAGGAGTCCTTCTATTGCATTTTTCAGCTAAAAAAAAAAAACAACACTAAAATGTCCTGAGAAACATTCCGGGGCGATATATTTCCACTGATATGAGCATTTGGCAGAAGCATTATATAGAGTGACTGAAATTTGATTGTACAACCAGGGAACATGAAGTTAGAGTCGTTTCCCTATGACTCCAGTTGTCTATGACATTAATCTTATTTTATTGATGCAAAGAGATAATTTTTACAAAATCCAGGTGTAGCAAGAACCAATTTAAATGGACCCCACAGCTACGTAGAATGAGGAATGGAGGGGATTAAATATCTCTGTAGTCATAATTCCAGAGGCTATATTGACAACAGTAAATATTACACAAATTACTGCTTGTTTGGAACAGCTTGATATATATAGATTACTGCGCAAAAAAAGCACAAGCAGGATGAATGTGCACTTGGTAACCTTTGTAAAGTTCGTCTTCCTGAGTGCTCACTTGATTGCTCACTTGCGTGAGGGTGAGCAGGTCTGCAGGATCAGTGCCAAACTTTAAAATTTATTTTAGATCTTTAAATAATTTAAACACATAATGGTTAACCCTCTGTTGTCCATACATCTCCCATAGACAATTTACATCTGGAGGTATTGATATGAGAGGAGTATTTCTTCATGTATGGAGTTACAAAGCATGATCAGGGAAATGAAGTTATTTTACAAGATATTTGTTTTCTTTGATTCTTGTTTTTTTTTTTCTTCTTTTTTTTTCTTTTTTTCTTTTTTTTTTTTCTTTTTTTTCTTTTTTAGATTCAGGCATATGTACTGCCTGAGTGTATCAACTAGAGCAGCTTGCCTGGGGGTATGAGCTTTTAGCTGTTACTCAGCATTTAAATACAACAGGTCATTATAATAACTTTTTTTAACTTTTCAGTTTCCTATGTAAAGTTAAATATATAGACTAATTTGTTGCTAATTTTTCTGAGATCCTTACTAAATGTCTTGCTCTAAAGTTCAAAGATTCAAATCGCATTAATTATCCATGCAAATAGTATTAGTCGTCAACCATGTTAGTAATGACAGAAGTATGTCAAAACTGAGCAGATATGAAGTATAATCCATCATATTTTGTTTACTGTAAATATATTGCATATTTCTGTTTACCTTCTTACACCTAACCAGGAGCTATAAAATCTTACTTGTTTAATCCTTAAGAGAACTGAATGTCTATACTTTCATCCTTAATAGTAAAAGGCAATATATGTTCTGCTTTTTCTACAAACTTCTGTCCTTGTAATAATGATAATCATCCATAGTAAGCTGGAATATTATCACGAAACAGTCTTAATCACAGACTTCCCTACCATAAAGTATGCCACAAATATTCCAAATTGTTCCTTTTTCTTTATTTGTAACTTTGATTTGAAGGCAAAATCTTACATAATGGTGTTTTGTGCCTTGTCAAACTGGATTTTTTTTTTTTTTTTGGTAAGACTTGCATTTTTGCTCAGTATGCTTTTCACAGACAGAAATCTAGATTAGAGGTGTTAGTGAGTAATGAGCTCATCCAATAACATTAGCAATATTAAACTTCCAGACTTCAGAGTTTAAGATCATTCTATATCAGTGTTGTCTTACTAATATATATATATATATATATATATATTATGGGTGCTCTGAAAGTAATGCCTCCTATTTTATGAAGTTGGTCCACAATGTCAGAGACAACTGTTGATGGTATGGAAGTAGAGGCTGAACCTTCCCACCAATATTCCATTGCATGTTATTGCCACATAACAGATAGCAGCAGAGTTTCAGTCTGACAGAATGGTGTCTGACACGGAAGTGTGTGTGAAGCAAACACGTCACCAAATTCCTACATGCAGAAACAACTACATCCATTGACATTCACTGACACTTGCTGAATGTTTGTGGAGACTAAACAGTAGATGTGAGCACAGTAGGGCAGTGGGTGGTGCATGTCACCAGTGACAACAGTGACGTTAGATCACCTCTACTGGTGCAGATTTCTACATGTGCATAATTACAGTTGGAATGATTAGTGCGGTGGAAAGGTGATACAAGAATGAAACGGCAAAAGGGACAAACAGGGAAAAAAACATTCACCCATCTCCAAAGAGATAGACTTGTGGGGAAAAACTCCACAAAGGAGGAATCTCCAACCAGCGATTCTTCCCTAGTAGTAGTCAGCCCTTAAATGAGGTCTAGGAGAGTAGCAGCCAGGCTCCACCCGTTCTGGCCACACAGCTGAATTGCCTTCACCTGTGCTCCCAGGGCTGACCCAGTCCTTTCCCCAGGTGATCAATCAGTGGTTCAGACCGTGACTCAGCAGTTCCCATACACTAGTACAGGCTCTTGTTCCTTGCTGGTGGACGTGCAGAGCTAATGATGGTTGTGTTGCAAAGTAGTGTTTTGTAGCTGAGACTTTGCTCTATCAAATAGTGCTATTGTGCTCTTTGTATCTGTTGCAGTTTCAGTAGAAATAATTTGGAAGCATCACTTTGAAGCACCTAGATAGGAATATCTCCTTTACACATGAATGATTCCTTAATTAGTTGTAATGGACTGTTGAGGAAACAAACTGTTTGAAAATAATCCTCAGCATGAATACCATCATAGCTACTGATGTGGTTGAATTTATCAGCATAACTTAACACTGATAGATTTTGGGGATTTTTTGTGCTGTTTTGCTTAGGCTTTTTGGAGAAGAAAGTGTAGAGTACATGAAAGTGTTTGACTAGGGCAATGTATTTTTTAAGTGTTCAGAGGTGTTAAATTCATTATGGTGAATTTAAATGTCATATGAAAAAGCTAGTTCAATCCTCCTGCAAATTAATGATTCTTGTTCAGAATAATGAATGTCTCTTTCTGTCACTTCTGTTTCCTTGCTACTTATGTATTGTTTTTTCAGATTTATTAGGGGACTGGCTTATATCATAATGTAAGATTATTTTATATTGTTTTAATTATACCAAAACCATATTTAAATCCTGCTATACTGAGGTTCCATAAATTTTAGTTTATCCCCAAATGTGGTATGTGTGTTGTGACCATTCAAGTTTATGTGCTCTGTCAAAATTAAATTATGTCATCTAGGTCTTACAAGCTTCTTACAAGCAATGCAACTTTTTGTATTAATGCATCAAAGCAATTTGTATTTTGATTGCATCAGTTCAGGTTGCAGCCTGATTGATGATACCTGCAGATGTTGGAAGGAATTAGTTGATGCAGATTTTTTATCATAAATCTAAGATCTAGGTAGAGAAATTATCCAAACAATCTCATTGGCATGCTATCTTTATAATGTTTGACAGTAATTACCCTAAAAAGGCTGGTTGGCATTACTCATGAAATGCAACTATTTAATTCCTATGGAGAAAAGGTTTTTGGAAACAGTGCGTGCTACCATGCTCCTCTAACCCAATGCAAATCAAATTTTCAACACTTAAAATGAAAATTCTTTAAGAAGATCTTTTTTTTTTTTTTTTTTTTTTTTTTTTTTTTAACACAAAAAGTGCTTTCCTTCTCTGGATCTTTCCTACACATAAAATGAATCTACTAATCCTTCCTGTGCATTGCCTTGTGAAGATCATGATGACTTCTGCATGTACTCCACATAGTATTCACTTTTAAGATATATTTTATTTCACAAAAATAACACAGTAATTAAAATCCATTCAATATGCAGATGTGCAATATATACAATTTATTGTAGTTGTGCTTCTTAGAGGCAATTTATTTGATTTTTTTTTTTAACCAGTTCTGCAGTAGAATGCAGAACTTTATATCAGAACAAATTAGGAAAGTCATTGTTAATCTCTTGCAATGTTAAAAGAAGTATTCCATTCCACAGCTAATATCTGAATAAGTATTTCTCTGAGGAAGGCTTTTAGGACATTAATTTCTAGATTTCTAGATTGAATTTTCAGAAAGAATGCTAAGTATTGATACACCATAAGTTCACATGAAATGTTAAGAAAAGCATTTTGTACATGTACATGACTTTGGAAAAACAAACAAACAAAACAACTAAAACATAAGCACACAGTAAAATATTTGCCTTCGAGCATCACAACTGAATCAGTTAATCATTATAAAATATGTTTTAGTTTTAAACTTAGTTCTCATCTCTAAACCAAATGTCTATTAGCAATTCAGTGGACCTTAGCAGCACTACTCATATTTTAAAAGTCAGTCATGTAGCAAAGTGGTTTGCTCTTTAAGGGACACAAATTCCTGACAATACAAATATCAAATGCTTAATGTTAACAGTCGGTATTTGCTGAATATCTGTTGAATATTCACAAACAGTTAAAAATAATAGTAAGTCCAAATTCATTATATTGAGTCATGTTTGCAACACATATATATTCATTATAAGCCAGCACTGAATGGTAGAGGACTTTATATATTGTCTGCATGGGAAATGTCTGCACTTTCACTGTAGTGTTTCTTAGTGTGTTTGCAGTGAATTTTACAAATGCTCTTTCATTCTTAAATATTATTGCCATTATAAGACTAATTTTGTTGCTTTTACATACTTTCATTTTGTTATCGTTATGAGTTTTTTCTATATTTTTCTATTGCAAACAGTAGATTTAAATATCTGTCTAATCTCATCTTTCTGTGATGGAACTCTTTCTTCTCACATGAGAAGACTTACTTGGCCTTATGATAATGATAAATATGATCACATATTTGAGAAGCTTTGTGGTGATATCATATGATCAGCAGCAATATTTAAAATTTTTATACTATACATAACTCATATTTTTTAACAGTTTGTAAACCTAGATCTTCTGATTCTATTTTGCTGTCAAAATTGAGTTGAAGATCTTGTTGGGAGTAATATAGATGTTCGTGTTAGCAAGGCTTCCAAAAGTAAAAGGTATGAGAGTGAGAGGTGGGGCAATTTAAAAATTGCAAAATCAAGCTGGGCTGTTCTGCAGCATTTTAGTGGCTGGTTTAATTAACCCCTTTGCAAACTGATGAAGAAAGAAGACACTACATTTTGACTCCTATCTCGAAGCTTAATAAAAGGATTATTTGTTGCTCTTGGAAGACTCTTTTGTATTAATTTCTTGGGGAGATTTATATTTCAAATGACTATCACCTGTAGTAGGCAACCTCATGAAAACTTCATTGCTGATCTTTGAGGAAGATTTGTATAATTTCTTATTAAGTGTTAATGTGTTAATGGAAGTAAACTTAGCTGAGCTGTATGTAGCATTGCTGGTGATTGATAGCCTTAAAAACAAACAAACAAACAAACAAAAAAACCCGGCAAGCAGGCATTTGAAATGGTTTGATAAACTTAGACTTCTTAGCACACTGCATAGTTGATATAACTGAAACTGTAGCAGGAAATTCTACTGGCACCATTGTATTTGGTCAGGAATCACAAGTATATGGGGCATACTTCTCCACACATACAGTGAGAGAATGGAGCATTATTCTGCACAATTTCCTGCCAGTGGGAAAATGGAAGATGGGGTTGTCCCTGAAATGTGGTGTTGGTGAATGCAGTTGATTATTTTCCCATATTTCACAATATGAGATCAGTAGGATTAAGTAGGACAGCCGTACCGTTCCCTTACAGTGAAGTGAAAGTAGCCAGTCTGAGAAAATTACTACTTGCAAATAGAGCAGCAGGGCAGTTTATGCCTTCTTTCTGTCTGTTCTCTGAGCTTCCAGCCTTCTCCTCCTTTACAAGAGTAGAAATATTTACTACTAGTATTCCCTCTAACTAACTATGTAGATAAAAGCAGTCTACTCTAGTGTTGCTAAGACTTAGAGCTAATCTAGAAATGTCATTGGTTTACTTGGAAAATACTTCCTGATGGAAGATTAGCCAGTAGTTGTCCAAAGAAAGAAAGATGCAGCTTTCTCTGGTAGATAAACTAGCATAGATTTAGATTTTTAAATCATTTAAAAGGGACAGATAAAAACAACAATGGTTGTATATTTTGTTTCCTCTTCCTATACGCTGACGAATAGTAGTAGTAGACTTCTGCTTATTAACTGAGAAAAGGAAATAAAATTTGTACTGTGCAGTCTTATATACTTTTGTTATTCATGCTGCCTAACAGCAAACTCATCCAGATACTGTGTTTAATTTTACTGTGTCTTTTCATTCCACTTCATACTGAAGTTAAAAAATTGAGAAATCTAGATAAAACACACCAAATAAAATTGAATGCAGTCATTCTTTCTTTCCTACTGGGAAAATGTTTTTTATTATTATTATATTGTATACATTTTAAATTTATATACTGTACATGCTATATAATACAATTTTTAAAATGTATACAACCTACATTTTTTTTCCAAGTGAAGCAATTTTGCACAGTTGAAACCACTCCCTACATGCTAGTAAAGCTGTAGAGAAATTGCCCTGTCATTAGAGAAGTGTATGTCTTCAATAAGAGGGAGAAGGGGGAATGGGGAGGTAAGAGAGAGGTGATGCTCCTGTTTAAATTCACTACTGTGTAGGTTACATTAAAAGTAAAAAGGTGACACTAGAATTACTACTTTGTTTAAATCGTGGGTGTCCAATCTTTTGGCTTCCCTGGGATGCACTGAGTAAAGAGGAATTTTGTCTTGGGTCACATATAAAATATATAATATGGTTAATGTATATAAGGAACAAAAATCTTTTTTTTTTATGATTTTTAATAAAACAAAAAAATACAATGAGAAAAGAATAAAACTAGTGGGATGTATGGCCTTGTTTTTGTGAAACTAATGCATCAACATCTGGTTCAGTGGCAGTGGTCTGTATTGAGTTCTCAAGATGTTAATCAGAGATTTTTGATGAACTTTCCTGTACTTCATATCTGTAAACAGTTCTCTACAAATTTATGTACTGCGAAAAAGTGATAATGTGAATAAGGCATGATTGTGAAGCAAAAGATATTTTTCTTTGCTAAGAGAGAGCTTATAAAAGTCTTGTAAAGAGACATGCTAATTTTTTCTTTGAGTTGACTGTCAGATTGCAACTCCATACACACCATTTGAAAATTCACAGGTATGTATTTATGTCTAATGGAAATGGAGTCATAAATATACAAAAAAAAAAGTTTTTTTTTTTTTAATTTTGAAACCTGTTCTTAGATTTTTTTTACCAAAACAAAAAGCATGGCTGCATATTTTTCACTGTTCACAGCACTGAGTTTAGCCAATGTATCAAAATGTGTGAAATTATTTGCCATAACTTGAGCTTGACATAATTTAAATTTCATTTTGAATGCTGCTATTGTGTGAAACATAGCACAGATGAGGCAATTTTCAGCTTGAAGGTGCTTGTTTAAGTCACTTAAATGAGCAGTCAGATCCACACAAGTGCTAAGTCTGTAAGCCATTTTTCATCTTCATGTTCCAGCACAAATTTTCATTTTGATTCCATAAAGGACTTGATTTAATTTTGCTAATTCTGAAGTCTTTTTAGCATTTTAGCCCAACTTAGCCACCTTCCTTCAGAAAAGTAAATGAGGACCCTGTAGTCATCATCCGTACTTTTAAGGAACTCCTAGAACTGGTGATGATTCAGTTCCTTGGACTTTATGAAATTCATGGCTTTGATGATGATTTGCACAACATTATCCATTTTAAAGTTTTCATATATGAATTTTCTTGTGATGCATTGATATTTCATCAGACTTGTGTTCATGGCAACTGCTTCACCTTCCTTTACCTCCATCCTCTTTTTTACAAACCGTCAACAGGGCACCATTGGTAGCTATACGAGATATGTTGACAAAACTTAAAGAAAATTGTTTTAAAATTTTTACTGCATCATACAAATAAAGAGATTTAGTTGTATTTTTAATGGCACCAAAGAAGCCATTTCTTCAGTAACGTTATATTCATTATCAATACCTGTAACAAAAATGGCAAGTTGATCTGTATCTGTAGTGTCAGTACTTTCTTCTGTTGCCAAAGCATCACATTTGTAATTAGTAGCTTTACTCTCCAAATTTCTTTTGATAGGTTTTCCTTCAGTTTGCCTGGCTATTATTCCTGTGACACAAACCAATTTTAGAAAAATTCATTTTTTATCAGGATAAATTACATCTGCTGTACTTTCTATGCATTGCTTAATAAACTCACCATCAGTAAATTGTGTACCTTTTTTTTTCTTCCAATTGAAATTTTCTCAATATTTCTGGCAGTGAACATGTTAAGTAATTAAATTATTTTATAAAATGACACGAAGACAAGTTCAACAAATAAGAAAATGTACATGCCTGCTTAATAACAAAAAAATGCATTTCTTCACAGGCAAACACAATGTTTGTAAGTTTTAATATATTATCAGTTGTCCCTGTACTTTACTCACCAAGTGGCACATGGACATATAATTTGTCATACATTCAGATTTCGAGTCAACTAGTGTGTGTGTGGTGTCACGGAGTTATCTAGATAAATCTGTGCCCGTGACAGGGAGGGCAGTAGGCTTGTGGGCCCCCTGGCTTCCCGAAAAAAAAAAAAACAAAAAAAACAAAAAAAACGGAGCAGCGGCAACGATCTAAGAAGGAGAACTTATTTTACTAACTATGATATCGGAATGCAAGATGACACGATATAATACAATCTAATTGAAAGTAAGGATAATAAATCAAATGAAATAGAGAGAGAGAGTTTCCGAAACCGAAAGTCCTACTTGATGAAGGCGCACGGCTTGGAAGCACACCCACTCCTCTCCTTGGCAGCAAGCGAAAGCGAAAGATCATGCGCAACCAAATGACATATCTTCCGTGATGTAACTTCCTTCTCTGGCCATGAGATCCTCTGGGATACGTAGTTCTTCTTCTCTTGTCCATGATGTTATGATGTGGAATACCAATAGCAAAATTACAAAACCATGACAGTGTGATTAGCACAAGAGGTGGGCTTAGCACTACACTATGCCCTCCCCTCCACAGTGTTCTGTTGTCCCCTATGCAGTCAGCACTCAAGCTATGCCCCATCAACCCATTAAAAATATTGTTAAAAATCATGGAATAATGCTAAAATTGTAGTCTGGTGGGGCTGCGTTAGCTGACAGGGCCACCTGCAGGCCATAGATTGTATGTACCTGGTTTAAATGGTAGGTGTCATGAGGCAAAACAGTATTCTCCAAGTCATAGCATTTGTTTCAGTTCAAAAAAGTTTTTTTCCTATGAATCAATTTAGATGCAGTACTTGTGTGTTAAATTTATGTAAAGGAAGTTTGTTGTGTTGTGTGTTTCATTCCTTCCTTTATTAAGAGTGTCTTCCACAAATCTTTCGTTTGCCATAAGACAAAAAGTTACTCCTTGTAGAAGATTTCTATGAAGGAATTATACCTAGCAGTAAAATACGAACAATTAACATCTTTATTTTATAGTGCATCAGATTTCTGTTGACATTGCAGAAATGAAACAATAGGGCACACAGTGAAATACCAGTATTTATTGAAGCAGCAGTTCATACAAAATGAGGGTGGGTTTTGTTTGTTTGTTTGTTTGTTTGTTTTGTTTTTACCTTAGTCATATTAAATATAAGTGCATCTTTTGTAGGTATATGAAGAGGAACGGTGAAAATCTCAATCTGCTCAAAATCTTATTTTTTTTAAATACAAACAAAAGATTGGCTGTATGCAGTTCAGTCAAAACACACTCTAGTCTGATGTCCTGTCTCTAATAGAGGCCAGTCAAAAGTGTCTCAAAAATAAGAGCAGATCAGGCATAAAATGAAACCTTCTGGCATGTGGCAATCCACAGCTCAGGGATTTCCCAAGCTGAAGGCTATATTTTGAAGGCTTTATTCCATGAATTTCTGATAGGCTTTCAAACCTCTGTAAAGTTTTGATTTCCATAACACACAGCTACAGTGATTTTTCTCGGTTTAGTTGTGACCTGTTTACACAAGTACATCATTATTTCTTTCCCCCCCCCTTTTTTTTTTTAACTTGATAGTTTTATCTGAAAAAGAGAAACAGTGAATACGAATATTGATTTCCTAGGTTTCTGTTATACTCCATCTCAGTTACTATTCTTCTAGGGAGAAGGGCCCTAACCTATTGAGTGAGTTTGCCTGCTGAACTTGTATTGCCTCCTCAGTGATCTTTCAGTGTTGCTTGGGGTTTTTTTCCTATTTCTTCCTATTAAGGAGGAGCAAATTGTAAAATGTATTGAGAAGACACAATTTTGAATTGTACAGCTACTGTCTGTTTAGTCTTTGTTTTGGGGGTCATTTTCAGCAGATTATAAAATCTCTAGTCATAACATCAAGGCTTTTAGGACAACCACATAACAGCTTTTAAATGGAGACAAGAATTTGAAACGCTTCTTAAGGACAGCTGTTCTTCTGATGGCTCCTGAACAATGCAGTGCTAGATACCTTGGAATCATAGAATGACCAGGGCTGGAAAATACCTCCGAGACCATTCAGTCCAGCTGTCTACTTATCACCATTTCCCTACTAAACCATTTCCCTCAGTACAATGTCTAAATGTTTCTTGAACGCCTCCACAGATGGTGACTCCACCACCTCCCTGGGCAGCCCATTCCAGCTCCTCACCATGTTGTAGGACAGGCAGAGATTTCAGCCATAGATCCTGAAGTGAAGAGAACTGAGGGAAATTTATTCTTTTGTTTTCCAATACAGAAGGGGATTTTGCCATCTCCGTGCTTTCTGCAGATGAAAAGTATATACTGCCATTCCAAGAAAGGGGAGAGGTTGAAAGATTTTAATTATCTCAGGATTTTTGGAGTTAGAAGTATTTCAGCAACTTAACAGATAAAACAGTTTAGAAAAGGAATCCCTTGCTAACAAGGGTTAAATCACAATATGAAACAAGGTTTTGACTGCTATCAGGTAGACACAGATTTTGAGAGGAAGCTCAGATATGTGCCTTTGAAAAATTTTGTATATCAGTTGTACTAGAACAGCACAGTTGGGTGCATTTTTGGAAATTATTCTACATCTCTCAGTATTAATATTTCATCTTTTTTTCAGAATTTTACTCTTTTCCATATATCTTAGAGCAGAAGCCAAAATGTTCCTTAGTGATTTGGAAACTGCAAGACTTTCACTGTTAAAGTGAGAAAGTTCTTCGGAGCTGTGATGATTACAGGTCAATATTCATTAATAATACTCAAGCTAGATATTATATATTGAAAATACTGATTTAAAATCTTTATTTTTATTTGTATAAATAATAAGGTTATTTTCTGAGTTTAGATGAGAGGGCTAAATGCTTTCAATTAAAATTCTTAAAAAACATAAAAATGGCATGTAGCCCCATGCAGAATGAAAACGTACATTTAAGGTAATAGCATCAAATTAAAGTTTTGGGGTTTTGTTTGTCTGTTTGTTTAATTTGAATTTGTTTACTATCTTTAAAGTTGTTTATTAGCTTTTTTTAACAGTAGATTTCTGAAGATGAAAATCAGACTTCAGATAATTTAGTGGCAATAGTGCACATCAGGAACTAGTCTCCTAAACTGTTTTGACAATTAGGAGGTATTTTTAATAGAAAGTGAAAAGAGTCTGTTCAGTGGCTGGAGATTTTCCTCTTCCATAATGGCAGAGGTATTTCCTGGAAAAAACGACTAAAAGGGAGTTTAAGAATCTTTAAACCTCAAAAAGACCACAAGACCATGAACAGCACATATTGCTTTAAAATAAATCTCTTTAGAATAATGGAGAAGTCATTACATGCTTTCTCATCTTTTCCTTATTTTATTTATTGAGTTAGACTAGTTATTTTACTTCTCTTACATTGCAGTTCCCTGATTTAAGAACTGTTCAGAGCCCTGGTTGAAACTTTAAGGATATGGTCCTCATTACAAATACCACATAATATTAGAAAGCACTCATGTTTCACAGTTTTGCCTCTAGTTTTAATTTTTGTTCTATAGTGTATAACCTACCCGTGTTCACAGTCTTTCAAGGCCTTAAGCCTTTCTGTGATTTATCAACTGTAAGGAGCTTCTGAGAGTAATCTATGTTGCTGTCTACTAAGGAATTACTTCCCAAATTCTGTCTATAATGCATATTTATTGAGTGCACTGCCTCCTGTCTTTTGGCTAGATGGAGATGTCACCTTTGTGCTCTCCTGGGTAGCTCATCCAGGGCTTGTATCACTCACTAATCAATAGACTGAGATCTGTTGCTATATTGTTGGAATTTGTTATGCCATGTAGTGGCAATAAAAGCTATTTGTTTATCCTGTCTTTGTCTTACATTATAGTACATTTAAACAAGTCAAACAAATTCAGCTGTAAAACCTGAAATGCAAAAGGATTCAGATTTTTTTTTTTTTTTTTTTTAAGTTAGTGATTTAGGTTTTACTTGTAGTATGTACAGGAAACAAGCAAAATAAATACAGCAATCTATTGAAGGAATGTCTTAAATAGTTATATCTGGTTATTCATAATCACCTACAACCATGGTAATGAGAAAATTTAGTTTGAGTCAATAACTTCAAATATATTTACTGTTGTTAACATCATCTCTGTCAACAAGAACAATGTGGTTAGCCTCAAGCATAGCAGAAATCAGCTTATAGTTCTGGTCAGAAACCAGAAACATCTAAGTTTTGATAGTAATTATTGGCAATTAAATAGTAATTTCTGATGTAATTCTTTACTTTTAAATACCTCCAAACACTGTACCATCTTAAATTAGGTGACTCTTATATAGTGTTTTTGTGAAAGACATGGCAGCTTTTTATTAGCTTATGGTGTGTTTATTATTGAGTAGGAGTGGCTCACTTGGAATTGTTTAATCTCAGATTCATGTTTGCTCTTTTGCTGTCTGTAACCTAGAGAAAATTTGGTGTTGTTTTTGTTGGGTTTGTTGCATATGTTTAGTAAGGGTAGCTAGACAGGAACTGTGAATGAAAATGGAAGTCTTGGGCCATTATCATGAAAGGACTTACAGCAATGACTCAGAATAAAGAAAAATCTTGTTAACAAAATTAAGGGAAAATTCTCTATTTTTTTAAAATCCGTGGCAAAATTTATAGCAGGATTCAGTTTCACCATAATATGAAAGTAGTGAAGCCAGTCTTGATTCTCACCTTACAGCTCAGGCTCTTGCCTTAGGACTTTATATTTTAATATTAAAATTGTGTTATTCTTTCATTTATTAACTGTTAAAATAGGTATTGCTATGGCAAGTTTTTAATACTTTTCACTAGAAAGTGTCCACTTGTGCTGGGAACCAGGTCTATTTAAATTATTGGAAGAGTTATATAACATGTGGAGTTTCTTACGAAAAATGGTTTTAAAATTTTCAAGACATTCCCAATCTTAATAAGATTTTTTAAAAGAATGAATTATGAATTATGCATTTTTGAATTATGAAAGTCAGTAATACTTTAAGTCTCTTAGATGCCTTACGCTATTGCATTAACATATGTAGCCCTTTCTCATAATACTTTTTTTTTTTTCGAAAAGAATGAAAATTTAAATATGAAGGTAGTTTTTTGCCTTTATTTTTCCCTATGCAACTTTCAGAAGGTCCCCTGGTTCTGCTTTCCATTCATGCAAGACTCCTTCATATCATAAAACATCGTCGTTAGTCTCTGCACAATTTTTAACTCCTTTGCAATTTCCAGTAATGATTACTTATCATCTGCAAAACCATTTGGTTGATGTTTAGAAATTGAAATTATATGGTAAAGTATAATTAAATCACAGCCATAGGTTGAGTGTGTTTTCCATAAGAAAGAAGAAATAATTTATGTTCTTATTTTGGAAAAAAAAATCTGATGTTGGAGGAGGAACTCAGGGTATGTATTGCACATCTTTCTTTTTGTCTCCCAGTTTCTTGAATATAGGTAAAAATTCTTTGTATTGAGATATTTTTCACATTATTTGGGAATTGCTAGTCCCTTCTGGATCATAACGGTGATTCAGGTTGAACACATTTCAGTGCTTGAGTAGAAAGTGGATTTCACTGACTAGAATGGATGTTTAATCTTCTCTTAGATGTAGATTTAGAAAGTCTTTGTTTCTTACCTCACTGTTATACATTTCGGTGTTTGTCATTTCTTTCAGGGATAGCAGTCATTCAAGCGTGTGTATGATTATACTACTTGTTATACTACTTTCTAGTTTCTCTACATTTTAGCATGAAGTGCTTAAATGAGAGAAAAAGATGAAAAACTGAATGACAAATCACTTTCTGAGATGTGTTTGAACCTGCCTCTTAAGCAGGAGTGCTGTAAAGACACATCTACTAAATGCAGGAATGCTCTTTTCCTGCAGAGCTCCTTTCCAGTTTTCTTTGACTACTGAGTAAAATTCTAGATTTTTATTTCATTCTCTATTTTGAAGTCCTTGGAGTGATTTTATACCTGTTTGTTGTGGTCAGTGAGTCTTATTATGGACAGTATTCCTTTTCAGTACATGGTGTTTCACACAACAAGAAAATACTGTTGCATACACTGCATACACTATATAATGTTGCTTCTTCTATGATTCTTCTGGGAGACTGTTCACTCATTATATCTCTGTTTATTAAATAACAGAGTAGCAGAGATCATTGAATAAATGGAAATAGGTTCTTTAACCACCTCTGCCTTCATAGTCAATGTAGCAGTGGGGGAAAAAAAAAGAAAAAAAAAAGCTTGTATTAGTCATAAGGGATGGTGTTATTGCTTTTTACTCCTTTTAGGAATACAAACACTCAGTCTTATTCAGAGTAATGCCTCAGAACATTGGCCGTGTTTTTTGTCTTCAGTGCAGATGTGACTGAGTCATCTCCTCATCTCTGTTCTTTCCTATTTATAGTACAGCTATGACATAATATCTAATGATTTCTAATTCTGTTGAATTATTATTATTATTATTTAATTTGTGTACTGTGGGTCATCCATGCTCTTAATCATGCAAGGGTAAGCTTAGAAGAGGAAGAGGCCTAAATGATGTATGAGTCTAGTGTGTAACGTAAGGACGTGTGGTGGGAACAAACATCAGGTAAATGATGTCAGGCACGACATGAGTGTACCTTTTTTATTAAAGAAATCCAGATGTTCTGAAATATTTCGTTTCTTTTTTTTTTTTTTTTTTTCAAAGGAGATGGACCATTAATGAAACTAATGAAATTTTAAGCCAAAAGAATAGCAATTGTGGTTAAGATATTATGACATAATTAAATTGCAGTACAAATTGTCGGATGATGTTAAGGAGGCCAAAACCATATGGGCTCAAAAAGGGATTAGTCTAATTCCTGTCTCAGGAATTTATGTGCTTCGTGATTGGCAGAAGCTTGAGAGACAAACCAGAGAAGAATTCCTCCATACATATTACTATGAACATCAAATAATATCTACTGTCAGACAAACTGGCCACGCTGAGACTCAGTTCAGACTCTGCTGTGTCCATTTGAGAAGGGTGTGTAAAAAACAGCATAAAAATTGACTGCTCTGATGCCAGGAAATATTTGCGTATCACTGTGACAGCTGACACACTAATGAGGACCTCAGAATGGAGGTGAAATGTCTGAAAAGACATCACCCAAACCTTGAGTTTATTTCAGATTTTATTTAAGAGGTGTTCATGAACACTTCTTCCAATCACAACTAAAAATTGATAGTAAAGAGAATGTCTTCAGTTCTTAAGTATTTATTACAGTATTGCTGATACCATGGTGTTTCAGTTGTAAAAGACATTGTTATTCACAGCAATGATGCTGCCTTATCCAGAGAATAAAACTGAAAAACTGGCCAGTAGCTACAGACATTATTGTGGACTGGTATTACTCAAATATTGGAGAACAAGAAAAGATATACAGATTTTCTCTGATATACAAATTGGTGTCAAAAATGGTGGATGTGTCTTCAATTTTGAGTGGAATAGCCAGATAAGCAAATGCATTTCTTTAAGTTATACTAGATGAAGGTACCAAAGCATAAAGGTTAAGACTAACAAGGATTCATGTTAAAATTTAGAAGACCCTTAGTGTTCACTGTAAAGCAGGAGAAAAGCACTGCCTTTCACATGAAATAACCTGACTGTGATTAAAAACTACTCAATCCACATTTTGCTTTTAGCTGCTTCATTCAGTAGTAGAAAAGGCTTTACTGTTTGCTCACAAAGGTAAGACTTGTCTGTGCTTTCTGCATCCTCCAGAATTTGTGAGAAAATTAGCAACAATATTCCTGGCACACAGTTGTTTCCTCTGTTAGCTCCCTGAGCTGACAATATCGAAGTTCACACATCTTCTGTCTAGGAACCTATGAGATTTTTGAGGTTTTAAGAAATTTAGTCTCTGTGTAGTTTGCTGTGTCTCGAAACATGATAATAAATAATCATTTCCAAAATACAGAGTAATTGCTGTTTGAAAACTGATGGAAAGAAGTTCTACACCAGAATGTTTTTCTGATTTTTCTGACACCACTGAACTAGGTGACTGTTAAAATAAGAGGCTTAGTGATCTTTTTATCATAATAGCAAATGAAGCTGTAAATTTAACTGCGATTGATGTTTCAGAGACACATGCCTAAGCTTTCAGTCACTGAAAAATACCATGGGCTTAATTCTCCTAAAAATCATGCAGATTCCCACAGAGTATGTTATTTCTAACCGGAGACGAGGGAGAAAAAAACTCTGTCTCTAGTGTTGTCTCAGACAGCTACAAAATAATATCAACATAGGATGGAACTCTCCTCTATATAGAGGAGGAGTATCTTGTCGAAGTTGGAGAAAAATATTCTCTTCTTAGCATTATACTTTGATAAGGATCAAAGGGTTTTAATTGTCAATAATATCTAATTTAATTCACCAAGTAATATCTGGTTTTGATTTCTCTATGTTCTTCTAGTGAAACACATGGGGACCTGTGCAGTGTTGTACTGATAATATATTGGATATGGAGCTTGTAGCCAGGGCAGTAAATCTGTGCATTTGTTTAATATAATGTTCTGTAAAAGCTAGTTTGAATTTGAACTTTAAGCAAATACCTTGGGAAACTTCATTGTTTCAGGCCAAGACCACAAAAAATTATACTAGCTCAAGTGGTACCTATTTGTTTCCATTTCTTTGGTTTTCAGCCTGCATTTTTTGATGGATCTTAGATTTTGTGTACATCTCTTTCCCCCTGGAATTCATTAACTCTAGCTCTAGAGTATAAAGGTGACAATTTAGATGTAGTAGTGTTTGCGTTACTCTTATTTTGAAGTGAGATGTCCAATCAACACCTACAGACTTTGTGGGTATTAGTTTACTCTGCATGCTGTCTCAGAAGTGTAGCCTAATGATGTTTTTGACAGAATAAACATTTACAAAAATAAATGTTATTGTATATATTCACAGTTCTGTGGCAACAAAGCAAATAAATCACCTTAGTAACTAGTTTTTGTTGTTTGTTTGTTTTTTGAAATTAATGTGTTGTGAATTTATTTTATTCTTTTTCATTTCCTTAGAAAACTGCTTCTCAGAATGTTCAGATCCATACACCTGTTTATAGGTAAAGCGGACTGTTTCTCCTTCTATTTCTGATTTGAAAGTATTTAATCAGAAGGTTTTCATCTTAAAACATAGCGGTGACATTGTGTCTATAAATGTAATTTTATATATTAGTCTTGTACATAGCGAAGAGTATGAGAGAGTTCTCAACAAGAATGTTATAGATCTTGTTACAAAAAAAAAAAGTGCTAGCTTTGTTAGATGAAACGATTTCAGACTTCTTTCATTACTTGAAGACATAACATTGTCTTTACAGATCTTTTGAAGTTGGGATTTTTTTAGATGGTTGAAAAAAATGTTCCAATATTTGAAAAGATCAACTAAAAGAGATGGCGGGTCATAGAACTTCAGGGCAAACCCCAAGAGGGTTTTGATCCACAGTCCCTTAAGTTGCTGTACATTTCTGTTTTCATTCATACCGATGCCTTCAAATGCTTGCCAAGTTTAAAAAATATATATCTTTGTTTTATTTCACACTAAAGATCTCATTCAGAGAGGCACTGTAAAATGGTATATCTCCTTTATGTTGCTCTGCTTGGGAGTCAAGGAGTAGTATGGCTTAATGAGGTACTACATGGGTTATCAATAGGATTTTATGATGGACTTCAATAGCTTTACATCAGAAGCACGCTTAAAAGACTTAGAAGAAATAAATGAAGAGTTAGTGCCCCATTATATCATTTTTTCAGAAAAAAAGATAATAATACAAAATAAAAATACGGATTAACAAAAGCAAATTCTCGATAAAGTACTGTGTTTGTTTTGATTCATTCATGATTACTGAATAAAGCCAAGGGTAAAATATGTAGATATTTGTCTAATTCTTCAGAGCTAACAGATATTCTTACCAAACATCAAAATAATCTAATTAGTGTAAGTGACAATTTTCAAAATAGGTAAGGAAAATAATAAAAGGTAAAAATAACACAAACAGCAATATTCATAATGTTTTACAACTCTTGAAATATGAACATGTTATATTGGA
Source organism: Gallus gallus (assembly GCF_016699485.2). NCBI lineage: Eukaryota > Metazoa > Chordata > Aves > Galliformes > Phasianidae > Gallus > Gallus gallus. The sequence goes on along the minus strand of NC_052535.1, from coordinate 40,434,496 downwards.
AGTATCAAAATGATTGCATGAAATATATATTTTTATATATGCTGTTTATTTTCAATCTGTGTATTCCCCATGGTTACATTTTATTTCTGTGTAACTCCCATGTCATTATGTTATTTGTGCCTATTTGTGACAGAATTAAATGCAGTGGATGTAGAAATGGGGAATAGATGTTTTTTTCCCTGCTTTCAATTACTCTTTAATTTAATTTATTTAGGTGACATATGAATTTAAGACTGGACTTAGTCCAGTTGTCCAAATTCATCTGTCATTCTTCCCTTTAAAATTTATAAATCATTATTTACAGGAAGAAGTAAGGATTATGAACAACACATAAATATAGTTCCTGTTACCAATGAACAAAATAAGACTGAATCACTCATAGCCACAGTAAGATTACTCAGATATTTTGTGGTCTATAAGATATAGCTTGTATACTGAAGAAACCAGAAATAGGAATTGGAAACTTTGCACTGTATTGTATTATATTTTAGAGATCATGAAAAAATAGAACTAGGGAGTATGTAATTTTGGCTTTAAACTGTGTGCAAATTAGCTATTGTGCAAATACAGCTATAATAAGCTACAGAATGGTTCAGTAAAAAATATTCAGGCATTCTGTTAGGATACCAGTACGACAGTGTCTTCCCTGATTTATCAGTGAAGTTTAGCTACAGGAAAAACTGAGGTACAAAATAAACACGATAAACTTACAGTACTCAGACCAGATCAAAGCTCTGTCTTGCACAATATTGTGTTTGATCAATTATGAATACCTTGAGAATCGTATGAAAACAGGACAAGTATGCATTGATAGCTCCCAGCCTACTCCTACATAGGGATCTGAATCTACTTCCAAATCCACTGCCATCCATTTTTCCATGGATTGATCTTATTCACTCACAGCTTAATTATTTGTGTGAGAAGATTTAATTCCTTTGGGTGTTTTGAACCTTTTACCCCCTAGTTTCATTTAATATCCCCTAATCTTTTTATTAGAAGAGATAGTGAATTAATAGTTGCCAAGTGACTTTCCCCATATCCCATATGAATTTCTAGATGTCTGTCAAGCAGACTCCAGCCTTAGATTTTGCAGGCTGACAAGTTCTAGAAAACCAATCTGTCTGATGCATTTCGATTACAGGGGATATGTGGCATCTGAATTGCAAATAGCATATGATAGTGGTTGAGGCCATAAAGTCTAGCTTCAAAATGTTCAGCAGTTCAGCATCTCAGACTTTCTGATTTGGATCAGTGCCATCTCAAAATATTTCTCCTTGATTAAATTCACATGTAATGACGATTTAAAGGAAATGACTTAAAATTATGATTTCCTGTAGGCAAACCATAACCTGGTGGAGAAAACAAAATAGCAAAAGTTACCAACTCGTTCTAGATGTAAGGAATACAGAGATACTTCTCAGTACCTTTGTCATATTGTATCACGACAATCCAGATGCGCAGGTACTGCAGGTTTGTAATAAGAAAAGAACTATGATGGGAGTTTACCATGTAAACTCTGTTCTGAATTTGGACCAAGGAGGAATATTAAAAAGAATTATTTGAATTATACTTACATGTATATAACAATTTGTGTCCCTTTTATTTATAGAAAAAAAAATATATTAAAAAATAAGGTGGAAGTTGAATCTCTTTTACTTAAAAAAAAAGACCACTTCTAACCTACTTACAAAGAAGGCATATTATTTCTCATAATATGCTGGCTTTAAAACTTGATACTGTCTCAGGAGAACGCACGTTGTATCATGCTCGGTGACTTCATGAAATTTACTGTTTCTCTGGCTCTAATAAATCTTTTCAGAACATCAATTTACATTTCTTCTACACAGTAGTTGTTCTTAATCTAATAATGTATTTAACAATTAATGTCATTTGCTGTTAGAAATATATTTGTATTTACATTTTTAAAGATTATGTGATAGCATTTAGGGATGCATACAGTAAATCACATTCAGAGTAAATGATAATTAGAATAATAACTTACCATATATGTTTAAATGTTATGAAAAGATCATTAGAGCTGTTTCATCTGTCCTTATTTGTCTTAGTGATTGAGCAAGCAAATTTAAAAGTAAATTTCAAAGTAGATTGTGATTCCATTTCAGTGCGACAGTGTGTTTCATTTGAAACTGAGGTGCTGTAGGATAGGTGATGTTGCTAATCTCACTGCTGCTGCTCTTGCTATTGGTACTCAGAATTCTTTCATACTGTCTGTAGTACATAGAACAGCTTGGGGAGGTTAGAAATCCAGAGAAAACTGCTAGAGGTGGAGATTTTGTATGAAAGGGAATGTATCGCATTTTAAATATATGCCTGTTTTTTAACATAGACTACAAGTACCAAAAGATAGAAGCATAGACTATTTTGAAATTAATATCTGAAAATTTTGTTAATCTCATCACAGAAAACTGTGAGAAGAAAGTTCTCCTAATTTGCATGGATAACAGTAATAAATAGATTTCCATGTATTGGTTAAGATTGTATGGAGTATTTTTTAAATCTGAGTTCATCAGCAAGAAGGAAAGAATCCAAATACTACATATTCTGGCAAATACAAATGATTTTATAGTTGGCTAGAAGAACTCATGGGTGGTCTCAGTCACGAAATAAACTGAGTTCCATTTGTTAAATGCCCCATGAAGCCATAATAAGGGATTCTGTATGCATCTGTTGCACAGTGAAGGTGTGTGATCAAGCACCATATTTAGAAAATAAGATCCAAGAAATATCATAAAAATTCTCATTTTCGGAAAATACTTTAAAATATTACTGCTTTATCTTATACCAGAAATAGCAATCGAGCTTTCTGTGTAGCTGGCTGAATAATTTATATTGGTCTGTTTAAATTTTATCATTAATGTCCATAGAGTATTTAAGGAGGTCTTAAATTGTTTGTATGCACAAATGATTTAAGATAATTTGTTAAAGTATTTGTGCAAATATATATATACTTATTTATTTACTTTTGTCACTGAAATATACGTTTGTTCTGAACTGGAATTATTTTGACTTGATTGAACATATGTAAACAGATTCTGAACCCATCATTTAATATAAGAAGGGCACATGATATAACCAAGCTTCTATATGTGTATAAATTATTCTGTTAAAATTGGAAATTGTTTTCCATTGCTACTATGTGAAATAAATAAAAGCATGATCAAGTTCAAATAAATCTGATCCTAGTTAGAGTTCTGTGTGTAAGTAGCAGTTGAATAGAGGGCTTCAAAAATAAATTGATTTTATATTGAGATGTAATTCTTTCAATTATTACTCAATGTTATATTCTGAGTAGGAATTGATACCATCTTTCAGCTGTCTCTAATTCAGAACAGATTATGAAAACTAGCACAGGCTATTTTAATATACTAGTTATAATCAGTTTAATAATAAGATGTTAGTCTTCAATTATGTGTTGGTCAAAAACAAACAGCACAAAACCTTGTAATTTTACAGTAATTGGTGTCGTGAAATGATACACAAGTGGGCTCACAAGAATGTAATGAGGTTCAGTAAGACCAAGTGCAAGGAGTTGTACTTGAGTTGCACTTGGGTCAAGGCAATCCTAGGTATGAATAGAGACTGGGAGATGAACTCCTAGTGAGCAGCCCTGAGGAGGAGGACTTGGGGGTCCTCATGGATGAGAAGCTGGACATGAGTCAGCAGTGTGCTCTCATACCCCAGAAGGCCAACAGTATCCTGGGCTACATCAACAGTGGGGTGGCCAACAGGGGATTGTCCCTCTGTACTCTGCACTTGTGAAGCCCTGCCTGGAGTCCTGGGTCCAGGCCTGGGGACGCCAATACAAGAAGGATGCAGAGCTGCTAGAGTGAGTCCAGAGGAGGGCCACAAAGATGATCAGAAGGCTGGAGGTGCCTATTTTTTACTCAGGTAGATAGTGATAGCACAAGGGGGAATGGATTTAAACTGAAAGAGGGGATATCTAGGTTAGATGTTAGGAAGAAATGGGAGGCAACTCTGCCTATGCCAAGAGGGTTGGAACTAGATGATCTTTGAGGTCTCTTCCAACTCAAGTCATTCTGTAATTCTGTGATTCTATGAAATGGGCTCTTCCACTGGATATGCTGAGGTGAAGAGAAGGTTGAACTGAGGTAGCAGAAGATCCCTTCTAAGAAAGGGAATAAATTTGTTCACATTAATGCAATCATATTTATTGTCACATTAACAGCAATAGAGAATGCTAAAAGTCGGAAAATTACCTGTCAGTGACAGTCACCAGCTACTGAATGACAGTGTGCAACTTCTAGTGTTAAGACATGTGGCTAGCTGACTGAAGTAAAATTTCAGGAAGAGTACCTGAAGAACAACCATATCCTAGGAAGAGTGTTTGAAACAATGTTGTTTGGTAGCTTGAAGAAACTGTTTTGAAACTCTTGGTTTTGGTGTGGACATGCAGTACATGGAACACTGTGCAAAGACGTAGTGCTACCAAAGAGCTGCTTCTGGAGCTGAAAACAGTATAACACCAGTGTGCAACATAGCCCTTTTATTAGTGAAGCTCTGAAATTCTTGAATGAGAAGAGCACTTGTAAGAGTTAGTTAGGGACAGTAGTAGTTACTAGTACTCTATTACTAACATGTCCTTGACTGTTGTATTTCACAGAATTCTGTGTTATGGTGCTGAAATTTCTCATGTGCTTAAATTTCATACATATAGCAAGTAAATGAATACTTATACCACTACAGGGTTGCTCCAACATTTAGAGTAAATACTGGTGGTATGGTCACTCAGATATCACAGTGGAAACATTTCGCTGTTTACAAAGCAATATCAAAAGACTACTGACATCATATAGCAGCTTTCTTGCTTACTAGTTGTGACACTTCAAGTACTTTTGAAGCAAGGGTGTGAGGTATTTCTAATCAGAAATCATTAGTACAAGTTCTTCCAGGCTACGGAGCCACACATACCAAATTATTTTTTTAAGTAAGACAGAAAACAAATAACGTTTTAAATATTTCATAAGTTCTACAATAGCTCAAAGATGAATACAGTGTGTATTTGCATTTGTTCATTCATATAGGGTTTGTGTTGTTTTTCAGAAAGTGACAGGGAATATGATGGAAAAATGATTCTATATGTACAGTAGGCATTTGGAATACTGCATAAAATGACCTGTTACATGGAAATGACTCAATAGGATACTTCAGGTGTATTTTTTAATTATGATTTCTTTTATAGCTTGTATGTAATTATTCCCACAGAGATGGCACTAAGTAAACACTCTTTCCCGTTCAAACCAGTGCATATTTTCCCAGCTGGAGACTAATACATATTAGGACACTTTACTGATATTTTGCCATTGGAAAAACATCTATTTATCTAAACTACTATCACCAGCATATTGATTCCCTAGCTTGCAGCATTTGTAGCCCTGTGAAACTGTGGAGCATGAGAAATTACAACACAAAACCCTCAGCGAGAATCCTCACGGTCTTCAGGTTTCTATTTTAAAAAGTAATTGTAAAACATTTCACGTTAACTCTTGATAAATATTAAGCCTTGCATATTCTTACAAACATTTCAGATTCTTAGATATAGCAATTAAAATTAACACTGAAATTTGACTCTGAAAATTATTGGAATAACTCATGTTTTTTTGTCCTTAAAATCAGTAATCCAGATTAAAAAAACAGTGAACTACAAGAGCAGAATGGAGTAATCTGGAATTCTACCTTGTATTTTATGAGCATGTGCAAAGAGGATATACTGATGTTCAGTTAATCATTTTTAAAATCATAACTTGCTTTTTGAGTATAATTGTCCCTTTTTCCTGGCTGCTGTGTGGTTACCAGATTACGGTAATGCTCTAACTTTACTCAGGAATGCTTTCATAGACAAATGATACTCAGCAGCTACCAGTACTCTCAATGATCTAAGGAGAGCACAACTATTCCAACTGCTATGACTAGCTAGCATCATGTAGACTAGAAAGAAAATTCACTCCAACTGGAAAATACCCAGCAATAAATTGAGACTATGAATTTTATTTTAAGTCAGTCCTATTAAAAAAACTTGTAAGGTTCCAGATTCCATAGTATGTACTGAACTGGGGAAAAAGGGCAACGTTTTAGAAAGATTCATAAGCTCTAATTCTCATACTTCAGAGTAAAGAAATGTTTTCCTGGCTTTATGCAGCTTCAGAGGCTTAGCATTGTGAGATAAAGACAGAAATAGTATATAATGAGCAAAGCATGGAGTTTGACAACAGTTTAATGCTTTCTTGTAGTTTATAGAGATAAGTTCTAGCAGAAGCTTAGCTATATATTTTTCAATAACTTAGGTTGTCATGATTGCTTAGGTAAAGTAAGAATGAGGAAATATGGAGAAGTTTCTTAGGAAACCATCCTTGGCAATAATTGTTCATAAATGTATGTACTGCCAAAAAGCAATGACAAGAAGAAAGTATGATTGTGAAGCAAGAGATATTTTTCTCTGGTAAGATAAGAATTGTGAAAATCTAATAAAGATTTTTTCTTTGAGTTGAATATCTGATTGCAACTCTATAGATTCAATGTGAAAATTTGCAAGTAGTGTATTTGTCTAATGGAGATAGAGTTGCAAATATACACAAATTTATTTATTTTTTTTAATCTTGAAACCTGTTCTCAAATTTCTTTATCAAAACTAAAAGCATGGCTGCATATTTTTTACTGTTCACAGCACTGAGTTTAGCCAATGTATCAAAATACGTGAAATTATTTGCCATAACTTGAGCTTGACATAATTTAAATTTCATTTTGAATGCTGCTATTGTGTGAAACATAGCACAGATGAGGCAATTTTCACCTTGAAGGTGCATGTTTAAGTCACTTAAATGGGTAGTCAAATACCCCCAAAATGGTAAATCTGTGAGCCATTTTTCGTCTTCATGTTCCAGCACAAATTTTCATTTTGATTCCATAAAGGACTTGATTTAATTTTGTTAATTCTGAAGTCTTTTTAACATTTTAGCCCAACTTAGCCACCTTCCTTCAGAAAAATAAACGAGGACCCTGTAGTCATCATCCGTACTTTTAAGGAACTCCTAGAACTGGTGATGATTCAGTTCCTTGGACTTTATGAAATTCATGGCTTTGATGATGATTTGCACAACATTATCCATTTTTAAAGCTTTTGCACATAAATTTCCTTGAAATTTGATGCACTGATGTTTCATGAAACTCGAGTTACTGGCGGTGATTGTGTTGTCTTCTATTAATTTTATAAGTCTCTCTTTTTTATAAACCATCACCAGGGCACCATTGGTAGCTATGTTAGATATGCTGAGAAAGGTTAATGTAAATTGCTTTAATGTATTTTTTTACTTCTTTGTAATGATGAGATTTAGTTGTATCTTTCAGCAGCACCAAAGAAGCCATTTCTTCAGTGATATTGTATTTGTTATCAATACCGCTAATGCAAATGGCAAATTGAGCTGTATCTGTAGCATCAGTAACTTTATCTATTGCCAAAGCATTGCATTTGAAATTAGCAGCTTTACTCTCCGTTTTTTTTCAATGGATTTTCCTGCTTCTTCAGTTCACCTGGCTACAATCTGATAATACAAACTGATTTTAGAAAAATCTGGGTTTTTTTGTTTGTTTGGTTGGTTGGTTGGTTTTGTTTGTTTGTTTGTTTGTTTTTAATCAGGACGTGATATCTGTCATGCTTTCCATTCATTGCTTGATAAACTCACCATTGGGATATAGTTTAGTTTTTTGGTTTTTTTTGCAGTCAGATTTGGTATCATGTAACTAGTTTTTATAACAGAGCCTGTTTGAGTTTTAATTTCTTTAAAAATATTTTGTTGAGGTGAGAGACTTTTTTCTGTTCAGCTCTTTTTGTCTTTAAGAAGTGTTCCTTGATATACATCAAATTTGGCAGCTTGTTTCTGCATATAACGTCTTTTGTAATTGTAATCTTATACAAGTGACAGAATGTCCTTGCAAAATAAGCACAGTACCGTATTATTTGTTAGCACTGCACTGCATCCCCCCTATGTCCCAGGGCTGGGCCAGGCTGCTCGAGGGGCAGAGCTGCCATGATGGCTCAGCAGCCGGGGGTGCAGGCCGCAGTGCAAGCAGAGCTGGGCTGAGAGTTGGACATGCCTGAGTAATACCCACCTCATTGTAAACAGCTCCACTAGTAATCTTTCTTCAGACTCTAGTCAGACTCTTTACATCAGAGTTCTCACCTCTCCTATCTTTGTTGTAACTCCCTGTGATGCCAATATCACAGAATCACAGAATGGTTTGGGTTGGAAGGGACTTTAAAGAACACCCAGTTCCAACCCTCTGCCATGGGCAGAGCTGTCTCCCACCACAACAGGCTGTCTGGGGCCCCATCCAAGCTGGCCTCGAACTCCTCCAGGTATAGGGCACAATCATATGAAAAGCTTTAACAGGTTCTAGATAACTCAAATCTACCACCTTTCTCTTTTATAGAAAGCATTTTCAGGTTGCTTGTAAGCTGTCTGTTTGTCATCAGATAATCTGAGAAATCTCGTTGCTTACTATTTTCTATGTCTTTAAACCTATTCTACTTCAAAATTTGTAAAGGTGGTTTTTATGTTATAGCTTTTTCCAAACAGCGTAAATAGATTTATTGTAGATTTCTCAATATGTTACAGTTATGGAGGTGTATAATTCCTTCTTATAGCATGTAGCATATTAAGAGTTTCAATTTAGGATCCATCCTACCATGTATTTCAGAAAAACAAATATGTACTATAGCTTATTATAATGGCAGTCTGTTAAATCATACCCATCTTATATTCTTTATTTAGAAAGTTTTTCCTGAGTTGGTCTGATTTCTATTTTACAAGAATATAATTGGGAAAAAAAAAAAACAAAAAAAAAACAAAACAAGATGCAAACCAAAGAATGCATGACAGGAAGATCACCTGTTACTCTGCGACTAGTCCTCACACTCATTTCTACCTGTGCATTGCATGATGCGTACAAAAGGCTCTATGGAAAATCCACTCTGCTTTTCACTGGTCCCAGAAACCTTTCCAATCCTCAGAAGTGGAGATCTGACTAAAAGCCACACTATATAATGTTAATTTTCAAAACTATCACATATAGCACAACATGGAGTTATGACAACCTTCTTACAGTTATAAAGTGTTAATAGATTGCACTTGCTGCAATAAAATTTAGTATATACATACCTAAAACAAAATGACAAACTAAAATGAATGCCAAAGTAATACCAGTGAGGATCACTATATATGAACTTGAACATGTTATTTTATGGAAATATTATACAAACTTAAAGTAATTATTGAAAATACTGACAGCCAAACCTCACAGTGAAAACACAAAACTTTTTAAGGCAATGGGATGAAATAAAAAAAAAATTAAGAACCCTATTTGCACAAACATAATATTGTTGATATATATACAGGGTCTTTAAATATTTTGTCCTTATAAAACAGACAGTATGTAAGTGCCATTGATAAAGTATGAAGCTTCTTTAAGATTAGTACATATGTTTGCTTCTTCTCTTGAATTAATATGGTTTTATGAGGAAGTTTCTAAACATATTGCAATTTATGATCCTCATATTTCAAGAAATGGGAATAGTTACAGTGTAGGATCTCGAGGTAGTATTTGAAAATAATGTTTTTTAGGAACCGAAATCCAGCTTCTGTAAATTGGAAATTACACTGACATCCTTTAAAATAAAATGACATCAGTAAAAGCGATGTATGAGCTATCAACTTTAGTTGTTTAAAATAAGAAAATTATGTAATTCTGAATTCAGATGAAAAATGTTAATATATTTACTAACTTGCAGCAATTCTTCATTCTAGTGTTTTTTGAAATACTGATATTAGTTGTGCAGTAGAAACTGTGATCATTTAAAGAGGTGTTTCATTTTCTCTAAGTTTACTCCAGCCTTAATTCTGCCTGCAAAGATAGTTTGCAATTCAGTATTTTTATTGTGTTCCTGTTTACATGAACACGCAACACATCATTCTAACAGTATGCAGTAATCAACAAAATGAAGTTCTTTCCTGGTGTAAAGTGGTTGCTTGTCATGACTATGTCAGGTTCCTGTTCTATTCTCCAACACTGAACTTGACAGATTCACTCTGCTATCAGTGGTTTACTCTGCACTGTATAAGGGGGAGGCTGCAAATGCAGTTTGTTTCAAAGAACTTGTAAATTCACAGAGAAAAAAGATGCCACATTTATGAACTTCAAGAACAGCACTGGTTATTAATGTATTAATATATTAGTCTTATATGTCTAGAATTTTAAGTCTACATTTTTGATACATCTGTCTGTAAGATGGCTGCCTGAGTTAATTGGGCTTTGTACAGACACAGTCCCTTGAAAATTCTGGGGTAAGATGCAGTGAGTTCCTTCTCACCCCACAGGCAAGCTCTTCAGGTGCAGCTGCTCTGCACTGTTGTTTTTCTTCACCCTTTTTGAAGGTTTTATGTCCCACCACATCTACAACATTTTAAATACAATAAATAATCCTGTCATCAAATATCAAGAGCTGGAAGTAAGCTTGTTACCAAAGTTGGTTTCCTTTCCTTCCAAATGAGAAATGAAACAGACGGATCTGTCAAGCTATTCAACTTTCCTATCCAAAGAGTGCCGTTTGCATCGATTAAGTGATACAGTGTGCTTTTGCTTGAGTAAAAACATTAGTTGTTGTCAAAGCTTTTTAAAAGTCTGACAGCCTATAGCTCTCAGCCTTCTCTTCCCCTGGCTGAACAGCCCCAGGTCTCTAAGCCTTTCCTCATATGGGAGATGCTCTAGGCTCCCAGTCAAATCTGTGGCCCTTCACTGGGCTCTCTCCAGCAGTTCCCTATCTTTCTTGAACTGGGGAGCTGAGAACTGGACAGAGTACTCTGGATGTGGACTCACCAGTGCAGAGCAGAGGGGGAGGATTATCTCCCTCGACCTGCTGGCCATGCTCTTTTTAATGCACCCCAGGACTCTGTTGGCCTTCTTGGCCACAAGGGCACACTGCTGGCTCATGGCTGACCTGTTGTCCACAGGACACTGAGATCCTTCTCCACAGAGCTCCTTTCCAGAAGGTCAGCCCCTAACCTGTATTGATGTGTGCAACTCCCAATGAAAGCAACCTGTACATTGAGATATGGGAATTAATTGCTTTGACATAGGCTTATGTTCTTCTGCCAAGTATTATCAATTCCTTTATTTCCTTATGCATAGAGAAGCACATCAGGCTTGCTAGACTGTCTAATATGCACTCATGATTTTTTACTAGCTTAATAGATCTTCTGAAAAGACTGCCAGAAAAAAAATCTCACTTTTAGTTACTATCATTGGTAATTAATTTTAATATGCAGGCAGAATTGCCAGCAAATTAGTATTTTTTCCCTTTCCTGCTCTAAACTTAGTTGTAAGTTCTTTAGCCTAATAACTGGACTAAGTGCATGAAAATTGAACCAGATGGGTCTGTTTTACTCATTATTTACTTTCCTCATAACCATCTGTTAATCTCCATCAAAAAATATGGTAATTGAAATTTGCAAGCACTTCAGATAATTTTTAATATTCAGTATTGCTAAGGAGAGGGTCATACTGCCTAGACTCATGGGAGCTGGGAAGGAGAAAGCACCATGAAATAGATCCTGGAACTTATTTTGAGCTATTTTATATCAACTACTGACTAAAGTCAGTCCTGATGTAAGGGACAGAACTTGTTAATAAAGTTAAGCATGCACTTCAGTTCTTTACTACTGCTTATACAGCTTATTGTATAGCTAACTTCACTGAGGGAAGTGTTCCCCCCTCTGTGCCCTCATGGGTCTGTTTTATCTTCAATAAATCTAATATACAAAGTCATTTTTTGTTGAAATTACAGAATAGATTATATAAGAGCACAGTGAAAAATGCATGAATAAGGTATTAATCTGCATAATTTCGAATATGAATATTAAGGAACATTGTTGCATTTTCTAAAAATTTAGAATTCTGATGTGTCCTGACTCTTTGTACAGGAAATGTAGCTCTTCTGAAAAGGACAAAGAGCAGCTGAATTTGTCATTGCCTCACTCCTGTACTTCATTTTGAACTCATAATTTGGGTTTACATTCACATAACTCCCTCTTCTGCCATCTTCTGAAATCGCAGTACTTTGTACCGAATTGCAAAGGCAACACCTGACCACAGCTTTTATCTACAGAACTCTGAATTATTTGATCAAAACTGTATCTTGAAGGCTTCTGTTATAGGTATCTTATTTATTTATTTATTTTTACCAGAGTTAGGTATTAATTTAATGTCATATAAGAGGTAGATGTTTATAAGCAGCAAATGTCTTTTAAAGGAATCGTTCTGTGGAATCATTCACATTAACCTCTTATGTGACAGTGGTGTCAAGAGACTTTTTTTCTGTCCACTAAGGAAAATGCCTGAGATCCTCAAGATATATATGAATGTACGAAATGTACACGGCTCTTTAACATGACTGTAATGATTTCAGCATATGACGGGATAATTTTGGATAATTTTGAGTTCATTGCATCTCTTACAATAATAATTTGAGCATGGAGGGGAGAAGACAATTGCTATGCATTTATTCCAATGTAAATGTGTTCCCCAAAGTTACAAAAATGACTTCAGCTGCTGATGCTTAGAAAAAGAAATCAATAAAGGAAGTCAGACATAACAAATGAGAATATCAGGCCCAATGACAGTAGACAGGAACCTGGTGCCTTATATCCACACAACTTTCAATCAAGAAAGTTGTGTATGGCAAGAGAATAAACTGAAAGCGCTCTGGCAGCCAAGTAGACTTTGATCAGTTTTGTTCATAGATGTGACTCATATTTCAGTAGCCTCTTTTTTCTCAGCCACTGATCTTCCCTAAACTTTGGAGTGAGTGCTCGGTGAACTTAAAGGAACCTTTACTCGTTCTGCAAACAGATACTAAATACTCATGCTGAGCCACAGTATTTTTTTTTCCTAAAACATCAGATTCAGTCTCTTTGTTACAGTTCTTTTTGTCATGTCCTTCATATTCTACAGAGAAAAATTAAGTGAAAGATGAGCTACTTTTTATAAACATATTCTTTTCCATTAACACAGTTTTACAGTAGAAATTCAAGTTATTAAATTTCTGTATATTTTTATTTTTTTTCTGATATATATTTTTGTACTTTTTAAAATTATGTCTCTGATTTTTTTGTTGATCTCTTTGGAATTGATATAGTATGCACAGTTGGAAATGGTAGATATGCCTTCATAAGCCACCTTAGTATGTCTAAAGGAGAGGCCAAGAAGAGTTCACTTTTTTCGCACTGTTGTTTCTGAGAGAAAAAAGGCACAGTGATGACTGCAGACTGCACCATAGAAGACAATACTCTGGTAGAGACACATGACATAGCCTGATGCATGTTGTCTGCTGAGATGGGGTCTTGCTGGATCTGAGATAGGATCAGTATTGGTGTATTTTTTCCTCCTCAGAGCACAGTGGGTAAGCCATGTGCAGTTTGTGAAAGTACTATGTGCACAAAATAAAAGTGAAGCTGTATATTGCTTATGCTGGATGTGACATGAGTGCATTTGTGAATTTGGATGCCCAAAGCTTGCTGCGAATAATGCTAGACAACTGCAGACAATCAAGATGAAACTTCAAGCACTGTTCGTATACTTGGTGCACTCTATATTACCTATCTAGCATGACCACTGCAGTAGGCTATTCCTTATGCTGAATCAGATTTTACTCAAAAAAAGAAAGAAAGAAAGAAAATAATAATGTGATGAGAAGGTTACCAGGTCCTGGGACTGAGCGTCAGAACTGTTATTTGATACCACAGTCAAAGCCATAGCTGGCTGCGGCTAGATCTGCATTGGCATTGTGTTTCCCCATGGAGTAACTCTATCCTGCTTGTACGCTTCTGCCAGTCCCACACAGAGCACGTAAAGGACTCCTCCCTCTGCCTTCCCTTTCCCCCTGACCTCTGCTTCCAGGGATAAAAAGCAGCTGTGCTGGATTGGGTTTTAGTAGAGGCATTATTACTATCAGAAGCAAGGTGCTACACTGGAGTTGTGGAAATGGCACTGCATTGCTACACAGTCCATTCTGGCTTTAATGTGAAAAGTATTGTAATAACTTGCCTTAAAACATCTTAATCTCCACTATCCTTAGGGTGAATTCCTAAAAATAATACATCTTAAATGGACATTGCTAGCCAGAAGTACCAGTTTAAAAACATTGTTTGGTATAACCAAATCAAAAATGCATGAACTGGGCCTTTTCTTGTTTTCTTTTTCTGAGGGATGTTAAATCACTCTAAAAGAGTTATTCAGTAGCGTTGGGTTTAGAGTTTGAACTCTTTAGGAAGTCTGAAACTGTTTTGTCTTCTACTGTCTTTTAGTTAATGCTGTGTGGTAATTCCTGGTATTGAAATCCAACATTAATTTTTTCTTTCCTTTTTTATTAATTTTAAATTTTATTCTTTCTCCCTTCCTGATGATATCAAAAATACCTATTCAGAGTAATCAATGCAATGTTTCACAGCAATGGTGATCACAGAAAATCAGCATTTTATGCATGATCAGATTCATAAACCTTTACAAAGTTGTGAATATTTACAATGGTTTGGGTAGATAAAGGGGACTTGCCAAGAAAATACACATCCTTCAAAAAATATATTCTTTAATTTCTTAGGAGATATATAAATAATGATTTTAAGAAAGCAAGGATGCTTTCTGCTTTGTTCATATTTTAATAGTATACTCCTCTTTGCTGTTTCAGTAATTAAGTCTTATGACATTCCAGAAAGCATAAATCCTGCTGAGATGTTTAAGTTTGGAGCAACCTTCTTGATGTACAAACAAATTAAATAAATAAAAGACACTTACCCAGGATCTTAACAAGCTGTTTTGCTCGTACCTTTGAAACGCAATTGAACGGTAAAGCGATATGGTCTATTCAAACTGTTCTAGCCTCGTTGTTCACTAGAACCTTCTTTTGAAATTCATTGCCTTCAATTACATTTTTTTAAAGAATTTTAATTATGTGCCTGAAAAGAATAAAGATGCTCGAGGCTCCATTTGTTTATCGTGGAAGGCCTAAAAAAAATGAGGACAGAGCTTCCCAGCTCATGCAGGGGTTGCAGAGAGAGAGAGATGACTTTTAATTCGACAAGTTCAGAGAGATTTCTTAGTTTGACGCGCACAGCAGGGGGTCTTTGAGCGCCTGGCAATACTTCAGCATTCTGAGCTTTGAAAGTCTTTCCCTGCAGCAGAAATTGTATCAAAAGCCAATGATAATATTCCCTGCAAGGTAAAGGACCCTATTGAAGATTTCTAGAGCTGTTTATTTATTCATCACAGTTTTTTCTTTTAGGACGTACCAGGCGTATAGGTAATAATTCACACGGATGCTAGAAAAATATAATAAATAAATAAATAAATAAATAGGAATCCCTCATTAATCCTTCAACTTTCCCTTCAGTTTTCCACAGGCCACGTGCATCTATAAAATTTCCTATCATTCCCTGCCACGTACTCTGCTTAAAATCTTCACTTCAGATCTCAGTTTTTCCCCCTTTTTAACGGAATTGTCATTTCAGTCTGTTTTCTACCACCAACTGAGTACATAAGATGTTTATGGCCATTTCCTTCCGCTAAACCCTCAAAATGATTGATTAATTTTACAGAAGGATATTCAATTTCTTAGGGGTCTTTTTAAATCTTATTTTTAAAGTAGATTTGCGATAAAGTGTTTCAAAGCCAAGATTAAAGCCTTATTTATATTCCAGAGATCAGAGTTTTAACGTTTTGGCATTACTTTTATTTGAAAAGTATGCACATATGTTTTTCTGTTTTTGTTTTGTTTTGTTGCTGCAGCAGAGCTGGGAATGTGAGACTACGACAACCTTTCCCTTGTGTAATGTCAATGTCGGCTATCACTTTGGCAGAATCAGCCAGCTCAGTGAAGACACGAAAACCCTCCTTCCCTCCTGTTTTTTCGTCTGCTGGTGGCATTCAAAGTGACCTTCCCTTATAAATATTGGTGAGTGACCACATGGGGAAAGCAGTTGTTTGGTGCAGAGAAACTTGTTTCAAAAAGCTGTGTTGACCTAAGCCACCTTCACTTTTTTTCAAAGTATAACAGTAAAACACATGAGCAGGTGTTTGTTTTGGTTTGTTTTTTTCTTTTTCATAATAACTTCAGGTATTTAGCAACACGATGTATTTCTCTAGGCTTGCAAGCATTTATAGAACTCTAGCCTTTGTTACTTATTACAACTCTCAGAAACAATCTCTTAGAAAGACTGTTTTTAAGACTGAGAGATTTCCCAACAGCAAACAAGAATCTCTCATCTCTTCCTGTTGCTTTGTGTTGGCTAAATGGTCTGGGATGGTATAAATTTATTATAACACCCCCAGTCTGGCAAGATGAGACTTTCCCAAGTGGAGGAATTAAGGAAGATAGCCAGAGGCGGCTTTCTGGGACCCTTCTGGTTTGGGAAGCATGCCTAGAGTGAAATCACAGCACTGCAGAAATTCTGATACCCATGGGGCAGTCCAGGAAAGCTGTGGTAATGGGAATAATTCCATAAGGCAGTCTAAATTACACACTTCGGTACTGAAAAAGTTCTCGGGTCATCTAAGGCTTTCTCAGCTGATTTATCCTTCTTGAGACATCCAGTATGCCTGAAGAGATTTTCAGTGTTGCAAACAGATGTACAGATAGTGAAATAGCCACCCGTGGCTAAGAAATATTTACTGCACCATAACACAGAACACTACAAAGTATATACTCAGGTACAAGAAATATTTTATCTAGCTAGGAAGAGTTTGGAAGTTGTAAATACATGGAGGATGTAAGGCTGGAAATTTTTGAAGGATTACACATATTTAATCTAAAGACATTGCCATAAAAGTCACTTAGCTAGCTGCCATCCAGTATTATCTACATTATTGCAATTATCTTCTATTCAGACTACAGTCAGACAACTGTGATGTATCATTTATGACTATATGATAAGTAATGTTTGATTTTTATATTTTTTTTCTTAACCGCATGTGTACTTGAAGTCTGTCAATTTAAAGGTTCTGAGAAGCTTCAAAAGAAATATTAATTGGAAAGTTATCATGGCACCAGCCGAACAAAATAATGCTTTTTCATCAAAGTAACACTTCTAGCAAAAGGAAAGGCAGTTATATATAGTGTATATGGATCTCGTGG
The DNA here is from genome assembly GCF_016699485.2 of Gallus gallus. NCBI lineage: Eukaryota > Metazoa > Chordata > Aves > Galliformes > Phasianidae > Gallus > Gallus gallus. The sequence continues at coordinate 40,417,281 of NC_052535.1, read as the reverse complement.
TGAAGAATGAGGAGTGGTACCATTTAGTAGTTTCTCAACTACTGTCACTGCTGTTCTCATTGTCATTGCTTTCCTTGACTTTGGAGTAGAGCAATCAGGGAACAGCATAGAGAAGAAAAAAAAGAGGGCAAAAAATCATCAGATTTGCAGAAGTGCCTGTGTGTTGTCAGTGTTCTTTCTTTCTTTTTGACCTTAACTGTGTGCTGGAGTCTTACATATTTGGAAGTTAGCATTTGGGTATGGAAACAAATCAATGTCTTATTCTCAGGGATTTTACTTAGAATTTACTTAAGTCTTCATCCTGACCGGGGATCACCATAATAACAATTCCACAAAATGAAGGCATACATAAATACTCTATTGTGTAAATACATTTTCTACAACTTTTTATTTGGTGATACTGTGCCAGTCATAACCATGTTCTACAACTTCTTGTTCAGTGATGTGTGATGGTAAGGTTACATACCATCTAGAACACAAGGGGAGAGGAGAGTTTCAAAACATTCAGCTTTTCAGAAATGCCTTCTTTAATTGTGTTTCCAACCTGAAGTTGTCTGTCAGAACATTTTTATATTTTTACAGGATGTCCCATAGCTTTACGGTAGCTGTATAGAATAATCTGTCTTCTATCATGCAGTGATATTTAGCACACAGACCAGCCTTCCTTAAAAAGGAACTATATACAGGCTAACAGTTAAAGACTCAACCTTTCTTGTTTTCCATGTGAGATTCCATGCATACAGATCACAACTCATTATTGTAAGTTATAGTGAGATTTTTGCGAGTCTCATGAGAGCAACTCTTACACCAGTAATGGGTAACTGGATGACCACAGCAGCTGCTCTATTCTCACTAAGAGAGCGTAGCAGCTTTGTGGAAGCTAGAATTTTACCGTTTCTAATTACCAGTAGATCAAAATGGTGGCTTTTTTGTTTTGGGTGTACATAGAGCATTAGAAAGAAGTGACAAAGCATGCAAATAATTTCTGGTACTTTATTTTCCTGATTTAATTTCTTCTATTTCAGTGAGATCTGCCAGATGGTTCTAGATTCAATAGTACACTGCTTCCAGTGCATTTTGCACATATTTGATATTTTATTCAAATTTGACATTTCAGAAAGAGCGAGGGGGCTTCTTCAAGAAAACTGAGAGGAAGAGTGAGAATTTAATTTATTAAATACTGCATATTTTTATATAATAATTTATTGAGCTAAGAGTAAAAATTGCATTATAATTTATGTTAAGAAGGTGGGATTCTTTGCTTTAACCTGTTATGTTGAAATAGGATTAATCCAACTGATTATTTTATAGTTTTTTTTAAAACCTCAACTATTTTTCAGGAGGTTGGTAAAAAAAAATATCCAGTGTAAGCTCTAACACAGAAAGCTTAAAAGGCAAGTTTACCCCTTTGAAGCCTGTAGCTCTGAACTACAAATGAAGGCTTAATGAGGATACTTCCTTGCAGCTTGGTTCAAATATCGATTGATTGTGCACACTGCATTAACTTCCAGAAGTATAAACTTCCATTAGTCTTAAACAGTGTTTCTTTCCCCTAAGTAAAGGGGAGAATGATTCTGCCATGAAGGAATATGTCTATCTCTTTTTATCTATAAGTTTCTTCTTCATTTTGTTTCACTTTCTTTACATTTTTAACCTTGTAGAAATCTGATTTAAATGGAATCATGACAGTCTTCTTTTTAAAATCAAGTCACACAAACTGCAACTAGCAGAAGGATGGTACTAAAGGTAACAAAGCCTGATTTCCTTCGCAAATCTTGTTTGCTTCATACTGTAAGATCACTAATTTCAACTGCAACCCCAGCTTTCCTGTTCTTGTCTCTTATTAGCCTCTCTGGCTGAGTGACAAAAGAGCTCTGCTTCAGCTCCAGGAGTGCTAAGCAGGCCAGCCAGCTCCTGTCAGAATGCCTGAATTCTACCCGCACCTGTATCCCTGGGGATGTTAATTTAGACCTCCATGCTTGAAACTTGTGGGGTCTTAATTATGTTTTAGACATCCTTCTACTGATTTGATTAACATTTGATGGTCACCCTGATGAAAAATTACTGAGAAAAGGGAGACAGTCAGGACACATATACTGGGATTTTAGTCTTAGCTAAGGCTAAAACAAGCAGACATTGGAAAAGATGTGATGAGCAGTTGGGTTACACATACTTGTAGTGAAAATAAGAGACAACATAATAAAGTTGGTTTTTTTTTTTTTTTTCAATGAACATGGAAAAAAATAAAATGCAAATTTTGATGAACTGTACTTAAGACTCTTAATTCCTTACTTGAACTTCTGTTTGTTCAAACAGCAGATAAAGTGATTCCTCTTCTCCCAGTCTCTTTTTAAGGTTTTTAACTTAGAAAACATATGAAAAGGAATTACTGATTTTGGCTTGAGAGATTCATATGTATGTGTTCTTTTTACTTTGTGACAGTAACGCAGCAAATTTACCATAAGGTATTTCATGATTTTTCAGATAACTTATTGCAAGAGAAGGCTGGAAAAGATATTTCAGAAATTTATTTTTATTTCTATTTTTGTAGGTTTCTCTTTCCTTGGATTCTGTTTTTTGTTTTAGGCACATAGCAAACTTAATCCTAATTTTGATTCAGGTTAAATGCATTTTAAGGAAGGGTTTGTAATTGTCAAACTGGAATTTTAGATTGTATCTACGTAAGTACCACAGTAAATGGCACTGTTTAGCTTTCAAGCATCTGGTGTTTGGACTGGCATCCAATTTTGTATTATGTGTTGTGAACTAAGTGATGTGTTCCTGCATCCAGGCATTCAGGACTACTGGTCACAGGAAAATCTGGCAAAAAGATATATGCTATAAGTAGTATGTTCTTGGACTGCAAAGGGCCATTTTTGCCAAAGTAGGAGTTTCAGCGATTAGAAGTAACTGTGAGAAAGGTTGTGAAGGCAAGGATGTCCATTTTCACATCTAAGTTTTATCTGTAGCTCTCTGACCGGTTGAAATGATAGATTTCTGGCCCCTGCTGTATCACTCTGTATCTGACTGCACACAGATGCCTTCCCGCGATGACTGTGTGGGGAGGTTCTGAATGAGCTCCATAGCTCCACCTGGGTAGACACACAGTCTAGACATCAGTTGTATGGAAGTCTCCTATTTTTCTTGCTAGCACTGAGGAACTTTAGAAAATGAAAAGGAACAGGAGGGAAAGAAGAAGCACAGCTGTGGCTTTGTGATTAGTGGATTCTCTGCCAAGAAGAAGCAGCAGCCCCCATCCCAACCCTAAGGACTTCCCCAGCACTGTTTACTGATTAGCCATAGAAATAAACATGGTTCAGCTGAAGAGCTTGCTTTCTTATAAAGAGATAGTTACTGAAATTTCAAACAATAATAGAATTTGTATCTGTTTCTGCATCTCACAGGTGCAAACCTGCAGGAGCATATTTGCTATTGAAAATTACTTTTTTTATGAATTTCATCTGGTAGAAAAAAAAAGGTGTTATTTGAAATATCCTACATTATACTTTGTTACACGTGAACCTAATGGGATTTCAGGGACAGCATTCTTTGTCATTTCTCTTTCTGTTAGGTTTACAGCTTTTTTGTGTATGTTTTTCTATGATTGCTTTGCAAAAGTATGACTAAAACCCGAATCTTGATTATATGAGGTATAGCTAAAGAAAAAATCTGCATTTAATCAAAGAGTGCTAGCAATGATCAGATTTGCTGTGAAGTAGCTCTGGTGAATCCTTGACTTAACTGATGTTATCTTGATTTTGAATGTATGCTAGTAAGCCATACCAGAAGTCCAAATATTCAGAAAAACTGAATTCAATTAATCCACTAAAAAGGAGGAATTTAAGGTTAGATGTAGTTCTTTCATTACCAGTTAGTTGCTCGTATTCCTGGAACTTCTGCTTGATGTTGCTGTTGCATTAGAGAAAACAATACAAATACAACATCAGTCTTTGGTTACACTTTTGAATCGTCAGTGACAGCACCAGATACCAAACTGGAGCTTTGCCAGTCAGCAAGAGGTATAGAGGAGTACGCTAGTTAGTTTCTTGCAAAACTATATATTCAAGCAATCCTAAGCAAATATCAGAGATGACAATAGCTTAAAAGAATTATATTCTTCTTTTACAGTCTCAGTTGAACCATTTTCAAAGTTTTCATGGTTTGTAGTTTCATCCATTTCTTGTATCTGTTGCAGTATTCTTTAACAGAGTTTCCAATTCCAGCTCTAGGAATTGACTGTAGGATATACTAGGACAACATTAGCTCTTGCACTCATAATAGACTAAATTGTCAATGTCTCTTTCTCTTGTGTGTCCGCAGCAAAACATGCCAACAAAGTCCTTCTAACACTAATTCAAAGCAAGAATGTAAGCAAATCTCAAAATCTGGTTGTTGTTGTTGTTGTTTTCCTGTTCAAATTCTCCATTCTACTGTTTTGGATTTGGCTTGTCTCAGTGTGTAAACATGTTCAGACTTTGTGGGCCAATGTCAGAAGGAAATTCAGATAGACTCAACAGGAGACAAATTCTCCCTTCAGAGCCAACTGCATGATCTTTTAGATGGTAGCATGGTAGCATTTCTGACACAAAGGTTAATCAAGTGAATTATGCTAATATATTGCTGAATGGAAGGATTCCTACACCATTAAAAATAAAAGTTAAAAAACTGTCATTCCCATTTCCAGTTCACTTTTTAATATACTTATGTAAAAGGCACAGAAAAATGCAGACTGCATTCATACTGAATGTATTGTATTAGAAAAGAAAGTTAATGCTTTAGCTGGTGCGGTCACACCTGCTAATCAGAACTGTGTAAGGGTATAAATATTCTGTAGACTCATTATTTTCCCATGCCAGCATTTGATTCTTATCACGACTGATTTATATGCCAGCATGAAATTCTGAAACTAAATGTACTTCGCTTTCAATTGAGAAAGACAGCAAGAGAAAAATAAAATAAAAGAGGTCTTTAGGGATAAATTAGCTATCAGTCTGGCTTACAATTTTCAGAAGTGGGTATAGGTAAGATAAAAATTATTTCAGATATTCAAGAGCCTATGATTTATTTGTTTTCAGTTTTGAAAATCCACCTGTTTGCTTGTGAACTTTGAAAAAACAGCATTTTGTTTGTATGGACTTTTTTTAAAATCATACCATACTTCAGTGCATGTTGTATTTGTGGCAAACTGAGGTCCAAAGACTGAAGTTATCTTAATTCTGAAAAGAGTTTCATGCAGGTAAAATCATTTTTGAGACATGGATGGTTATAAATGGGAGGCCTTTGCTCCATTGCAAAATGTCCTTACTGTGTTAAGGCAAAACTGTACCGGGAGAATACTGAGGTCAAACTAGCTTGAGGCATTGATAAATGCTAAGTTACCAGCAGCCGAACACTGGGAGAATTTATTTTCCCATCCAAGTGGTTCTTTGCTCTCTAACAAGAAAGAAACTGATTCAAATGAATGCACGTCTCAAAAAATAAGAAAAAAAAAATCCAACCACGATTTTTCCTCTGAACGACTCCCTCCCTCCTTAAGTGTTTTATTTAACTGACTAAATCTTACAGTCACTTTTAAAAAGGAAATTAACTGTTAATATCCTGGGAAGTATTTGTGTTAAAGGTCATATTAAGCAAAAGGCAAGTGTAGACTATCTGAGGATTCTGTAGAAGATGTTTAATGCAAATTTTTTTTGAAAAAATGATACGTGTCACTGCAGGTCATCTCTGAATATTCTTGTTGGGGTTTCTCTGTTGGATATGCAATCTCAGCTAAATGTTTTGAAGAGGAGGAATCAAATAAATTGCCCTATTTTGGGTTTTTCTCATCTGTATACAGTTGTGCAGGTCTAGTAGACCTGAAAATTGCCCAGAGACAAACTTTTAAAAAATAGAGTGCTTTTGAGGCAGAAAATTGCTTTTCTGCAGTATAGTCTAAGGGACAGGATGTGACAGGAGGACGAGGAGTTGTCACTATGCAGTGATATTGTAAAGCATATCTTACATAACAAAAAGGATCATTTGTCTCTTTTTTCTTTTCATTTTAAACTACAAAAGATTTAATTGAAACAGCTGAAGATGTGCCCTAGACCAGGAAAAAGGCATTATAGTTTACAATTAAAACTGGAAGCTCCTACTTTAAACTCCTTCTCCCCTGAAATAGCTATTAAGTTATACAGTGTGTGTGAAATGTATGTCTGTCCACCACTTCAGAAGCCTTATTCTCAAAAGGGGAAATAAAAAAAGAGTGAAAAAGCTCATTGTACATGCATGTCAAATATTAGCATGATTCTTGTAGTACAATAAGAAAAGAAAGTGCTTTGTGCTTTTGATTAGCCTCTTGATGTTTGAGAATGTTTTTGTGTGGCTTAATTTTCCTTTTTATGGCAGCTTACACATATAAAACAAAATGAAGAGAGGAGTGGAAGGGGGAAGGAATATGCCATTTATATACTAAGGATATGAGGCCTCCTTTGGGTGCATTATACATTAATGGGTCAGCTGAGATTTATTAGGATATGTATATTAATCTTTATACACATTCACATACTATAATTGTTCCTTTGGTACTATAATGTGATTAGCTGTGAATTTGTGCAATATTAACAATAATATGGATTTCCATATTACAGAACAGTAGTAATAAATGGCTATTAAAAATGCATGTAAAGTATGGGACGTGAAAGTACTTCCTTACTCTCAGTAATCCGATTATGTACTGTTGTTTTTAAATACCAAAATGGTTAAGTCTTTGCTTTAAAGTGAAATCTTATATAAGATAAGCAGTAATTTTATGTTCTGCAGAATTGAATGAATAAGTCTAAAACTAAAAGAAAGATTACTGTAACTTTCTCATTGAGAAATGATTTGTATTTTTGCATTATTTCTATTTAAAAATATAGCACAAAATGGAATACAGGAAGGTAAGAGTAATGTCCTGTAATAAAGTTTTCATATGAGTATGCTCTCCTATAATGTAGCGGAGTTCAGCATGGAAAGAATTGTCTAGGATTTCAGCTGCTTGCCTTACAGCCAATGCAGTATAGACAGCTGTACTATTCAACACCGTTTAAGAAGTAAGCACAAACTGATGTGAAGAAAGTAAACACAAATATAATTCAAGATCAAAATGAGAGCAGAAGAGATGTGACAGTCAGGTAATGACAGATTTTCTGAAGAGTGTTTCAGGTACTCATTCTTTCTATCACTGACCAGTCTTTGGCACGTGCTGTCTTTTTGTAGCTCCCCATGCCCTTTTGCCATCAAGATCTAGTGCAATTGCAGCAGAGCTAGTGCATCTTCCCTATCTTATAATAAGATTTGCTAGGGATTTTGGAGTGGTGTTCCCTTCAGATGTTGTAGTAGGTGGAAACATCCCATTGCTTTTACATCTTGTGTCCCTTAGAACCCTGGAACCTATTTCTGATGGCTCAGAGTTAAACACCCTAAGGTATATTTTGCTTGTCTGTCTATGAGTCGTAACAGATACTGGATTGTACACCTTCACATTGGAGTGAAAGATCAAAAGTATACCGAGGATGCACTCTCTTCCTTTCTTCATGTCTGCTGTACAGTCTGGTGCTTATGAGATTTAGTAACAGTACAATACAAAGAAAATTCAGCACATTGTATAAGTCACAGGCTACAATAGGTATATGTCCTTTACAGTCTAATAATTCTGTAAGAGCTAATTCTCAGAAGTATGTGAAATAGAAGAAGAAAGATATGAAGAGAATGGAAAGTAATCTTTACTTTTAGCCAAACATCCTAATTCAATAATCATCCAGCTCCGCAAGTATTCATATCCTTTCAGTTTTCCATCTAGTTACAGGAACTTGGAATTCCTGATTACAAAAGAGCTTGCCAAAGTAGTAATAGACCATGTTACTATTAGCATAATAACAAATAATTATTTTTCTGTTATTATGTTTTTTCATCTTAACAGAAAGATGAAAGGAACAGGGTGCAACTATTTCTGAAATGTACTTTGGTGTTTCTTATGGTTCAACATCTTTTTTTTCTCTTGTATTTATTCCTCCCACAAAATGAATCCTACTTTATTCTCTTTCTAGCTTGTTGAGTTTGCTGTGTTCCTCTTGAGCTGGGAATTTCATTGCACACAGTATTCAAAATAAGATTTTGAATAGAAAACTGTCTGTGGGAACACCAGTAGCTTTCTCCTGAAAAGCAGTAACTTGTCCAGAATTTATTCATATAAAGGTGGGATGTTTTTCCCTGCATCAGTTACAGTATTTTTATTGGCCTAACTTTGTTTGTCCTCTTATTGTCTATTCATTCAGGCCTGAATTTTTTATTTCTATTTTGATTTTTTTTTAATCTGACCTTTTGCTACTTTGAGTAAATCAATATTCTGTGGGTAATTAATATGTTGAATGTCACAAACTTCAACATAGATTTCTTTAGCATTCCCTTGTTGCATCTCTCCTTATTGAGAAGGTTGACAATAAACCAATACTTCAGTTTTCTGTTTTACAACCAATTATTTATACTTCAGATGCACTTTATTATTATTCTGTAATAGTCCAGTTTCTTTAATCTGTAGTCTTTCGAACAGTTGGCAGTTTGCTCCAAGTTTGGTCCAAGCTTGCTCTTGCTATTAGAAATTGAAGCAGATGGTATCCTTCATATCAGACATGTTTATATGCTCAATGATGTCTTAAAGGAACAATTAGCACTGATTTTCTTTTCCAATGTTTTTGTTAATCTAGATACCCTCTAGTATGCCTTCTACCATTTGCCACATTAAATTCACTCTTAATTGAAAGTTTGAAGTTTTATAAATAGATTACACGTGGTAGTTGTTGGAGAAAAGAACTTATTGTAACGGAGGTAGAAAATCATTCATTCTGGCCTCATTTTCTATAACTGCTACTTCTCCAACTTCACTATGTGTTTGTCCTGCAAGGCCTCCAGATAGAATGTGCTCTTGATATGCATGGGATACAAAATAAATAGATTATTTTTTTTTATGCCTTAAAAAATGGTCTTTAGACTTAGCTTGACTTTTTTTATTATGTCAAATTTAATCCAATAATTTTATAATCTCAACCCTGAATGAGTTTTCCCAAGCTCAAAAAAAGCAACTCAAAGACTTTCGGAATATCATTTTGCCAATATTTCTATTTTCCTTTCCAATACTCAGAAATCTTAAAAAATGAGTAATGTTAAGTAACTTAAGTATAGGATTTCTAACTGATTTATTTTTATACAAAATATGGAAAAAAGATACCTACCTTATTCCTAGTCTTAGTAGTATGCAATTTCAGTAGAGGGTAGTAAGTAAAGTAGAGGCTTTTGTCATGCATTTTACATGAAGACGATGAGCATTCTATTGTATTCAAATGATTGTAGAATTGCTGTAAAATGACATACAGCAGGTGGGCCAGTGTCATTTGTAGAACGTCTCTCTGAGCTGCAACTCGAGCTGCGAATCTCTCTCATTGATTTACCATATTGCTTCAAGGCAAATACTCATTGCTTGCTTATCTATTCCACTTTATTTTGGTGCAATTTGATGCCTTATTTTCAATTCATATTTGGTCTGTATTTTGCCTCTGCTTATTAATTTGTGACTGCAAAAGGGAACAAGTAAAATACAGCCACAAAAAGCATAGTTATGTGCTGCATAGTTTCAACAGCAAGTTGAGATAGTCTAGGCTCTGTGTTTAAAAGTGCCTTTTTTGCCATTTGCTACTCACTTGAAGGATATTTCTTTGAATTTTGCTATAACCTCACTAAATGTTTTGGGTTTTTTTCATTGTTGGTTTTTGTTTGTTTTTGGTTCTGGATTTTACCTGTATCAGATGACTGATAGAACAGTTGTTAAGTCATTCTCAATATTTAAACTAGTAATTGCTACCTCAAAATTTTGATGGTATCTTTGGGAAATGTGTATAGCCAATGTAACAATAGAGATGCTTACATGTATTATGTATTAGACTATATTGATATAAATTAATCTCAGCTTAAGGAGTAAGTATGTATGTGCATTAGCAAATATATTGGAGAAATAGAATTACAGCACGTTAATTTCCTTACCTAACTGGCATAATTAATATTGTAAAATAAACCCATGTTACATAAAATCAGCTTTACTGAATTTCCAACAAAATTTTCATTAACTGTTTAATTTAGATTTTTACCTAGTTTAGAAAAGAGTATTTTGTGATTGGTAACATATTGTTTTAAATAAAATTAAGTAGAAGATTAAAACTGTTCATAGAATGTCTTGGGTTGAAAGAGACCTTAAAGATCATATGGCTTCAAACCCCCTGCTGTGGACAGGGACGTTTCCAAGAGATCTGGCTGCCCAGTGCCCTGTCTGCCTGGCCTTGAAAACCTCCGGGGATGGGTCATCCACAGCTTCTCTGGGTAACCTGTACATCATCCTCTGATGAACATCTAAAGTAAATCTCTCCTATTTTAGTTTAAAACTGTTCCCCCTTGTCCTATCACTAGCAGACCATGTAAAAAGTCAGTCCTAATCTTATTTATATGCTACCCTGAAGTACTAGATGTACTGGAAGGAGGTCTCCCCAGAGCCTTCTCTTCTACAGACTGAACAAGTCCAGCTTTTCTTTGTAGGAGGTTCTCCAGCCCTCTGATCATCTTTGTGGCCCTCCTCTTGGCCCACTCCAAAAACTTCACATCTTTCTTTTACTGGAGTCCCCATACCTGGATGCAGTAGTCCCAACAAGGCCTCCCAAGGACAAAGCAGTGGGGGATAGTCACCTCCCCTGCCTTGCTTGCCACCCTTCTTTTGATGCAGCCCAGAATACTGTTGGCCCTTTGAGCCACAAGAGCACATTTCTGGCTTATGTTAAGCTTTTCACCTACCAGAACCTCCAAGTCCTTCTCCGCAGGCCTCCTCTCAATGCATTCTTCTCTCAATCTGTCCACATAACTGTGATTGCTCTGACCCAAGTGTAGCACCTTGCCCTTGGCTTTGTTGAATCTGCTTAGATTCATTGGACCCACTTCTCAAGCTTGTCCAAGTCCCTTTGGATGACATCCCTTCCTTCTGTTGCATCAACTGCACCACTTGGCTGTGTTATCTATCTGTAAACTTGCTGAGGCTGTGCACAAATGCACTATGTCATTGATAAAGTTATTAAAGAACGCCACTCTTAACCTGCATTATGTTTTAGCATTAATTTTCCAATCACATTGCTGTCATATACTTGAACTACATAAACTTAAACCACAATTTATTTATTTATTTTTAATTGCGGAACTTATTTTTCCAGAAGCTATGGAAAGATATTTTCAACTATTTGTGTTACTTTTGTTGCTTTGACCTCGAGAAAGCCCTTAGGTTGGATTCCCTTGCTTGCAGGCTATAAATACTTCATAATATTTATAAACTATATAACTGGTCAGAATACCTCTGAAATCAACCCTTTTTCTTTTCCCTTGAAGGGCCCCACTAGATGCCTTGTAAACACCGCAGAATGTATTGAGCTTAGATCTCTGGTGGAACTCCACTGAGTCATACTTATGCTTATAAAGAAATTTCAATTCACAAGCAAGGTCCAGAATGTTTTTTTCTGGATTGATCTTTGTTTATGAAAACTTTATTAATCTTACATCATGTTAAATAATGATAATAGCAATAGTATTTTCATATTTTGAACATAGCTTCTCATCTGCTTACCAAATCCATTTCCCAGTGTTTTGGCAAGCTTTTTTATGTCAACTTGTTGTTTCTTAGAGAAAGGAAGTGATATTTCTGAATATAGTTCACAGTCTTATAGTGTGACTAGCAAAACACTCCTTTAGAGGAATAATTTTCAAGCACATGGCCAAAACAGGTACCCTTCAGTAAGTGCTACAACCTATTTATGTTATCTAACAGGGGCTAGAGTAATCCTTAAGGTTTCCCTAAGCTGTGTCCCATTCTATTGCAGCCCCTGAATAAATGTCAGTGAAGAGTAGTGGGGCTTATTGTATCCTTAGCTGCCCTAGGCCTGAAGGAAGCTTCAGTTGCTATTAGCTGGTGTTACAGGTACTACCAATTTCCTCTGATCTCAGAACACTCTGGCACATCACTTACACCTGACAAACAGACCTCATGTGCTAATGGTATTCACTGTGTGTGAGGACTTATATATGATATCTATACCCTTTGGGACAGCACAGCCATGTTCAATTACTCCTAAAATTCACAGCAGTCACTTACTGATGCGTGTGACGCATAATTTATACAATGATCACATTTTAAAATGTGTGAACTTTCCTTCATGACAAAATTACAGTTCCTTGGTATTCTAACAACACTGTGAATGAGCCGATAACATAGCTAGAAAATTCTCACATCTTATTTCTATAGTATTCTAATTTGAAAATTAGATTTCTGTTTCGTAAAATAATGATGTTTTTTGGGTTTTTTTTTTTCCATTTCATGGTTCTTTTAGAGTTCAAAACAGATTAAAATTAGGCCAAACACTGCAAATTAATAGTGTTTATATCTGACATTTAAATCTGTGTGTGTGTCTGTATTCAGCAAATGAGTCAAACTGCAGCAGCTTTGCTAGAGAACTCCAGTCTGATCCTTGTAAACCTTTGATAGAGGGGAAAATAAAAGGATCAAAATTCGCTGTATAGAAGTGCATAGACATTTTCATTGTGCAAATCTAGTGTACTGCATTGTACAACTCAGCACTTCGGCATACTGTTTAAACAAAAAATCTTGTTTTATCTACTTTCCCTGTTTCTTATTAATCTTGCTTCACTTTTATTTTTCTTTTTTCTTTAATTACTTTGCTTTGAAAGCACTAATGGTTTCTGCCCCCTGAAGAAGTAAGAGAAGGGCAGTTTTGTTCTTCTGATGGATCAGATTTTCTGAAGCAGTGACCTACTATACAATACAGGTTTAGGAAATTAATTTCCAGGAGACATATGCACTTCCAAAGGAACAATAAAGTAATCAGTGCTTTCCATGTGATGAGATGCACTAACTTACTTCCAGGATAAATAATTTTAGATCTGTATCAAGGAAACTTTATAATGTTGTTTCTTTTCTATACCTGCTTTGTCAGTTGTCCTTCTTTTACCTAATTGCCAGGCAGTTCTACCTGCCATTAAAATAACATCAGTTTATGACTGAAAACAAGATGACATCCTTCCATATTTGCATCTATAGATCATTTATTTGCCAATAGGTCCACAAGCGCAGCTATGGTTAACTTTGTATTTTATCTTCAAACTTTTCCAAATAGTAAAATTTATTCTTTTAGCCCCTTGTAGCCTTCTAGCCCAATTTATTTTTGAAAGCATTTATATTATTTATAGCAAGGAACAGACTGTAATGTATTTAGCAGAGAACTGTAGGCTCTCAGGGTGAACAAAAGAAAGATAAAATGTCTTAGGATTTTTCACCTTTTTTCTGTCAGAATAAAATCTGACTCAGTGTGGAGACAACCTACACACAGACGTTCTCTACCCGCCAACCAGCCCAATGGAGCTTTCTTTTGACTCAGCTGGATACTGCTGCTGTTTTCAGATACAGAATGATCCTCTTTGATTTTGTACTGTATTACTGGATAAAGAGCAGGGAGGGAGAGGTGAGGCACACAGTAACTATTTTGATGTCCTGTTTATAGTTTGGCTGTAATCTTGTGGATTCAATCAGAGTTTTTAGTTTATTACTGAGAATAAAAGAATAAATATTTCCAAGTCATAGTGAATTATACAAAATTTCTTGAAGAAAAATTAAAAAAAAAAAATCAGCATGTAATCTCTTTTTAAAGTATGATTTCAAACTGAGCAGAATCACAATTAACTTTCAATTTAGAAAATAATAAGTTGGACAATGCCTTTGTGAATGAATAGAAGTAGTTCAGGTGTTCTCTATCAGTGATTTCCTTTGCAAATTATATAATCCTTGCAAGACTCTGTTTCCTTTATTCTGCCGGGGATTATTGTTCTTTGTGTGCTTATAGGATCAGGACTTGTGTGCTTATATGGGCAGCTTATGGTCAGGCTGGACGAGGCTCTGGGCAACGTGATGGAGCTGTAGATGTCCCTGTCCATCATAAGGGAATTGGACTAGATGGCCTTTAAAGGTCCCTTCTAACTCAAAAGATTCTATGGTTCTATGATCACTGGGCTATAGGCTGTAGTACTTATATTTAAGTATGTAAACCTTTCAGTTTCTACAATAATGTAATTTCATTTCTTATCAGTCTGTATGGTTTCTGTAGCCGGGCCAGTAGAAATGTGTAGAGGAATGTTACATGAGACCTTTCCAGTTTTTGGGCACTAAAATAGCCATGGGTAAATACAATTTCTGTATTCAGTGAAATTAAGATAATTCTTTTTTCCAGTTCTTCTAGGAAAATATAAATTATACACTCCTTATTCCAAAGAGAAATATTCTTTGGAACATTACAGGAAGATGGTACTTTAATTGTACTGGGGTAGAAGCAGACTACTTTTAATTTACCAGAGGGTTGAAATAGGAACTCTCAAGTAAGGCTGTTCTCATGTACCGCTGTTGCATCCCTGTTTCCTAAGTGTCTTTCAAGCAGAGCTAGACCTAGAAGCTTTTTTTGTCATGAACATTTAAGCCCTTCAAATGCCAATAGAAATACTGATAATATAAATATTACAGCCAGGAGTTCCTTCTGTCCATTGTGCAACACTTATTCAGTGACTGTAAAAATCCTGTATTGTACATCGTGCCAAAGACAGCAGAGAAAATACGACTGCCTAATTAGCAAGAAAATGTTAGATGTTTTCATAATGCCATCCTGATAAATATTTGAGTTTAAAAGTAGATTAGAAATAAAACCAAAATCTATCAGGTGAGAAATTGGCTATTACAGTTATAGTCCATAGTTGCATGTACTTGGATGATTTTGTTTCTTTCATTTGCCTGATCCACCTGGAAAGGTGAATGGAAAAGGAAAACATTCATTTTTCTGATCTTTGTGCGAAAGGATCAAGCTTCATACAGTTCATCTTTAACCTAAACATTCTTGTAATGTTTTAAAAAGAAAATTACCTTTTTCTGATGGGAATCTTTGGTGCAAAAGAAAAATAGGAAAGATAGTTTTATTTAAAAATGTACATTGTACTTGCTGTCTCTCAACTCAATATGACTTTCTTTAAAACTAAAGGAATGAAAAGAGTTGTCAATATTAATTATATTAAACATGCACAGACAGATCCTTTATGCTTAGCCATTACCAAAATGAAGATATTTTTTCACAAAACAAGAACTTCAAGGTGATCATCTGAATGAACGAACACAGAATTTTCATATCACACCAATGGGAATTGCAATTAATTACTTTACTATTCAATAAAAATCACAGATGCGGATATTGAATTGATCTGAGACACAGTGTATATTTCTCCTTCCGTGCAGACTTCCATACGGTCTTCTTTTTGCCATCTCAGAGGAGCATCTATCCCTTGCTAGTGTTTCACTCTATGGTACAAGTACCAACTTCTCTCTAGTCTTTTAATTAAGTTAAACTCAATCGTTTAGATCCATACTTTAAATTTTCTTTTCTGCCTCAGCTCTGAAACATGCAGTGTGCCCAAAAGCCTATATAGTTAACTGCATCAGCTAGAAGTGGGCTGGACATTTATCATTGACTTCATGGCATGGGGAAGAGTTAAGGAGAGAATGTGTGATGTTAGTGGGTATGAGTATTAGTATTTCTACAGTTACTGCTGTTATGATTTTAGATTTAACATTCATAAGGTCATAA
The DNA here is from genome assembly GCF_016699485.2 of Gallus gallus. Taxonomy (NCBI): domain Eukaryota; kingdom Metazoa; phylum Chordata; class Aves; order Galliformes; family Phasianidae; genus Gallus; species Gallus gallus. The sequence goes on along the minus strand of NC_052535.1, from coordinate 40,401,544 downwards.
ACCAGCTTAATAGTAGCTGGCAACTGCACTTTTAATGGAGCTCTTACAGAAACAGAATCAAAAAGAAAATTTTGCTTCAGTAATTTCAAGTGCCATAGGAATTAATATATGTACACCATTTTGAACTCTGTTAAATGAAGGTTAGTAAGTATACATGCTTTATTGCTGTAGTTCTACCCTGCAGTGCAAGAGTATTTTAACCAACAGAAGCATCAAAAATTCAATAATATTCCCATTACTGCAATTCATAGAGTCAATACAAAATAAAACCTCAAATGTTTAACTGTGAAGAAAATGGAATCACTCTGCTAAAAACTTTGCATTTCATAATAAGTCTGAATAAGTATTAAAGCCAAAATGCAATAGGAAAATTACCTTCAAAAGATATTTGCATTCACCAGACCAAAAACATTTCTTTTTCAGGCATTTGTGGGCACAGTTTGTTTATAATATCTGTTTTTTTTTCAGAGACGTACTTGCATTTCTTTTTCTCTGGTTTTCTTTTGTGACAAGAACTTTCAACTTTCTATGTAACTTCCCTCTAACCAATGAACAGCTCTGAATTTATACATTGAAATTATTGAGTTCTATTTAAAATTGTGACTTTGCAAACAAAAGTAAGCCCTCTTGTTATGATTATTACACAAAGTCATAATTTACTGGTGATAAATGAGAATTATTTGATGCTAAAAACAATTTCTACAGTTTTGTGCATCATTTTGTTTTCCATTTTCTCTAATTTTGTATTGGTTAAATTTTTTTCTGTGAGAAAATTGCATGTGATCTTGAGGAGGACACTGAGCTTTACTGTGCTTCCAGTGTCTGTTGACAAGAACAATTTTTATTATAACAAGCCATGTTATTCTTGAAAAATTGTAAGACAAATAGTATGTGTTCCCCTCTGTTACTAACATACAAACTGTTTGATATTTCATGTTGTAATCAACAGTGTCACAACTCAACGTGAAGCAAAAGAAAAGATGCAATGAATTCCTTGTCAGGCCACTGTCATTTGTTTTGGGTTTTGTGTCATCTTCATAGTGCTTTTCACAATTCCACACATCTCTGGCCATTGCTCATTGCAATGGGGATCTGGTTCAGCCATGTTCTTGTATGTCATGCTGTCTCGCTCCAATTTATAGGAGGGACAAGAGGTTCTTTGAAATATGTATGCCCGGCGTGAGATTAAGAAACAGCGGTTCAAATGTTGGTCCGACCAGTTTATTATAAATGTTAATAAGGGAGATGGGGAAAGGGGAGGACGGACGCTATTAAGGATTGGGGTGATGGGGAAGGGAAGGCGAGCGATAGAAAAGATAGAAAGAGGCAAGAATTGCGTAAAGCGGGGATAGTCACCACCAGGATCCGGCAGCAGTCCCGTTGCACGATGTTCCGACGGTCCGAGGCCGAAGGGCAGGAGCAGCGAGGCCGGTCTTGGGCAACGAGAGGGTGCAGGTCGGGGAGGAAGCAGCAGGTCTCAGGTAGCAGGCCCAGGGAAGTCCGTCAGCAAACGGTCCGTAGAGGAGGATCGGAAGGCAGGAAGCTCGTGTCGTGGTGAGAGATCAGTCTCCACGTAGAGATCCGTCTACACGTTGCGGTGGTTGTTGGACCCTCTTTTATCCTCCATCTTCTGCTGCCTACGTGACATTCCTGGGTGCTTGAGCAAGAGTCATGTGCATACCTCCTGAGATGGCCATTTTCCTTGAGATAAGTCCACACAAAAAGACCGTTTACCGGCCATTAGCGGCAGCTTATCTCTCTCTCGATGCCCCTGGCCTTGTCCATCTGTGCTCCTTAGAGGATTTCACAATCCTTAGCCAGGACTTGTCCATCAGTGTCCTCAAGACAAAAGATTTCTCTGCCTTTGCCCAGGACTTGCCTGGACTTGTTCCTCAGCAAACTTTGAGTCAATGATATAAAAGAATAGTCTCTTACACATGCCTCTTATGTAAGATCAGCTTTGTTTACTCTGAATGTACTGAATGTACTCTGAATACTTTTGAATGCAATATGGATGTTTTCTGTAGCTTTTAGAAGTTATTTTGGAAAAGTAAATTAAGAGCATATTAGGCATTGTGAACACTGGACTTCCTACAATCTGCTTATAAATCTCTTCAGACCTGATAATTAAATTTACAACTATGATTTGATAAATGTTGTTATGACAAACTGGTGATGTGGTATCTGTCGGAAAGCGATTTTGAATAAAATCAGGCAGTTGGATGCTTTTAAAAATGTGATTGGTTAAAACACAGAAAATGAGAACAAATGTCTTGAATGAAACAATTGTGAGGGCAAGTCAACTAAAGTCTTTTGATCTTTTTTAAGTGTTTGCCTATGTCTAGACTCTGGGTAGCAGTATTCTAGAAGCATCATGGCATTATTATTTAACCTATATACACGAGAGATCACTTGAGAGTCATGTATGCTTGCATGCCTTCTACCCCATGAACATATCCCTGGCTTCATCTTAATCCCTCTCATCTCTTGGGCAGATCAGAACTTTTCCTCTTCATGTTCTTGAAGTTTGCTGTAGACCACTGTTTCTTTGTAGCACATTCATGATTCTGCATTAGCTATCTGTTTTCCTTCTTAGCCTTGCACGTTTCTCTTCCTATCTTTTCTTTGAAACCAAACTGAATTCCTAGCTTCATACACATGCCTTTGATGCTGTGTATCTCTTTGAAGCTCATCCAAACCTGCTCCAGTTTCTTTGAAGGAATGAGGGAAACTAATGTGGTCTCGGCCCTTCCTCTTAACTCTGTCATGCCATCTTTGGAACAGAACATGAAGAAATGCTGGCATCTGAGCCACTTCAAAAGGTGCGAAAACCTCCTCACTTAAGTTACTGGCATGTGGAAAGAAGAAATATGGCATCAGATATTAAACTTACCTTTCTTTCCTACCAGTACACCCCTGGAGTTCTTCTGTGACCACAGAATTCCTCAGAAGAAAAGCCTCACTGGGAAAAAATGATACTTCCCCCTCATGCATACACAAATATTTATCATTTTATGTAAGTGTGCCTGATCTAAAAAATCACCAGTGCTGATTCATAGAGTACGCTGGCATCCTCCCTGCAGAGTCCTTAGTTGCTTATGGGGATACTGCTTGATCAGCCCTCAGCTGCTTTATAATTTGACCAAATCTGATGTAGAAATGAAGTTGAGGAAATCATTCCCTATACTCTTCTCTAATGCACTAATTGTGCAACTTCTTGGAGAACAGCAGACTATTACTGCTGAGAACCCCATGCATCCCAGATCTCAAATGCAGGAAAGCTACAAGCCCTTCCAGGAACAGAAAAGAAAAATTTTGTTCCTCCTTAAGCTTTCTTTGGAATCAACCCAGGAGGTGGCTAAGCACCATGCAGTGGTTTGCTCACTCCCTCCATTCGCAGTGGGATGGGGAAGAGAATCAGAAAAAACCCCACAAAGTAGAACTCATGGGTTGAGATAAAACTATTTACTAAGATAGAGAAAATGGAAAGGATAATAGTTATAGTCCCAGCTGAAACTAAGACATCATTTCACTTACTAGTAGGTATTTTCTACCACTTCTTTTTTCCCTAATAGATCATACTATTACCACAGAGAGAATATTCATGCTTTCCTGGAACCTGTGTTGGTCATTTGGTAGAGTTGTATAGATTTCTATGAGACTATATCTGGAAGACTAGATAGACCAGGCCAGTAGAAAATACATGCATTTTCTTTCTTTGTTGTCTACAGTAAGCTTCTTGTACAGAACGAAGTTGTGCCTATTTCTTTAGGGTAAATAAAGACATTGAGCTTTTGGCAGTACAATTTTTCATTTCTCTTCATTGGAAATGGGTTTGCTAATGTAATAAATAAAAATAACGATTTAAATAAAATTCTTTTGGGACCTCATCCCACTAGACTTCAGGAAGCATCTTGATTTTTTTTTCCTGCTTTAAAGTAAACTTGGCTCTGAAGAAGGTCACTGCTTTGCAGTGCAATTGATGCCTTTGACAACAATGTGATAAGTAGTGGCAGCAGTTGCCATCTGAAGACACCTTTGTTCCCAGGCAGGTGTACTATCATTGCTGCAAATTGTGGCTTCAATTGAAAAAATAATAAAAGTACACTGGAGAACTCTACCTTCTTCTCTCTTAAGGCAGCCACATTTACATTCTATTTTCCAAGTGTTCTCCATTATTTCAGTTTGCCTATCAATATAGCACCATATGTAGAAGTTTAATATATTTGGTAGTAGACTTTGCGTACTATATCCCACAGCTACAGAATTCAATTGTATGGGCATACCATCCTTTAGGTTTCTCTCTGAGACCTTTCTCACAATATCCACCTTGATACAGATGCAACTGTGATTGTATTTACAGACCATAGAACAAAGTCCTTTAACAGATAAAAAGAGTTTTATGACATCTATCTATATTTTCAAAAAAGTAATTTGTACTGAATTCCTGTTTCAACCTTAAGAATCTACAAGATTTAACTGAAGTTCACTATTCCCTTTGCTTCCACAAGGGAGGTTGGTTTGCAACTCTCACTCTGCAGGAGCTACCAGAGCTCAGTTTTCACATCAGAAATGCCTGCAAATCATGCTAGGCTACTATTAGTTGGCCTATTGTCAGAAACGAACAATTCATGCCCTTTATCTTCGTATGTGACAACCTTTTGAATCTTTTGAATGCTCTCTTCTGCATTTATCTGTGAAAACAGTCTTTATGATCTCTCTCCTCTGCAACAAGTACAGCTGAGATTCAAGTTCTTACAGTTAATTCCTTTGCACTGTTTTCCATAAGGACAAGTGGTAGGATCCAACAAAAACTTTAACCAAAAGAGAATTTTGACTTTCATGTATTGAAGTAAGTTAACTTGCCTGTCATCTTTCATAAACTTCACACTTCTTCTCTGGAAACAAATGTCCAAAAATTAGATGTTGTAATGAGGACATGACCTTAAAAGTACAGTCTTTTTTCATCAGAAGCTGAAAGACCCAAAGAACTGCCAGTCCCCTCTCAAAGACGTCTGGTGTGTAAAAGAACACCATCAAAATCACTAAATCTTTTTTTTCTTACAAAAGGTCCACTTGGATGCAATTCAAGCAGAAACAGTGGCTTTCCCATGAACTTTCTAGTATTTGACATTTGTTGTACAGCCACCTGGAGCTTCTTTCAAACTTTCACTAAATGTTATGCGCTTCCTGAAGTGTCTAGAAAAAATACAGTCTTTGAGAAGTCCACCTCTGAGTCTTCACTTAACTAGAGAGTGTGAAGAACTCTTCCAGTTCAGTGCAAGGAATACCACCTGGAATCATTACCATGTGTGTTTACAGGACGATCACTTCACAAGAAGATGAATTACTGCCATGAAACTTTTAATCTTCAAGATGATTGTGTGCATATTCAGAGTTCTCTCACTTGACTGTCCATTTCAAAATCCTATCAGACTTCTTGGCTACTTTGTCTGAGAAACTGAGGATTAGAAATATAGTGTGCTTCTTTTTATTGCTTTCTTGGTAGCACGTGGGGTAACAGGGCATGGGAATTGTCTTTATGGAAATTGCTAAGGTAGAATCCCTTAGGACTACAAATGCTTATGTATTGTAAACTACAACATGAACTGATGTACAGATAATACCTCTTCAGAAAAGATTGCAGCGTTACCTGTCTTTGTATCGTATTGTTTATTCCTCTCTATCAGTGCTGTACGGTTGTTGCTAAGATTATGTATCTTCCTTCCTTAACAAAAAAGGATAATGCACTCTTATTTCACTTCCAATGAAAGTATTTAAAAAGTTGTATTTAATTTATGTCCATAGAACAGACGTAGCAGAATGCTCTCATTCCTCCATCTTTCCATGTTGTAGGTCACAGTTTCCAGAGTATTCAGAAAAACCTTTTGAAAAGGTCTAGTGTCTTCTCACATTAGGCAGATGTTAAAGGTGGTCCAGAGGAAGGCCACAAGGATCATCAGAGGACTGGAGCACCTCTCCTCTGAAGAGAGGCTAAGGGAGCTCTCAGGTGCTTAGTCTGGAAAAGAGAAAGCTCTGGGGAGACCTCATGGCCTTCCAGTACCTAAAGGGTGCTCATAAAAGGATGGAGGCTGACTTTTTACATGGACAGATAGTGACAGGACAACAAATAGGACAGTTAGATGGTGACATATTTTTTTCACACAAAGTAAATCTAGATAGGACAATAAAATCTAGAAAACTGCTGATTTTTAAGTCAGTGGTTACTATACCTTTGCTCATCAAAATGAGTCAAATAATGAATTCGGTCAAGTTGGAGGAGACAATTTTGACAACAGTAAACATATTTTATTTTCAGGAATTGTAATGATATTTCAGTCGTTACTTCAATATATGTTTCATAATGTCTGCCAAAGGTAAAATCACTCATGATTACATGCTCATTAGTATGGGTTCAAATTTTAGTTTTGTAAGATAAAGCTTTAAAAAGATCTCAATGTTTATTTGTGTACTCTGATTATATTTGGATTCCCGCTTAATTGAAATCTTGACCTTAGCATTTAATTGTAACAATTATTTCTTTTTCCTTCTTTTTTTTGTTTTTGTTTTGTTTTTTGTTTGGTGGTTTGTTTAAGTGTATGCATGGTTGGTTTTTGTTTTGTTTTGTAATTATAATAAGTGTGGGAAATGTAATTGTTTTTTTTTTATTATTATTATGTTTTCCTTGTGACATGTACAAAAAGATGATTTACAGACTCGCTTTTGAATTGCCATAAATGATGACCTTGCTTTAATATATTCACTGCTAAATATCCCTCTAAATTTTTATTTGTTTCTTACTTTAGTCTAGCCAAGAGTAACACCTCTGCCAGAGTCAGAAGTCATCCATGCATTATCACAAATATGAGAAAGTGCTGAATTTTTTTTTCCTCATCATGTTACTGCTTTCATTCAAAGATGGTGAAATGTTCTTTCTTCTGGTTTACATGCAAAGAGCAAAAATCCCTTTAATATTTAAACTTTTGACATTACTGTGCTTTCACTGGGAAAATATGTAAAGCTTTCTGCATATATCTATTCCTTTTTGTTGGTGATCATAAATAGCTTTTGTATGATTTGACAGCTCGGATATTCCCTCCTGAATTAGGTTCAGGCCATTTGTTGGGTAGCAAGGGGAAACTCATATGACAGATGCCTATGCTGGCAAGCCTAGAAAAGTTCTAACAGCACAGTAGTTACTCTTCAGGAATTACTCCTCTGATAACAAAAGCCTATTTCCACTCCTAGATAATTAAACAACTACTAGTCTAGTTCTAAAGTTATTTTTAAACAAGGTGTAATATAAAAGGCATAGAAAAATACTTCTCCTTCCGTACAAGTATTTAAAACTTTCCTTAGGTATATGTATTTGAAAAAAAAAATTCTGTAATTACGACCATTTCTTCAAAAACACAATGCTATAAAACATAAAGATGTACTTTGTCACTACTAATGTGAATATTACACATTTCTGTTATTGTCTCTGCCTTCATGTCCAACAAAATATAATAAAATATGAAGCCCTCATCTCAAACAACCTGTAATAATAACACTTCTCTTGAACTGCCTGCAAAAATGAATATGTATATCAAGCAGCAAGATATATTTAATAGAATATAATTTTGTTTGTGGTTGTAAGTGGCTTTTAAGCATGTGACAGAGTTGTCCACCTCAAATTTTGTTTCTCAGTTAAAATGAAAATGCAAACATTTAAAAATAAATTTGCAAGAAAAATGCAAATGCTTGCACCACATCCTTGCATGCTTTTTTTCTCATGAATAGAAAATAATTTTTGTAATGCTCATCTTTCCTGCTGTCATACAATTGGATAGCAAAACTAATAAATGACCTTCCCTTTTTGGACTTGGGATTAGCAATGTGTCAACCAAAACAACATTCCCGTGCCTATAGCTGCATCACTCCCTGATTCCATTATTATCATGCTGAAGGCTAGACTGTGATTTGATACTACAAGGTACCCGATAAAGGAACAGGCAGTGAAAATGGCTACATGGCTAAAGCATCTAAAACTTTAAAAAGAGAGGAGGTTTGTCTGGGTCACATGAGTAGTTTTGGGAAACAACAGGCTACCTGTGAGACACAGAGAGTAAACTTCAGCAATGGAAGGAACAAAGCCATAAGCATACGAGGTTTGCCATATTAAATCACAACAAAACTATCCATCTCTATTCTTATTTAGATACTTTAAGTAAATGACTGGGTGACTATAGAGAAGTCGGTACAATTATTTGCCTAAATATGGTGTTCAGCATCTAATTTTAGATTTAATAATCAGGACAATGAATAGTATAGAATTTTCCAGACAGCGGGAGATCTTTAGTGTATGAAGTTCTACCCACTGAGCTTTCAGTTGATTCTTCAGTTCCTGTCTTTTCCTCTATACTAGGGATCCCGAAGACCAAAAAGTTTGATAACAATCCTTAAAATTTTAAGTAGAAATGCATCTACTTTTCTATGTAAGGTAAAACGGTACATAAAGCACATAGATTTAATATTTGAATCCTCAGCACTGAAGTAACAGGCATGTCATGGTATTCTTTTATGCTGCAGTGACATTTATCCATACTTAACAAAAGGATCTGCATCATGTTTTACTGTTTTCCACTTGCCTTAAGCCAGAAGGCCAGGTACTTCTAATAGTACACGATATATATTGCAGCATACTCCATTTACCTATGTGTAGGAACTCAACTGTTCTGTGCTCAGTTTCTGGCAGTATTCAAATGAAAAAGGTGTTGTATATATATATATATATATATATATTTTCTAGTATGAGTTGTTGATGTATTCCCCAAAAGCATGAAATATCTATCCCCAAGTTTTTGGTGACTAGGCAGACTGCAGCAGCCCATCCCCTCATCTTTCACACTGAATCTTCTTTGGGGCACATAAAAAACAGAATAAAGGAGAGTTCATCTTTACCATGCCATACATCCAAAATCTGTGATATCAGACTATTCTTTCATCTTAAATCTTCTCTATTGTTTTACAATACCCATATTCATTTATTTCAAGCAGTATCTTGTTGGATTATAACACTGGAATTAGATCTTTTTTTTTTTCAGTAGCTTCTGATATGTGTTAAGGTCTCCAGCATGTTGGTTCATTTCTTCCATCTCACTATCCCATTTCTGTGCCACCTTGTTCCACATTTTCTCATTCTCTTTACCAGAAGTTCTCTGTGGACATTTGTGGACGCAAAAGCAGATGAATTTTTATCAGCACGCTTGATTAGCTTTTTCAACTATTTCTGATCTCATCAACTATTGATGAGTGCAGAAGAGCTGATGAAGTTTACCTTTGTCAGAATTACAGAGCATTTATGTATACACAATCAAAAACCACGCCAAAGACTGAGTGGTGTAGGTAGCCTCTAAAAGAGTAAAGGAGAAATAAAAGTTCTTTGTATAGTTCTTCTGTTCTTACTTTGATTAAAGATATATCCATCAAAGAATATACAGTAGAGATTTAGCTGTTGCTGCTTTCAGACAAACATTCAGATAAAAGGCAACATGGGATCATTTTGAGACAGTCAAGTTGAAATCAAAGAGAATTTTCAACAGGTTGGCAATCCTATGTCTGAGTAAAACCTAAAGCTCTGGTCTGATGCAATCTGGAAAATGAAGTTTTTGAGGCTTCACAAGAAATTGAAACTAAATGTTTCATGTTATTTGAATAAGAAGGTTTCTCTATCTTGGTAAATCAATCAGGAATCACGGGGAAACCATTAGGTGAGGGCTTGAGCCGATGATTAAGCACCTGGTGAAAGGGTGTGGCTGACCCAGGGAGCATAGTGAGCAAATTGTTTGCACCTGTGCTCCACCAGAAGGGGTGGACCCAGGATGGCACCATCCTGGGCTCATATGAGGGCTAGCTGCTGAAGGTAGAGCATCTTTGGGATTTGGATTGATATATTGGAAGGAGTGCTGTGTAGCTATTCTTTTTACCAGTTGGGTGAGTTGTGCTCTTTCTGTATGTAAGTAACTATTGGTCTACTGTGAATATTTTGCCTGGTATTGCTAAACATTTGTCAGAAGTAATTTTGCTTCTTTCTAAGGAAAACAGTAACACTTCCCCCCTCCCCCCCCCCCCCCAAAATCACATGTGAACAGTGTTTTGTTGTTTTTTAATGAATTTTGTGATCTTTCTGCTGTGGTACACAGCACATTAAGGGAGAGGGAAAAAATGGTGGTTTTACTATAGTAGTAATAGCTGCTGTCAGATAATCATCCTCAATTTTCTTTTTCTACTGTGGAGAGAAGTAGTGGAAAGGTTTGCCTTGGTCTTCTAGCTTAGGAACTTTGCCAACAGATGAGTAGTAGTGATGTAATTTGCAGTGCATTGGAGGGTGAAGTGTGTTTGTAGCTTCCACTAGCATACTTAGTTGTGAATTAATGGAATGATGGTTTCAAAGACTTTGCTTACAGCTTAAGGCATTTAAGAAAAAAAAGTGGAGAGTTGCAGAGTTTGGCTTTTAATAAGAGGAATCATGTGTATGTGTCTGGTTCTTTTTGCTGGCTAGATGTAATCTTAGCACAACCCGTGAACTTTCTGTGTTGCCTTCATGTTGTAACAACTGTCATGGCGTTTTTAAGTATCTACTTGTATTTAAATCTATTAAACACTCCTTTGTATTTCTTAAGAAACTTCATTTTTTTTTATTTATGGTAATTCAATGTAAATTCTGAAAGTGACACTAAGAAGTATGTTTTATATGGGATATGTGCATTATTTCAGTCTTTGTTGAAAATAGAGACTATTACCCTACTAATGAATACTGGGTGTAACTGAACCCTATATCTAGTCAAAACCCTGTGAACACTGTAGCCAGTGGATGTATTTGTAAAATTAACCTTACAACATGTGTTTTTTTTTTCTTTTGCATGCCAGCATTTTGTATGCTACCTTTTAACAAATCAATACAGGTTATCCACTGATATTTGTCAAGCCTAGGTTTTTTTCTAGAAAGGCTGTACGAATTCCAATAGCTCAGCTTAAGACTGGGGGGAAAAAAAATCTGGTAACCAATTGGAAATCCAGATTAGATCAAATAGAACAAAATATCTTCTGGACTTCACTTTGATTTCAGTATTCATTTAGAATAAGAAGGTAAAGTAATTGCCTCACTGAGGACACACACAAAGCCCCAATATATTCAAGTGCTAGGAACTTGCTTCAGGTGAGTAATTAAACTGTCAAATTCCTGAATTGAGAAATAAAAGCTGAAAAGAAAGTATTTCTTCACAAAGTTTAGTATTCTTGCTTATATATAGAAGCCAGATGCCTACTTTGCTTGCTATTCTACAAGTTTCAGCTTCCTCCTCATTCAGTGAAGGGGCTTCATGCAGTAGCATGAATCGTTGTGCATTTGTGTGCGGCTTTGTGTACTGCAAGGACTGATTTATGCTCACATCTCTGCAGTGAAGGAACTCCCTCTGTGTGTTCACAGCATCTGTGCTAGGAAGCAGTTGTGATCTGGAGGTTGTGTAGCTCAAGACAGTGAGGTATACATCTTCAGGAGGAGTAGTTCTATCAAGCAGTGGGATTGTCTTTCAAATTCTTTCCCTGTAAGAAAAATCCCAGAGATGTCAAATGCAATGGAGTCTTGTTGGAAGGGGGGGAAAAAAGTGCATCTCATATGTGAGCTCAGAGGTAATGTAGGTCTCTGGATTTCTTGGGAACCTTCTATATTTTAGAGGCTTATCAAACAACAGGAAATAAACAAGGAAAATATTCTTTTCACTTCTCCAATATAATGTTCACTAATTTTGACCTGATTTAGTTTTCTTAGCTTTGGCTCTCATGGGTATCTGTCCTTCATCCCTTGACCTTAATTTTACTTGGCAAGTTAGGATCTTAATACTTGTTAATTAACAGTTCATCCTCTCATCAAAGTGGCAGAGCTTCCAGCTGATTGGTTAGTGTATCCCTAAAGCTGTGCCATACATAATTTTTGCACCTGTTAGAGTGTTGTGGGGCCTTGCAAGGCCTTGGAATTTAGATCATGATAAAAATGAATGGATTGTTTTGTTTTTCTGTGTTTTGGTTCATAGCCTTGATGCTCTTTTGTAAGTTCTTCTGTATTCCAGTTGTCATATGCTGGTATCAATTTTCTTATAGGTCCAAGTGAATTATTAGAGGGCTGAGAGGTCTATCATGATTAGTTAATAAAGTAATGCTGGAGTCTTATTATGCCCTGTGATTATTGAAGAAATCTCATTTATTAATGCAGGCTAATCAATCCAGTTAATACGTTTTTGTGAATATTATGATTAGATTATAGAAATACTTCTTTCTACGTGGTGTCTGTGCGAGATTTCTATTTTCAATTGCAGGAATGTGGTTATAAAAATGCAAATATATTGTCTCAAGTTATGTGGAAACACTTTTGAAATGACCATCCAAACTAACCATTGTAGAAGAACAAAAGCATTATTTGAATTAGTTAATGAGGCATTGGTTAGGATATGTAGAAGGCAATAAGTGAAGACTCTCAAAAATTATAATGGCAGCTTATAATTTAATTAATAGCTTACTATATAGGAGCTATAAAGGCTCCTACCACATTAGCAGTGATATTTTTAACTAGCTTCATTCAGAAGAACCTAGAAAAAGAGGGGGGGGGGGGGGGGGGGGGGGGAGGAGGAGATCCCTGGGAGAAAGAAATCAAGATTTTGCTTCCTGGCTACTTATAGTACTGGTGACATTCCACTCTTTCTACTTGCAAAAGGATGTTTCCCTCTGTGCTCCAACACATCATAGAATCGTAGAATGGCCTGGGTTGAAAAGGACCACAATGATCATTCAGTTTCAACCTCCCTGCTATGTGTGGAGTCACCAACCACTATACCAGGCTGCCCAAGCCATATCCAGCCTTTCCTTGAATGCCTCTGGGGCAGGGCATCCACAGCCTCCTTGGGCAACCTTTGTAGATGGCTCATAAAGGTATGGGCCACCTTTGCTCTCTTTTTTAGGAGCCTTGTGTTCTAGAGTCCAGAGTTTCTTGCTCCAGTTGAGAAAACACTGGGAACAAGTTTCTACTAGCCAACAGAAATACCCAGTTTCAAGCACTTAAGCATTTTTTTAAAAAAAGCCAGAATTTATTCTAAATACCTATTGCTGCAATCTCTATGTACTGCTCTTGCTGTTGCTCAGACAATGAGGTGTGCATCACTGAATTTGAGCAGTGCAAGACTCAAAATTCTTGGCTCACAGTGTTTACTAATAAACATACCACAATAAAAGTGCTACAGTAACATTGTATCTGAGATTCACAGAAGGCACATGATGTACTGAAGCAGTTGTCATTTCAAAAATAAGGATGTCTTTAGGGTGTAAGGTTTCATGGTTTTTTTTTTGGGGGGGGAGGGAGGGGGATTTTTCAAGTCTCTTTTTCATTGTTGAAAACCCAACTTTTGAAACTGCAGGCAGTAGGATGCCTTAGGCAGCCAAGCATATCAAAATATGGTGCATGGAGTGACTTTTACTATTCTTGCTATTTAAAGACCTGTTTTTACAAGCTATTACCTACTAGTGATCCCTAAGGAAAAATACAATTAAAACTTAATCATACAAAAAGCTGAGGTTCTTCTGATTCAGCGAACTTTTAATCTTTGATATTTAGTAGTTTACTTGTAAATGTCTTAGTACTAAGATTGCAAAATGTATAAATTAGCTTCTGTTTGCTGCTTCCTCAAACTCATGTAGCACATTTTGCACTGATTGTGTATCACTGTCTTCTTTGTATTTGTAAGGAGCTCTACTTGCAGTAGCCCTAATTGGCAGAATTACTTGAAGCAGAGCTATTATGCCCTTAAAAACCTGCCCATACAATCTCCCATTCTCTGCAAAATATTTGTACAGTTAAGTGTGAGAAATATGAGCATCTTTTAAAGCGTCTTTGCATTCAGATGTACAAATAACTGCTTTTGTTGGTTACCTTGTTTTCAAACTTGAAAACTAAAGGGAAGTAACTTGAGACAGAGCTTTCTAAAATAATCCATCTGATTTGAATTCAGAGCAGAAGAAATGTTTATTTTGAGGAAATTTTTTCTTTTCACTCAAATAGTGAGGAAATACCATAATTTAATCAGTGCAATTCTAATACTTCCATTAATCATACCCCTTTTGCTCAAAGTTTTTGCAGAAAGATGCTTCATGTCTCTTCTGTGGTGTAACTAAAGTGTAGAATGCCTGTAAACAAACAAGAACTTTTCAAGATTGTTCATTATAACATTTTGGTCACAGGACACAGCTCTCCTTTCCTTGTGTATGCTTTTTCTAGAGAACCTGGGGCAAACCCTACTCCTGCTATTGCTTTGATCTTGCAGTAGAATAAAAAAACATACTATTTCTTTTTCAAATGAATAACACTATTTTAGTTCTCTTAGGTGCAGTCCAGAATTCTGTTGCCTCTTGTCTTAGCAGAAATATGATTACAGCAGTCACACCATTCTAATCGGAACCTTTGACCAAATTGTTACAGAATAAGTTAATTACCTAATCATTGCTTATGACTGTTTATGTTAAGAAAAAAAGTTAGCACATCTAGAAATTCTTTTATTGTAAAGTTTTCATTTCAAACAAAGACCTTTTTACAGTAATCCACAGTTGTTTTTTTTTTCTTAATTGGGATATATAAGGTCTCATTTCAATTGTTACCTCATTTCTTTAAATTCTAGTCTATTGATTTCACCCAACTCAGGTTTCCATGTTTGGTATCAATAATGAGCAAGCATAAACAACCTTCTTCAAAATCAAAATATCTTCATTAAAGTCGCTTTAAGGCATAACTGTTCATTGTCCAAGGTAGAAAAGGTTTGTTTGTTCACAAAATCAAAATTCCAGGATTGGGTTTGGATTGTGTTTGTCAAGAGAGCCATGAGCTTTTTAAAAACTAGAATTTACTATGATTTTCAAGGTAGTTAGAAGGGAAAAGGAGCAGTTCAAAGAAAAAACAAATGCTTTATTGCTATTTTTCATAGTGAGAGTTTAGAATACCATCTTTACTAGTCACACTCTAGGAAGAAATACAATTAAAAGACTCGGAGAGAGTCTTTTACCTTTAGTAATTTTAATCAGTGATACATTTCCATAAACACATTTTTTTCTGTAAACAATTTGCAAGGGAATGTATTTCATGCTGTTTTAACATGCTGAGACGAACTTTATTCTGATACATTCAGGTCTTTTAAAACAACTGAAATAGGACCCATTCTGTGCTTGCTGGAGGGTGCCATGTCACAAAGATTATAAAACTATAAACGACTGCATTCTCCCTATGACTGGCCTTGAGACATCTAAAATTACTTATTATTAGGCAGTTTGCAAATAACCCTTTCAAATCTTTCATCTCATTAAAGCTGTAGATAGTTGGTTACCATACAAGCTATAGTTAGAGTTTAACTTAAATGACTGTCTTATTTTTTAATTTTTTTTTACTGGCATGATAACATGGTTCTTGTAATTATTTTAAGTTCAGTTTGAAATAGCTTCACCACTCTGCATGGTCTAGAGTTTAACTGCACGTATACGATCACAGATCATCATGTCAGATTTTTCTAACAGACATGCAAACTTGTTTTTCACTAATCGGTAGGCTCATACTCCTCAGCTAAATGAGAACTGAATGGATGTTCTTATGTACAGAAAACCCTTCTGTCAGTGTTGATTTGATTTCCATCAGTGATATTTATAGCTATTCATCAACGTATTTTGTAATATAACTTCATTGTATTTGTTTGAAGCCAAGAAATTCCATGAAGTGAAACATGAACTTCAAAAAAATCCAAGGAATCATGTTGTTTCATTAAAAATATGCCCATATGAAAAATTTCAGCTGTAGTTAAGGTAGAAAAGGGTTGTTTTTTCTTAACAGGAAAGGAATTGCTAGTTTCTTGTAGCATTTAAATATTCATGTCTATACCTGAGATATTGATCTGTGGTTTCTACTGGGTGATGTCTGTTAAACCCTTCAACAAAACAGAGGCACCTTCACAAATATACATGCAACTAAATTTGTATTATTGTATTATAAAGCCTGCTCTCCTATGGTCACTGTTTCAATGCAGAAGCACCACTTTATTAGATTAGCTCTCACTTAAGTTATGCTCTTACCCCAAGAAACAATTTTACCTCCAAGACACAGGCAAATGAAGAGAGTGAGAAGTGGGACTAAGCTGCTAAATCAACTTAGTGACTCAAGACTACTTTCATGTGCAAAGAATCACCCAGTTTCATTTTAGTATTAGCATATTTCTATTCTCATTGTGTCAAAGAGTCATCAGGTGGAGGGAAATTGGAAATCCCAGCAATAAGGGTTGAGCGATTTAATAGTCCAAGCACCCAGAATAGCAGTATCTTCTCTGTAGAAGATTCTGTATGAAGAATATTGTTTCCTGGGTAACGGTAACTTGCAAGATAAGTGAAATTACTCTACTTGCTCCTTTACCAAGGAACTTCAGCTTCTTTCTTCTGAGGATATCTTAGCAGGATCTGTTTTTTATTCTTTAATTTTTATTCCCATTTATGTCAGACTTAAGTGTCCTGTGACTTCTAATTGAAGGAATTTAATCTCATAGTTTATCTTTTACGTACAAAAATCACTGTAATAGAAAGACTTTGGCTTTAGTTTTTTTTTAATATATATATATTTTCAGGTTCAATCTCATGTCTCAGCAGCTACACTGAGGCTATGGTGCTTCCCCCATTTTGTTCATATTTCTAGCATATTAGCTGCCTCTTTTACTAATACAATGAAGCAAGCTTTAATCTCATTGACTTTAAGTTCTTATCTTCAATGCTGTGAATCAGCATCAATTCACAGTACATGTGAATGGTTGGATTGGGTAGGCAAGAGACTTGCTAAAACTGAACCTAAGGAAATAATAGTTAAACTGTGCAATTAATGTAGATGGGGATGAACACAAGACATTCCAAAGCAAGACTCTCTTCTACTATGTTTTAGGTCATTTATCCCTTCCTCTTGACCTATTTGCAACCTTGTTCAGTCAAGTTTAGTAAACTTGTGTATTAATCTTCCTTGGCTTCCAGTGATCCTTTGCTACAAAACTTTTTGTGCCTGAAAATCAATGTTTTATGAAATTTAAACTCCTTTCTTTTTATGTGGCTTCACTTAGCTGATGAGGCCAAATGTTATGTCTTCCTGTTATTCTGGCTTCCGTTAAAGTACAATGTTCTGTTTCATTTTGGTTTGTGCCATGAATGGTGTGTAGATAAATGAGCAGACTTCCTACCTTTTTCATCAAGTCCACCACTCTCTCAACACCTTTCCTTGTCGTACATGTTATCCCACATCAATCTGTCTGTGCTGTCTTACACATATAAATACATACATTCCCACATAGAATATTCTTAAGAATCTATGTTTTTGTATGAGGTTATATAGCAAGTGGATCAGGAAATTATTTTTTTAAGTGAGGGAGAAAGAAAACAGAGGCACTTCTAAACTAATTGTTTTCTATGTTTTTTTTTCTGTAAAAATATATTCAAAAAAAGTGTTACTCCATAGTTTAAATGCTCTGTCAGTGTAACAAAACTTCTTTCCCAGGCTGTTCTATGTGCTATTCTGCTAGGATACTTTCCATATATATATATATATATATATATATATATACACATAACCATCTTTTAATAAAACACTTTAACTGTATTTTCTATTAAGGTTGAGTTTCTGCCTTGCATTTTGTCTGTCTAGAGCTAGGTGGGAAATGAATGCATTTATATTAGCATGATAATGTTAAACATGTACTTTGTAAACCAATGCAGGAATAAATCATAGGGCCAGATTTACAACTGAGGAAAAATGACAAATATCAGTGTCATACAATTTATCCAGGTGCAGTTCCCTATTAATGTAGACAAAAAGCAAAGACAGCAGTGAGAATTATTTCTGTTAATTGATTTTGGTCCATGGCTGTGTTTGATCAACAGTAGAGAAGATTTGGCAGGTAACAGCAGTCAGCCAGGAAATGACTTGGAAATCAAATTTTGTGACTTTTAACTGAATTGGCAACTTGGTCATTGTCATGGAACTGAGTAGGATCCACTAGGGCACAAGCGACATCACTTCAAAACAACCTGATTGGAATGATTTCTTTTGTCACACTACTAGATGTGACCTTGTGTCCCAGCGGGTTGTCATGTTCTGTGTGACTGACTTCCTCCCTCTCCCTTTGTGCACGTGTGCATAGTTAGTGATTCTGTCTATTAGACCAACCAAGTAAACATTGTTTGCCTTTTGGGAACAGAAATATGACAATGGCAGAGGACTGCAGTTGTTCCCTGTCACTTTTGGGGTATTTTTTTTCTTGGTTTACTCCTAAGTTTCTATTTCATTTGATGGAAGAAAACTTTTTGTTTCCCTTGGAAAGAGGTATAATAAAGCAACGTTATAAAACTTGCTTTGGCAGAATCTATTTTACTTAGGATCAAAGTTACAAAGTTCAAGTTTAAAAGCAGTAAACTGGTATTTGTTTCTAGATTTTTTTTTGAACTCCTTGAATTGCTGTGCTTTCACATTCTGTGAGGATCTAACTTAACAGTAGAATTTCACATTTTTTCCTATATGCGAATACATGTCCTAGTTCCTATAGTCATGCTGTGAGTTTTCCTTGAACTACAGGGATTTGGGTATGTAATTTCTGTTTTTTCCAGCTGTTGTAATTTGCTGCAAAATTCCTCTTCTGGTTGACATGACTGTGATCATAACTCTAAAAGAGCTCATGCAGCTGCTCTCACTAGTGAATGCCACAGTAGTGAATTTTGGGTTCAAACACTTGGATAACTTTCACTGTTCTGTAATCTGTTAGTGGAACATACACAAAAAATAATTCCTGAGAATGTACTTAAGTGAAGGTAAGAAAAGATTTTTACTGCTAACGTAGACTATCCTGTTAAGCTTAAATCTTTTTTGTTCCCATTTTCATGAAAATGTTGTAACATATATGGACACATGACAGTAATTCTGTAGAGGTGAATGTTATTTTACACACTTCCATCCTTCTCCTTAGGATCTGCTAATCAACATTTATTTTGAATATTTAAATTTCTTTTAGTAAGACTACTTCTCTCTGTAGAGGCTTCAGAATGTGTGATCTTCATAGTAGATTCACGAGTCTTATTCTGTAAGAACTTTCAAAAGCATTATCTGTTTTTTTTTTTTGTGGACCAAGATCTTATTCAATACATTTGCCTTAAATAAGACATTTCCATTTGCTTGGCTTGTAGCTTGTGCTTATTCATGTCAATTATAAACATTTAAATTGCATGCACTACACAAATTTTATTCTTACAGCATTGACACAGAACTAGTAAAGAGTTAATGTAACATGGATCTCTAACTTGCCTACCTATGAAGTGGGCAGTTTGGCTGTTTAAATGTGTTCCTTTATGAACAACTTTTATACTGTCAGACTTCTAAATTTTAGGGGATATTTTCTTTGTGTTTTTAGGTAGTTGAAGATTAGCATATAAGATTGCCAATACTCTGGGGAGACTGTAATAGAGGACCTAACAGCAAAGATTTTTTGTGGATTTTATGCACAATGCAGGGAATACTATGGAAGTATAAATGCAATACTTTTATATTACTCAAATTGGCAGTGTGGATTTCCTACTTTCTAAACTTTTAGTATCTGTTAGGAAATTGCTGTGCCAACAGTAGTATACAAAACAGAATAATTATCAAAAGTAAGTTAAAAGGTGCTAGGATTGTAACAGTATAGAATAGACTGCTGATACTTCCTGTGTTACTTTAAAGTAATATTTGGTTTAAGGCATTAGGAAAAACTGGGGTTGTTTTTTTTATCTTTTAAAGAAAATAAAACAGTAACAATGATGTTGCCATCAGAAAGTATACAGCTAGGGGGAAAAGTTTAGATATCTCTATATTTGTTCTTAATATTTTCCTACCAAAATTCTGAATTGGCTATACCAGTTGCTTGGTGAGCTTTTTTCCTGGCATTCCGTTATCTGAAAATACATACTTATATGTACCAATACCAGCACAATTAGAGTGTAAGGAGAATGAATGCCTCATTAGGATTTGGATATTTGAATAATTAGTCTGACTCATAATGAAATAAAGAATAAAACAGTGGTAAATTATGTTGGAGCAAAGAGCATTGTTAATAGTAAATGTGACATAATCATCAAGAGGGCTTTTCCCCTCTTGATATTGAAGTAGTTCAGCAGAAATTAAAAACTCTTTTTATAAGAGTTTTGGTTGTACCAATAGACTGGTTAAGTTGTGAGGGATATATTGATCGTATTGCTTCAGGATATAAAATAAGTGCCATTACAGATTGAGGAGGAGGAGGAGGTCTGTCCCCTTGTGGTACAGCGGTTTACCTGCACTGTGGGCTTTTCTGTCTTAGGAGGTACCAGTTACAGGTCACTGCCTGAAGCAAGGTGACAGATGGAATTGATGGGCCATCATATATTAGATAATCTGCACTATTTAGTGCAAAAGTATCGTTCAAAGTGAGGAAAGCTCACAGTAATCTATTCATCAATTTTTGTACTGGTATCATTTGAGTTCTTTAACCTTGTTGGGTTTTTTGGTCTGCACTAAGGGAAATGGAACAATATAATGTAACTTCTCATAACAACTAGGATATATGCCCAGATTTCTATATGTAAATCTATCAGAATTTTATCATCACTTAGAACTTGAATAGGTGTAAAGCAAAGCAAGGAAGCACTTAGTAAGAAGGCACATTATCCTCTGCTACCTATGGATTCCCTTTTCCTTTGATTTCCACTTTGATTTTATTTCTCAGAATTTGGTCTTGCATTGTAACTGCATCAAAATTCCCCACAGCCAAGCAGGTTGGTTCCCATCTTCTAGCTGAGCTTTGTGGCAATTCCTAGTTCTTTTAGTTACTAGCAGAAAGATGATCTAGTACAAATCATGGTAGTTTATAATATATGGAACTTCTAAATTTGTTGTAATTTCTTGACGTTTCAGTTTGTCTTCAGAATTTGAATTGGAAATGTCTCTTTATTATAGTTGTTTCTGTTTTTTGTTTGTTTTTTTGAAGTTATTCAAATATAGTTTAAACTGATAGTTTAAATCAAGTGAGTTGAAAATAAGATGTGTCCGAAGTGCCTTCTTCAATTTCGAAAATGTTCCCATCAATGTTTTTTTTAAGTTAGAGTATTGTCATATGTATGAATAATATTTTCATATTCTGAAAGGTAAAGTGGACTGAAATGTTGTTATAAGCATAATTCTAGTGTTTGAAAATTAATTATAAAATTAATAGAAAGAAAAAGGATATAGCCATAATTTCTTCAGCATGATCAGTTTACACAAGAAATCACAAAGCTTATTTTTTAATATTTGATGTCATGGCTTAACCACAGAAATTGCGACAGAGGCAATTTACGTATCTGTTCAAATGATTTTGAAAGTAATATTTGTTGCCTTATGTAACACCTAGTCACAACATATCATTAAACAGTACTGCTCCTACCAATTTACTTAACCTTTCCTCTTCTGGAGCTTATTTCTCAGTGTTTAATTTTATTGAGTCACATGAAAATGAAGAGTGGAATTATGATTTTTGATTGGAATTCATAAGAAAGAAAATCAGGTTGAACTTTATAATGTCCTTATAGTGAGGTGTAGCAGTTGCCAAACAACTTTAAGTCTATCCCACCAGTCCTTCAATATTTACACACACACCTTAATGCCGTTATTATGTTCTTGAATATAGGAAAGAAGCTCCTGAATTTCAGTGTATTTGCTTATACTACCCATAAGTAATACCTGGTTATAGTAACCTTCATTACATTTAATCAATTAGATATAGAACATAGTTATAGTTATCGTAACAGAACAGTTATCAGTTAGCCTGTTGATTCTGTATATAGGCTGTCAGTGTTGTTTATTCATATCTGTACAGGTTTAGTTATGTTTGGGTGCATTTTAGAGTCTAGTACTTACTATCTTCATGAGAAGAAGCTGCTGATCATAGTCCATTATAGAGCATCTGGGTTGTTCCATTTTGCTATCACAGGCTTTCAGTATTTTATCAGTACCACTGTGTTATTCTTGCTCCAGACTAATTAGTGGCTGAAGCACAGCTGAAAAGTGACACTATGCTTCTAAACAGAAGAAATTTTCTCCTGCTAAAAACAGGGATTGTTTTCTATCTTCTGTTTTGTGTCCCTGCTATCTACAGTTTTCTGGATCAATTGTGCATGGTGTCTAATGCGCTATTTCATATTGTTTTTCTTATGCCTGCTGGTTCATAACTCTTAATTGCCATTCAGTCAAGACATAAGCTTACTAGTTACTGTAAATGTGTTTTCTCACAGAAAACATTATCTGTATGGTTCTTTTGTGTAAGAACTGATGAATACACTCTGCACAGTATTACTTTAAAAAATAACCAGGATCTGCTATGGTCTGGATTTTTGAAGCATGCTGAATGCCTTTGTTATTTCAATAGCTTTAGCAAATTTTATTCCTTTTCAGAGAGATGGTTTTAAAAACACAAGAGCCAAGGGAACCATGGGTTATTTTAGACTGTTGGCCAAGCAGCCAAATATGCCTGTGTTCCTTTAGATAAATAGCCTTTTAAACGTTTCCTTGTTAATTAAACTAACATTGAGCAGTTGTTGAGGAAGGTATCGAGCTGACCTTAGAAACATCTGTACTACTAGGTGAGGATTCTCTATTTTGTTTTGCAGTTAGTGGCAGAGGTTTAAAAAAAAAAAGAATTGAATGATACTTTTTCCATCCCTTATAAAAACAAATAATGCAAATACTGACTGTAAGTGGACCTGAAACCAAGTCATATTCATTGCTTTATAAGCCAATTGTTTTAACATACAACATGAACAGGAGTTACGTTTGTTCTGGATTTACCCTTAAGGTCTGAGAAGATAGCATCTCTGCACTGCAAATGTAGAATGAACATACAGTTTGCAATTGCTACAAACTCCAAATTTAGTGTTTCAAATGGATATTTGAAAATGTCTACCAGATTTTACTCTCATACAACTAGATTCACTGTGCCTTCTTTCTTATCAGTTTTCAGTAAACATCTGTCATCGTGTCTAGGGAGAAACTTACTGGGTATGCTTTCCCAATTTGGTGGTCAGTACTATAGTCTTAGAGCACACTTTCTCAGTTTATAGATTTGGGAGCTAAGGGCTATGTAACTGTTCTTGCTTGGAATCCTTCCAGGTTACAGTGAGCTTGAGTTTGCCTTGCTCATTTCCCTTTTTCTCTGCTAAAGCATGTATTTGAGTTTAATCGTGAGGTAGTCTTAATGCCCTTTGGAGATATAAAATTTAGTTCACCATAATGATGTCACCTCTTCATGTAGCTATTTCCCTTAAAAGGTTAAATTCACTGAACTGACTCAGTGCGTACCTTTTAAGTATCCCCATCTACTGACCCACATATTTCTTACCTACCTATACAGCAGCAAACAGGCCCAAAGTAGTATTTAATTGCTATTTATGCCTGAGTCTCATAACTGAAACCGAATACAATGTCCTCCAGGGGCAAAATAGCTTAGGTGTTTTGGAGAATATAGTGCCAGATAACTATACTTTTTTTAAGACACTGCAGTGTCTTGAGCTTTACCACTTAACAAAACAGTAAATTCCAAGTATTTGACCAGCTGACCATTGACAACAGCAGACACATGTTGGTATTTTAAAATGCTTTTGGGTACTTAGGAAAATAGCATAACTGAGCTTTACAAAAAAACTATGCATTCCAAGGAGTAAAGTTAGAATTAGAAATTCCTATATCTTCCTCCAACCCTGGTGAAGTAGCAGCATTAAACACTGACCAGACAGGCTGGAAGAGGTTTTGTGGCTATTTTTTTGTTTCTTTGTTTGGAAACAGAAGTGCTGAGGACCTAATGGGCTGACTCACGTTCTTTCCCCTGCCATCAGAGTGGTTTCCATAATGTTTATCAGCATGGTAATTGGCACTTGATATACTATACTGTACTATATGTGTATAAAATCTATTAGGGATGTCAAGAAAGTGTAAGGGGGAAATAATGTGGTTGAGGCTGACTGATGATTCTGAGGAATTGCAGCAGCTTTGATATCTAAGTCATATAACATGCATCATGCTTTATGTTAGCATTTGAAAAACTAGAAACCTAGAAGCAAACCAGTGGAGTGAAAATCCGCTGAAACAGAAATATCATTTCACTCACATAAGCAAATTATTCCCACTGAAGAACAAGACTTGCCAAGAGAAGAGACGGAAACTGAAGTTGACAAAACACAGGTGCTCTTAACATTATCCTGGGTAAGTAATATTTCAGTCAGATTATGGCCAATGTCGTTGCTGTTACCCAAAGGCTTTCATAAAATTTTTAAAAGTTGCAGAGTAATTTTGTTCCATTAGCCTTCATTTCTACTACTGTCTAATTTTGGAGGCATTCTTATGCTTGATCATATGAATACTATAGTGCTTACCTGATAGACACAGACATACAGATGTGCTTACTACAATAAAGTATGACTTAAAAATATTTAAGCTTCATCAAAAAAGCCTTGAAATTAAAGGACAGTTCTCAAACAGGTTAGAAACATCAGGAATTGTCAGTGCTTGCAGGGGGGGGCAGATGGGTCAGATTATATCAAGCAATTCTGCAGACTTGATGTAGGCATATGTAGATTGTAATATTTTTCTTTCTCTGGCTCCCCTACCGCCCTCTGTGATGTACTGCTGGCTTCAAGATCTGTTCACTGGTCTGTTTGAAGATAGAAGGAAGTGATTAGAGTGCCTGCACTTTCTTCCTTCTGTTTTTAACTCTTTGGCAAAAGCCATGACAATTGGGGATGCTCACCTTTACCTTTATTAACATTAAAGTTTTGGACAGGGATAGACTTCTCATGGAATCTGCCAGGCAAGCATCTTGCTCTAATTGTGCTCAGTAGTGGATAATTAGAAAAAGAATAAAAGTACTGAACTACTTTCCTCAGCTTCCAGCAAAATACAACTCAGAGAAAATTGTGAGCCAGAAGTTATATGTGTGAATTTAGGAGCTCCAGAATGTTTTTCTTTCTCCACGAATTTGTGCATTTAAAACAATAGGTCCTAATATCTATCTGTGACGTACAGATGTAGAGTATACCAATGGAAGCTTTCCATCTTATTTTGTCAGCTTTTATATTTGTAATTACAGTTACAGTTCTTGTTTTAATGAACATTTATAAACTGTACCTTTTTATTTTGAGGTAAAAAGGGAGCAAAAAACTGTTAGCATCTGGCAACCACACCTTGATTCATTCTAGCCCCCAGAGTCTTGGTATGGTGCATTAATTTTTCAGTTTGTAATTTGCCAGCTGCATTTAATGGAACCAATTTTCATTACATCTGTTCTATGGTTCAAAGAGCTCTTTAAGTTGCCAAAGGGGGCCAGCTTCACACAGATTCAGAGAGGGTGCTAATACACTGTATCTTGAAGTATTAGATAACTAGGGATGGTTTTATAGCAAACAGATTATTTTCAGAGGCAAATTCTATATTCATGCCTTACTACTAGTAGAATTCAAATTTAAACTGTCAAAGTTTCTTCCTTGGGAGCCATATATATTTTTTTGTCATTTTCTTTATAATAACCCCTGATTACTAATCTTTTCAATCATCAGTATTTTTTTATTTATTAGTGAAAGAAGACATCACTACACGAGTGAATCCTGTTTTTAAAATAAATGTTTTTAGAAAACCTTTTTTGTGGAATACTAAGAAATGCAAGGAATAATTTTATGTAGTTTTTAGCACTAAGACAGGCATTTTTATACTGAAACAAGCTTGCATTACCAGAACAACTCTGCACACGTTGTGCATAATTTTAATCTTCATAAAATGTGTAGCAGTTCTATAGTATTAAATTCAAGTTTCCAATTGACAGCAACTTTCAATGAAAAGGTTTTTCCTCATGGGCTGAAGAAAATTTGAAATGTTCTACTACACTTTGAAGTTCTAAAGCATCAGCCATTTGAGAATTATAAAGCATTAATCCCGAAGAGTTTCCACCTGACAGTCATGAAATAGCATACCTGTGTGAAAAGTGACTCAGTTTTACTTCCTCGGGCAATACTTTTCTTTTTTTTTCTGCTGCTTCAGAAATATTATGTATCATGTCGTAGTGAGAAGATGGCCTTGGAATGACTAGATCCTTTTGAAATCACCGAAGTCTACAGTATCACAGTATTTATCTAAGACATTTCAATGACATTTAGGAAAGTTGTTTATACTGAAAGTTTTATTCTAGTTTGATAAGCTATGGGGAAGTTGCTCCAGAAATGTAATCAAGAACTTATTTCTACTGTTTTGAACAGTTTTCTTTCTTGAAGACAGACATTAAAAAAAACACCAGAAGGAGCAACATTGTAGTAGAAAGAGTTCTTAGGTAATTTAAGAACATTATACGCAAGGTAATGCATGTACAGTACACCCTTATGTAGTAGTTGACTGACTTCTTCAGTATCAGTGGGACTGTCTCCTAGTGATTTGAGTCAGGATCAGGGCCTGAGACAACAGATTTTAATTTCAGGAAAGCTGTATTTTCTTTCCTATGAAGCATTCCTTTGTTTTCTCGGAGGACAAAGTCACATTTGCTGTGCCTCTTAGACTTCAGTAATAAGCTTGTTCTGCTTCAAGCAATTATATTTTAAGATTCCAACACTTTTTTTCTCTTTATTTGTAATATGTTTCATATACTTCTCTTTTTAAGGGAAAATTCTGAGGAAAATTTTGTCACTTGATTTGTATCAGATTCATTCACATCCCAGTCAGAAGTAAAGGAGGAAATGTGTATTCATGACTGCACAATAATGGGAAGAGCACTAACACAGGTAGTTAAGTTTCAGCATTTTCAGCAATATGCTGAAGACAACAAGGGACCTTTCTCCCAGCACAAGCAAAATCAATCATGGGCTTGCTGTGTGGCCTCCACTTAGGCTTTACATTGGTTGTTTATCTTTCTACATTTGGGGTACTAAAAATGCATTTCCTCTTTACAGATAAGAGGGGGGAAAAAAAAGAATCAGTCCTCCAAGAATTCTAATCTTTAATCTTTAGTCTATTCTCATCGTATGGAAACACAAGAAAGGAACCTTAGCATTTATTATGTGCTCTGGCAAGCAGCAGGACAGTGACACTTCCCCAACTCCTGTGTCTCCCCCACTTTGTTATATACTGAGTTAATGATCACATTTACATTTTCCAAAAGTAAGAACAAGTCCTTGCAGTGACTGGTGGAAATTTTTGTCACTGAAAGAATGTGAATGTGAATTTGAGTATGAATTACCAATCATGAGGTAGCATAATGCTTGGAAGGCTGGAGAAGGCTGAGGAGAGGGCTGAAAAGGGACTCTTGCTCCATTTCTGATATTTTTGTACAAGTATTATTAACATTTAAAATACAAGTTGTGTTTCCAAGGAACCGATTTCTGTCAGTAAGCATAAGTCACTGGTAGACCTTTTTGTTTGTTTGTTTCCAGATACTGAATAAAGCCAGAGTACTTGGTAACATCAAGGTTTTGACATCCCACCTTGTCCTGAAAACTGGCTTTACTGCCAAAAGGTAGCCTTATGAAACTCTGGGCAGTCTCTCACTGACTTTGTTTTTTTTTTTTTGTCACAACTGGTTTTGTTTCAGCCATGGAGAAGATCCCAGTTCAGCCTTTTCATAGAATCTATAACAACTTTTTCAGCAGAAAGCAGTAGGTTCAGAATACAGAAGGATCACCTCTGTCATCCTAAGTTTGAACAGATGCAGCTATAGTGACAAGGAAAGGAGACAGGCTGAATTAAATGCTGAAGATTCCAGTCTACAGATAGAGTTCTGCCTACTGTCACATCATAGAAAATATATAACAAAAATTCCTGTAGGAATATCTCAGCAAATCAAAACCTAACCTTAAACATTTGGTTTCAAAGCAATTTTGCCTCTAATTTTGATATAGTATTGAGCTGTTTTTCTTTATGAAAATAAGGATTAAATTTGCTTCACTAAAGAGTGTATTATAGCATTAAACACTTGCTATACTGTTAATCAAATGTTTTGCAGTCTTGCTGACAAAACATGAAAGGAATAGGAAGTTATGAGTGTTCTGGATAGGAATACTTCCAGGAAGGAGTGTTCTGGGTGAATAAATAAACAGAAACTAAGGATAGGAAAAACTACTAAGAATAGCATTCAGAACATCTGAACTTTCTTTGTTCTTATTTATTATCTATTCTGTTCTCTACCTGAGTTACCTAGTTTGTAGAAATATTTCTTGATAATTTGAGGGAGAAAAACTGAGAAATGCATTGCTTCTTTTTGACAGTACAGGCCTGACCCTGCCCTGATTAGGGCATATGCCACGTACTGACTTTCTACGGCCTATATTGATTTTTTTTTATTTAACATGACTCTTATGATCTAAATAAAGGCCAAGGCCATTGTTCTGTTGAAATCCAGATGGGGAAAGCTGAAAGAAATAAGTAAAAATAACTTACATTGTTATCTGCTGCTACTAATCAATCAAAACTTGCAACAGTTTCTTATAATAAATAGATACATTGCATTTATTGCATCTCTCTTGCGAATTAGACAGAGCGGCATAATAAAAGGTACCAGAGGGCCTACAGTGCAGAGCCTGAATTTTAGGTTCTCCTTCCTCCCTTCTGTGGAAGTTAAAGCTAACTGCTAACTTGTGGTGGTGTTTCCTTTCTGTCTTTCTTTCACTTGGCCCCATCCATCATTCCATGCCTGCAGCTATAGAATGCTTTAAGGTGAGGAATTAATAAGAAAAAGCAGGTTTCAGTTTTAAGGTTTAGACTGTAAATTAAACATCATGATTAGTTTATCTTGATTAGACACTGGGCTGTTCTGTACTTGATGTGAGGACGGGAAGGTTGAGGGAATGAACAGACAGGTGGAAACATTATTTATCCTCTTTGTGACATGGCTTAAGATAAACATAATATTTTCTTGTATTTTCTGTGGAGAGCAGTCTGCTGGCTTCAAATCTTTGAGGCTTAAATTCTGCAGTTTATTGCTATAAAGTACTAAAGTCTTTTAGAGAAAGATGTTCTTGGTAAATAGAAATGAATGAATACCAGAGATTTGCAATGAACTTGAGAGTTTTAGGTATATGGGGTTATGTGGGGATGTTTCAAAGTCTAATTTTGTACTAAGATGCAAAAATTTCAACCCTTATTCCATGCGAGGTGCCTAAGCTTCATCAGTTTGCCAAAGGTCAATATATATACATTGTAGAGATTAAAAACACTCAAAAATATATATTAACATTTTGACATCTATACTGTAAATGTTATAAAAATAGATGTGTAATTTGCTGTTGAGATCCAACTAGTATTTTGACTCAATTTTTTTTGTATGTGCTAGTGTTTAAAAAAAAAAAATACATGTAGCTAACAGATATCTGGGTTATTTAACAATTGTGACAGGAATATGCTTACTTACAGAAGTTTGTTTCATTTCAACCTTCTCTTCCGCATTGTTTTTCTTTTGAGAAGATGTGATCGTTATCGGCTTGAAATCATCTGTGAACTTGTTTAGTATAGTAAATTATAGAATGGCTTAGGTTAGATTGGCCTTGAAAGATTGTACAGTTCTAACACTAGCCATTGGCAAGGAGGCCAAGCCCTAGATCAGATTGCCCTGGGCCCCATCCAGCCTCTTTTTACATTATACTGTCCAGGTCCCTTTGGATGACATCACTTCTTTCTGTTGCATCAGGTGCACGTCTTGGGTTTGTTATCTGCAAACCTGCTGAGAGTGCACTCACTCCCATTGTCTGTGTCACTGATAATGTTGTTGAAGAGCACTGGTTCTAAGGCAGACCTCTGGAGGACACCGCTCATCAGTGGCTTCTGTCTGAACACAGTCTTTGACTGCAACTCCCTAGCTCTGTCCACCCAGCCAGTATCCACCAAGTAGTCCATATTCTGAATCTATATTTCTCCAATTGAGAGATACGGATGTTGTGTGGGATCACCTCCTTTCATGAATTTCAGGTAGATGACATTGGTTGATCTTTGCTTGTCCACTAAGGCCATCTCACCTTCATAGAAGGCCACCAAATTCATCAGGTACAATGTGATGCCTTGGTGAAGCCATGCTGTCTGTCTTGAATCACTTCCTTGTCTCATGTGCATTAACAGAGCTTCCAGAAGGATCTGTCCCATGAGCTTTCCAGGCACAGAGGTGAGGCTCACCAGTCTGTAGTTCTGAATCTTTCTTTCTACCTTTCTTAAAAATGAGAATGATGGTTTCCCTTTTTTCTAGTCATGAGAAACTTTGACTGCAAAAACTTCTGAATATGATGAATCACTAACTTATGTATTTTAGTCTAATCTATCTTCAGATCATATGTTTTTACATGCATGTTTCTGAAAGAAATATGACATGTCATCAGTAAGCCAAATTATTCAGGCCCTAGCCAGTCCAAGGAGAATTGACTTCAGGAAGCTTAAGCTTTATGTACACTCCCAAAGCTGAACTCTAAGCCTTAATAAGTTTATCTTTCTTTAACCTAATTCCTTACTTGAGAAAATTTTATTTTGCAGAATCTGTGTTATATAAACCAACATCTCTTACTGTTTTTACATTTTTTTAGGTTAATTTTAAAGTTTAATTGTGCAAGCAATTTTCAAGGCATTGGAAGCAAATACACTATTCTTAAATTGTTTGCTTTTTCTTTCAGCGGAACTTACCTTCAGTTACAATTCATTCTTCTGGTTTTTCATTTAACTGCAAATGCTGATATTTTCAGCACAACAGGCTGAATTTCATTCGTTCTACTATTTTTAAGGCACTTAAATTTTCTAAACAGTCTTCAATCTACTTTCCTTTCCAGGACTTTCTTATGACTTCTTTCTTATTAAATGCCACTGTAAGAATCTGTTGTCCATTTTTTATTTTTTTCGGTCTGAAGTGAGAAAAGCTTTCTTTTGCAAATTTTTCTTCTATTTTGTGAGTTATCCCCCATTTCCTCTCAGCTTGCATTACTGCTCCCCTTGTTCCTTGTGGCCTGAATGCAATCTGGTCTTCTTTCATACCTTTCAGAACACATTTATTTTTTTTTTACCATATTTGATACAATTGTTGTCTCTTTTAAAGAATGCCCTCTTCTGAAAATGTTTGGTTACCTGTGTTTTTCCAACATTAATTTCTTGGTTTCAAGTTGGTCTTGGAGCACAGAGTAAGCTACAGAAGTGAAACCACAGAATGAGGTCCCTTGGAGAAAGATTTCTCCTCACTTAAGATGATATATCATAGTTGTTGCTGCTACCATAACTAGTTGCTTTTGTTACCTTTGTGCGTATGGAATGAAATAATTTTTTTCAGTAATGCCTAAGACACCTTACAAAATTACCACCATGTGTTTTTGTTAATATTCTAATTTCAGATTTTTCATGAACCTGTTTAAATGGAAATGACAGCAGTCATCTTCCTATGTTTTTAGTTGTTAAGGCAGTAGCATCTAATCAACTATAATTATGAATAAATATTCAAGAAATCAATTCTTGCATAGTAACACCTTATGGATCCCCTTCACTTTCAGGGAGTTAAAATTGTGTGATAACTCAGAATTTGATCAATTCAAAATGGATTAGTTTACTGTTAATACAGATGGTTAATGTGTTGTATGAATATGCTGAAATAAAACAAAAGACTTCAGGACAGTTTTTTTTTTAAACAGTAATTTTTTTGGTGCTGTATGTAAAGGTATTGCCCTGCATTATTTTAGTTCTATTAAATGTGTCACTAAGAAAAATCAATTTGCCGATTTATCGTTGCTTTGCAGAGTAAATTTTAATGAGTGAGATTTCATTAATGAATAAAATCCATTTTATGAAGAATAATTTTTATTTTGTGGAGACTTGAGTGCATTTGTAATAGGCATGTTTAGGTGTGAAATTATTATTGCTCTTATAGCAGCAATGATATTGTTACTATTTGGTGTACATAGAAGGAAGGCTTTTATGGAAGTTGAGTTACTCTTTTTCCTTCATTTAAAAAATATTTATTATGTTGGATTTTTTTTTTATGGATGAAGGAATTGTAAAACTGTTGGACTCCTGGCTTCTAGAAGTCATAATGCCATGGTATATATCTTAATTAAATAATCCACTTTTGGGTATATTTTGTCAGCTGAATATTGTTTAGTTATTTGGACTTATAATTATCCTGAAGGGAATTTGAAGCTTACATTCTTTATTATCACCCTTCTATTCTGACTCCAAGCATTTCAGTATATAGTTTGAGAGGTAATCTTAATGTGAGCTTTCACAAACTTTGTTTTTTTTTTTCCTGTAAAAACATGCATATCTTTAGTTTGACAGAACTGTACCCTGTCGTTGGAGCAAGACAAACATTTATGCAATAGACACTAGAGGGGTAAGGAAAGGAAGCTTTTTTTCAACATTTAGTAGGAAGAAAGTGTTGAATTCGCTACTTCAGCCTAAGCCAGTTAATTTCCTGTTCCTGTTTTCATTGTAATGTGGAACATTTAAGATCCTACATAAGTGAAACTTGGTGAGACTCTGTTGTAGGCATTCACATCTGTGTTATTGATGAATTTTTAATTACAGGTAGAGCCTGATACATCCCAGTTAATTGTTTCCATTTGCTATAGTAGTTTCTTATAACTCATGACAAATGTAAATTACTCAGGCAGAAGCTGTCTATTTGAACCAGTTTGTATTTGGGGATGGGTATACAGTGCTTGAGAAAGATGAAGTGGATGGCTGTTACTCTGTGAATGAGTAAGGCAGACAAACTGATCATATAACTTAGAAGGTATTCATTTTTATCGTTAGCTTAAATGCACGAATTTCTAGGTTAGTCTTAATTTTTGATATTTTCAACTGTCAGTGCTAGCAATTAAGATTTCAATCTTATTTGCATTTTGGATTTTTTCTATTTTTTATGATGTAAGTGTATCTTAGTGGTACCATAACACACTAAGGGATTAAACAGTACTTTAGACAAAAGGCCTGGATAGTTTTATTAAGAAATAAAAGTGGAAAAGATAACTGAAACATCTTACTAATTCTACTGGTTTTCACTGACCTCTATATTTAAAAAAAAAAAACTTACTCTTTTCGTGCTATGAAGAGGGAAGTGAAATAGACATAAATAGTGGGTTACATTATAGGAACAAGAGAAAAATAAAGAGCAAGGGAAACATCAAACATGGATGCACACCTTATGTGAGGAGCTAAAGGAGGAAGAAGAACATGACATGATATGACAAGACATCAGGAAAAAGTGGGAGAGCAAGTGACATAGGAAGGAGAATGAGGGGAATAGTGCTCAGTAACACCTCCGTATTCCCTACCTGTTAACATCTGTTGTCTGAGACTGAGACAGAAGGATCTGCTCTACTATGTTAAAACACAAGATCCTCTTCTAGCTAGGAACAAGAATCAGGAGCTAATGCAAGTGTTCAGGAATGCAACTTTAGCAGTCTTGAAAATGCCCTAAGGAGAATCTGTAAGTTCTCAATCAGTGGCATGCAGAATTTCTAAAAAACAGACTTGATGTGATTTCTGCCTGCTGAAACTGCTCTCAGTCCTTTAATGCTGCTGAAGTCTGTTGCTGTTTAGACCTCACTGTTTTCTTTGATCACCTGCTTTGAACCTTTGGCTTATATGCCTTCAAGAGATGCGCTGTAAGGGATCTAGCTTTACTTGAGTAAATCTGCTCAGCTGCCATGGTAGGTGATAGGCCAACTGCCTGACAATATTAGCACCAGCATCTTATTGATACAAAAATCAGTCAAAGTATCAGATCCTCAAAGCACAACATCCATGTGTAGCTCTTTCTCAGTTTTAAAAACTGAACAACAAATTCTCCATAGTGCTATTCATTATTTTATCCAAAGATGCTGTCCTTTCTGTTTTCTTAAACAGTGTAAGTAGCACCATTTTAAACACATTCCCCTTCTCAAGTACTTTTTTTACTATTGCATTTTTGAGGAAAGCATGAATGAATCTTTGAATTTGTTACATTCCAGCATTTAGGAATGAAAATGAGCTTTTGCATTTTTTTTTGTTGTTCTTCTCAGAAGCAGAGTTTTCCTATTTCAGCAGACTATATCTAGCAGTTACATTGGAATAGCTTTAGACCATTCAGTATTCAACCTCTGGAACAAAACACTGCTTTTTGTAAAAGTTATAAGATCTTAAAGAAAAGATGCTCATTTTGAGGGACATATGATAAGAATACCTGTATAATAACAGCTACTCACATTTTCTGAATGCAGTCTTTCAATGTTCAGGGAAATCTCTATAAAGAAAATGACCACACATAAAAAGTCCTTCTCTTATTAGCACAGGCACTTAATTGACTGCTCTGATCATTAAAACAAATTAGACTACATTCTCCCCAACTCCCCATGGAACTTTTATCTCAACAGAGAATTGTAAAACTATTCACTGTTGCAATACAAAACAGAAAACCATGTTTCCTATATACTGTCTGTGCCTAAATGTACTTTTTTTTTCATCTTGTCTTTGGCTTGTCTTCCCTTAAATGAGCATAGCTCAGCTAAACTGAATCCCTCTTTTTTTTATTTTTTTCTGCCTCTGTAAGACAGAGGTTTAAAGTCTAGTTCAGTTCTAAAACCTTCTGTTTGAAGATTTAACAAAATACTGTTTGCTAAAATAGTAACTTCATGTGGTCTAGGAGCCATATTTTGTGGTAGCAGTGCTATTAAGTACTGTTTCTAAAGTGTCTACTTCTTGCTTAATGTTGTTCCACTTAATACTGTTTCCTCTGCTCAAACCCTGTTACAGTAATTCAGCTTCACTTGTGTTGGCATCACAGGAAGGTTGATCAAGCAATTGTATTTTCTGCTGTTTTTACTCATAAGACTTGGAATCTTTGTACAAATTATTAAGATCACCTTTGACAAAGTAACTTTCTATTATCTTCCTAGTTGCCATATAGGTCTTACAGTACTAGGGCTTGAAGATTGTTTAATCTTCTACCAAATACAGTCTACTGTATTCCTCATTCCTGGCAGATGTTTTTCTAGTTGGCTCTTAGAAAGCTCTAACCACTTGAAGTAAACTATTACAATGCCTTTTAAAAATGGTTTGAAAGATTTTTTTCTAAATGTCTACTTTAACTATTCATTTTTACTGTGTAAATTCAATAAAGCTTGCACATGGACACAAAGGATGTTTTCCCTTCGTCCATGTATTCCCCCTGCCTCCATGTCTTGTTACTTTTCTAAGTTCATGTTTTCTAAAACTGAATTGTATCAAAGGATCAGCATCATTCTTGAAGATGGGTTTGTGAAACTGGACCCAGTAAGTGCGTGGAGTGCTGGATAGGATGGAAGATTCATTTCATGTGTCTTGCAAGATGTCTTCTGGCTCTTCTAATTCTTTTTCACAGATGAGCAAAATGTTTGACTCATGTTGAGTGTATGATCTTCTGTGACCCCAGATTTCCTTCCATAGAATTTTCATGAAAATAATCCTTGTCATGCAGTTGGTCATTCTCACATAAGTGGCATATCATCAGTCAAAGTATTTGATCAACTTGATCTCTCACCATTGCTGCTGTGTGATGCAGAAATAGCTTTTATCATGAAGGGACACATGCTTAGCTTAATCTTCCCACTTCAAATGTCTGCAGTAGTATAAAGGCATTATGTCACCAGCTGCTGCCATTTTTGAAGTTTTACAGATTTTTTTTTTTGGAAACCCGTCTGTAGAACTTGCAAATAATTTTTGAGTGTTGGAAATTCAATGTTTTATTCGAGATTGAGTGTTGAGTATAGGTTTATGTATCTATATGTACACTGTCATTGTTTATAAGATCCTTATGCTACTAGAGTAATTTGAAGAAGAGAGGAAAAAAATGACAGCATTACTAGGTTCTCAGATTCCTTAAAAGACTCCAAATATCAAGCATTAGCATAATGCTTTTCCTTCTCATTACAATTCCACTTATTTTTGGGTTGAAGTTTGTTAACTCAGTCCTCAAACTGCAGCTATTAACCTTCATAAAGTTTGTAATAAAATGCTATACTATGTAACTAGAAATTAATTATAATAGGAAATGCACATGTAGTATGCAAGACATGTATATGTTTAAGTAAAAGTCATAATCTCAGGAACAGAGGAATGGCCCTTTACAGTGGCATAGTGATATTTTATTCTGGTCAAAGTATTTTATTTTTTAAGATCTGTTATGTTGGCTACATGAATGAGTAAATGTTATCCTTCGCATTTCCTCTTTCCATGAATTTTATCTCATTACATCTTAATTAGAATTTTTTTCATTGTCATCAGGGAAGAGAACAATATGTCTTAAATGCTTTAAGGATACAATATTGTGTTTCAGTCAAATTGCACCTTTTAAGTAATGGTGTTATGTTGGTTTTTGAGGACCTAAATTGACCTGCAAATCAGGACAAATACTTACTTTTTGGTTGTGACTTGTTCTTAACTTCTCTTGGAGATTAAAATAATCATTGCTTTTCCCAAATGCAAGATATTTTGGATCAGTATTACCTGATGAAGCAACAAAAATGCAGTTACTTTTAGAAGAATGAGGTAGAGAATATATCCATATGAACAGCTGCTTAAAGTTTTCTAGGCTGTATTCAGGTACCTTGAGACATAGCTTATCATGTGCTGTTTACATTGGCCTTGACAATGTTAGGTTCCAGATTTAGAACATGACGTTCTGGGCATGGATCTCCTTTGTATCTCCTTAAATTCATTGTTTTTTTCTCTCTGGTGTGCCCTGGAGTGAAAATGTGTTCATTCAAAGATTTGATTTATTTGATAACCTGATATTGTTTAAATATAGTAAAATGTTTGTTATGGTAGTTAAATAAACACTAAAGAGTGCCTGTGACACAGGTACCTAAGACAGGAGGGATCTTTCTTTTCCGTTCCTGTTCTCCTGTACTATTTTTCCTTTCACAGCATCCGGAATGCAATCTTGTGCCCTTTCATTAGCTGCGGTATTTGTATAATCCTTTTCTGAGCCACTGAATGCTTTAAAAGGCATAAAATTATCCGGGTTGAGTTGCAGTGCTGTTTTAGTGAGTTGCATTTGCTTTCAGAGAGGTGCACTGCTAGCATGATAACAGGGTGAGTAGAATACAGGAAGACGAACTCCCACTGTAAAGGAATGTAAGTTGTTCAGCTATTTTATTGGGTCTTTTGGAGCCCTGATCTTACTAAGCTGAAGAAGAATACGGTTTTTCCTTGCAAGTTCTGTTTTTCTCATCTCTGTAAATTATTGTCTTCAAAATGATGATTGGCAAAAAGGCAGCTTTTGTTGAACTTGGAAATCATTCATCTGTAATATACTAATCAAAATGTACTTTCTTGTTGTCACAAACAAGATAATTCAATCAAATAGAAGAAGTCTTCAGCTGCAGAGAATGACTAAACAGTATTAAAAAAAACCATGTTACTCCTATTTGTGCAGCACAGTTTCCTTCTGGTAATATAAGAAGATGCAGTCTAGAAATACATTTGCACAAACTTATACTTGGCAGAGTACAAATTATTCAAATTTACCTTTAATTTGCATAGTATGACTAGAATGACTGTAAGAACAGAATGTCTCTGTACTTAGGTAGCAGGAATGCTGTCCTGGAGCACAGCAAGGAAAGACATCAGCTAGAGAGATGGCTATTCCCCCTTTGCTTTTTTGTCAAGCATGAAAAATAATGTGGCTCTGCATGGCTTGGCTGAGGAGAGGTTTTGGTAAGGGACGCTGGCAATGGTATGGTCGTTTTTTCCCTCATATTTTCTGCCTGTTGGTAGATTTCCTTTCTGTTTTTCAGTTATTTCTTTACATTTGTCTTTCCTTTTGTTTCTTCTGTTCTTCATTCATTTGGGATCTTTTCCTAGTTGATTTCTGTGAAGCTATTATTCTTGCTCCATTTTTTTTGTATTGTTCTGCTAGCTGCAGAAGCCTCTAAACGTGGCCAAGAGAAATTGAAAACAGAAATTCAGATTAATGTAAAGAAGTCAGAACAACACAAAAATGGCTTTCTTCTGATTGAGTTCTTGATTTTAAATAGTACCTGCTCCCTCAGATTCAACTGCTATGTCCATTTCACCAGCAGAGACTTAGAGCAAAGAGGTGTTAATTCTTATTTTAAATGCTGCTGTATGTAAAGTTTCAAAATGTATACATTCATTTTCAGTTTAATGGTAAATGGCTGTTCTGAAGTCTCACCCCCAAGGACGTGCTACATAGTAAGCATGATGTATGTCTGCCACGTCAATATTAATGGTAAATTTGATAATTAACTATTGTGATCAGTCAACTTACAGGGGAAAAGCCAATTGCTGGGGTGTTTTATTAACCCATAGCAACTGTTCTTAAAGAAGAAATTGTTCATAGGAAAAAATGCAAATATGCAATATAAAACTGTAGATATTACTATATAGCAGAGATTTATAAGTTATTCATCAAAATGTATTTCATTTAAATGTCTGTCCTCTATCTTGTAATAAAAATTATCATTCTTCACCAAACATCAAAGCAATAAAGTGCAGAATACAAGTACTGGAGATCAAAGAGGGTAAAAAGCATCTTTCAAAATAAGCACTTGACAGAAATAATGAATATTTGAACTTGAAGGCTGAATTAGAGTATTGAGCAACTTGATGGCTACTGTCTTGCATTATTATATGATGGAGAATTGTAGTTGTTTTGAATTTCTACACTCCAAGCATGCTCTGCTAGAGTTACCGTAGAAATATTGTTTTCCATCTCTAAAAATTAGCTGATATTCCTCAGATTTCTTCTCATAAATAGCAACGTGAATTCATGAAGGTAAGGTTGAGAAATGACTTCAGCTCTGGGAAAAATTGCAGTTTAAGGTGTAGCAGAAAACCTCAAGACTTTAAATAAATCAGCATCCTTAGTTTTTGAATCAGAACAGTGAAAACTTTCCATGATATATTTCATACCTTAGCAATAAATTTATGTAGTTTTCAGACTGACTTTTCAGATCTGTCTGAAAGTGGTCGCAGGGGAACTTGCATATATGAGCAGCCATGTAATTTGTATGGATCTGAACAGCCCATATTTATGTGGCTCTTTTCTTGTTTGATGACAACAAGGGAAAAAAATCTGAACTTCTCAAATGAATAGATACACCTACAGTTATTAATACAACATGTTTCAGGTTTCATAAATTAAAATATCACAGCTGTTTTTCATGGTGGGGTTGAATCTGGTGAGGGATGTCAAAAGCAATGAAGAAGGCCTTTTATAAATCAACAATAAAAGGAAGTGTTGTATTATGTGCTTTTTCCATTGGGGGGGGAAGAGGAGGAACAACTTTTCAATAGTCATTATATATAAATTATCCATTATAATTTCTCCATAGGAGAATAGAAAATGATTAACTGCAAATGCACAGTAAAAGTGTCCTTTCTTTTAGTTTAATCAAATCACGGTATTGTTAATTTTTCATTTTGATTGGATGATACTATAATTTACTGAATTAACTGTCTGATTCACTGAGTATAGAATCAGCATAGCTCAGGTTGGAAAAGATCTTAAAGATCATAGAGTCTAACCCCAACCTAACCATACTGCCCTAACTCTAACAACGCTCTGCTAAATCATGTCCCTGAGCACCACATCTAAATGGTTTTTAAACACATTCAGGGATGGTGACTCAACAACCTCCCTGGGGAGCCTATTCCAGTGTTTAACAACCCTTTCTGTAAAAATATTTTCCCTGATATTCAACCTAAACCTCCCCTGGTGCAACTTGAGGCTATTTCCCCTCGTCCTGTCACCAGTGAGAAGAGACCAGCCCTGCTTTTGCTGTGTAAGCACCTTTCAGGTACTGGAAGAGAGCAATAACATCTCCCCTTAGCCTCCTTTTTCCTGAACAGCTCCAATTCCTTCAGTCTCTCCTCATAGGGAGCCCTTCACAAGCCTTGTTGCCCTTCTTTGGACCTGCTCCAGCACTTTAATATCCTTTCTGTTCTGAAGTGCCCAAAAACTGAACACAGTACTTGAGGTGAGGCCTCACTAAGGCCGAGTACAGGTGCAGGATGACTTTCCTAGTCCTGATACAAGCCAGGATGCCATTGGCCTTCTTGGCCACCTGGGCACAATTCTGGCTCATATTCAGCTGACTGTCCATCAGTACACCAAGGTCCCTTTCTGTTAGGCAGCTTTCCAACCATTCTTCCCCAAGCCTGTAGGGTTGCTAAAGTTTGTTGTGGCCAAAATGTGGTACCTGACACTTGGTCCTATTGAAACTTATACAGTTAACTTTGGCCCATCAATCCAGTCTATCTGGGTCCCTCTGTAGTGCCTTTCTCCCCTCAGGCAGATCAACACTCCCTCCCAACTTGGCAAACTTGCTGAGAGTGCACTCAACTCCCTTATCAAGATCATTGAAAAAGATGTTGAATTAGAGTGGCCCCAGTACTGAGCCCTGGAGGACACCACTTGTGACTATCTGCCAACTGGATTTAACTCCACTGACCACAGCTATTTGGGCCCAGCCATCCAGCCAGTGTTTCATCTAGCAGAGTGGTATGCCCATCTAAACCATGGGCAACTAGCTTCTCAATAAGGATGTGGGGGACAGTTTCAAAGGCTTTATTGAAGTCTAGGTAGACCCTATCAACAGCCTTACAAATGGTAAATTACGTAAGATTAAAAAAAAAAAGAAAAATAGTTTATTGTCTTTGAAGGTGCATACCTTCTGTCACACAAATAGCCTGAGACTAGAAAGCAAATGTACGAACATATCTGACAAATTGTTTCCAGATAAGCAAAAGCAAGGAAAATCTTGCCTGCTACCGAAAAAAAAAAAAAAGGAGGAAAAAAAAATCATAGCTTATCTTTAGGCTTTCAAGATTCACTTTTATTTTGAGAGATTTAAGACTTTTCCTTTCCCTTTTTCTTTCCTTTTTCCTTTACATTTTTTTCTTTTATTATGTTCTTGTAGAGTGTTTGTGCTTGAGCTCATAATGAAGCTCTTTTGATCAACACTGAAAAGGTCTAATGGCTGAGTCCTTAAATGCAAAACTTCTGATGAGAATAAACTTCAAGGTCTCAGAATGCACTTATCAGATCTACTCTAGGAATAAGTGTCAGGTCCCAGAGTAGATTGCATAAATCTTTGTGGTTGAGCTTGGTGAGTGCAAAGCTTAATACCCACAGGCTTGCGATCTTTTTGAAGGTGATTATAATTCTGCACCAGCTTTGCATCCAGGATAAAGGTTCCCCTTGAACACAAAGTATGTTACATACTTGTGTGCCAGTGATCAAAATACCTGAAGGGTTGTCGCTCTTGCACTTCTTAAACTTCCAAAATGATGTTAAAATGCTATATCCAATCAACTAAGCTGTAAATTCAATTACTGTAGATTGAAGGCATAGTTCTGTCTCATACAGCAAAAACTAATTTCAGTATTTCTGTTGCCATACTGTATTGTGCAGCATAACTCAAGAGTTTTACTGAAGGCTCATAAGCAGTATATTTTGGACAATTCTATTAATGTACGTTGTGCTAAGGATTAGTCCCTGCTTATGAAAATATGCAATTTGATTTAGTGAATTAATGTAGGGGATAGATGTTCACCCATACTTAGGAAAAATTTACAACTGTACCATAAAGAGTGGGAGATTTTATTAGTTATTGATAAGGAACAATATTTTTTATTGCTTATTGATCTGATTGCTTTGATTCTCCATTTAAGTCAAAGTTACAAGGTTGCCAGTTTGACAATTCTACTGAAAAATATCTAGTGATTTTTATTTGTTGTGAACTGTATGCTTTATTGAACTAATTATTTCCAGCCTCACACTAAATAATAAATATAACAGTGCATGTTATCGTAACAGTTAATTTAAAAAGGTAGATTCTTTTTGAAACCATACTCTGCACAATTAACATCATAAAAATGATTTTCTTTGATCAGCTGAGGTTGAATGTGATCTCAAAGTTTATATCATGTACTACTGAAAATATCTTCCTGATTTTAAAAGAGTACATCATAAGTAATAAATTGAAATGTAGATAGAAGAAAATCACAGAATACTTCTAGCGCTTTTTTATCTTTATTTTTCCTTTGATTATGAAGTTATCATCTAATGTACAAAGCTCAGTGATTCACGTGAAGTCTTCCCACGTGAGCTTTAGCTGACCTTTAAACATTCCTGTTGTGCTTTTAAATTCATAGTCTTCTGCAGTGAAGAGAATTTCCTGATCTGTAGGGCTGGGGAAACTGAGTCAGGGTCACCTCTTATTTGAACATTTATATGAACCTAAGTTCTTCTTAGGAAGATAGTGAATGAACTCATTTTTTGTAAGCATCCTAATACTAACTGAAGCTAACATTTTTACTGTTTCGTGCTTCTTTCTCTGGCTCCGCTTATACATGCACGTACACATGCAAATACACGCAACATTATGCATATGTGTATGTTCATTTATTTTGTGACATACTTGAACTTCCTTGTAGTTGTACCTTTTCTACTGATGTGTAGATTTGGAAGGGAGGCTCAAAGAAGAGTCATTGCTGAAGATGATTCAAAGCTCTTGTTCTTCAACCTATCCTTAAAGCTTGAGTATAAAATTGTAGCATTTACTGGCAGCCATAACAATGTTTGTATTTGAATTCCTTTTGTCATGCTGTAAGGAAGTTCCTCTGAAGTTTTTCTTGATTTTGAGTGCTGTTAAATGTCTGTTAAAAATAGTTACAGCAGAATTATAGCAGTACAATACTAGTCAAACTAGGGGCAGAATTGTGATCACTGTTGTGGGGAAAAAAACAAACGCAAAACAACCTTCCACTGAGTCTATTCAAACAGCAGAACTTCCTAAGCTCTGATAGTCATCTGCAGGTCATGTCACACTGCCGAGCAAATTCAGTTTGGTTTTCAGCCTGATGGTTACTATGGAATGAGTCAATGTTCAGAATCTTTCACTACCTCTATTACTCTGAATTTGTGAATTTGTCTGAGGTCCAGAAGTGATTTTTCCCCTGGCCACATAGTTTTCATTCAATAAAGTGAAAAGTATGGGCTGCATAGAGGTAGAGGCTCAGTGTTTTGTTGCTTTGGCTAGTTTAGGAATGGTATTGTAAATGAGCTTTTAAACTGAAATGCTAATGATTTAATAATTTCTCCTCTGTGCTAAAATTGAAACTCTACTTCTTCCAGATATGAAGAAACACTTCTGCAGAGTTACCAGGGCAGACAAGCTTATTAAATGATGATTTTAGAAATAGAAGAGACCGTAATTCTTGTGCACGAATCTTTGTTCCACTGTTTGTTTTTTAAGTAGTTTATTGTGTTATTGCTTATCTCAAGGAGAAACATGATTATTCTTTTTTTTTTAATCTGTGCTACAATTTCCCAAGATTTAAATGAGGGGGGATGAAAAAGCAGGGTCAGAGCAGATTGATGTACCAATAAGTGCTAAAAAACTTGGAATAACCTTCCCCCTTCCCACTACATCCTAAATCCAATGCTGTGCTGGTTCTACAGCACTAGCTGTCTTGCCTCAGAATATCTAAATTCTCCCTGAACGCTTTGGTTTGCCAAGTAGTTTTCTCTCTTAACGAGACCAGAATCTCATTTGCTTCCCAAAGAAATGTATCCCACAGTGTTACTACTTCTGTTGTGACTCTGGATGCTGATATTTGTGATGAAGCCTATTGCTGGTTTGATGACCAGGTTTAGAAGAGGCTGTCAAAACGTTAGGAAGAGAAGCAGCAGAGCTGTGCCCTAAAACTGCTTTCCCTTTTGAAACCCTTGGCACTTTACATCAGAAAGCTCATCGTATTATTTATTTTTATAAATATTTTTAAATCATCTGATCCATTGAGAATGGCCATCAGTATATTTTTTTCCCTGGCTGGCAGTGGTGTCAGTAAAAGCCTGCTGCATTTACAGCTAGTGTCAAGTTCTTGACTGTCTGTAGCCAGCAAGGG
This sequence comes from Gallus gallus, assembly GCF_016699485.2. Classification (NCBI taxonomy): domain Eukaryota; kingdom Metazoa; phylum Chordata; class Aves; order Galliformes; family Phasianidae; genus Gallus; species Gallus gallus. The sequence goes on along the minus strand of NC_052535.1, from coordinate 40,357,533 downwards.
GTGCTTACGAATGCAACAGTCAAACTCTTTTCCTGGGAGACTGTGCTTCTCCTTTGCAAGGGCCTTCCTCTGACTTAGTGATCAATTTGATATCTTGTTTCAAACTCGCTGTTTTGAGCAGGTACATTAGACAACATCAAACTAGCCCCTCCAAGAAAGCTTGTTAGGTATGAATATCCTTGACCTTCTGTGAGATGTTAGAGATGTGGTTCAGGTAGCATTGTTTGTCATGTTGTGAGGGGCAAAATGGTACTTGAACTTAGGACTCCTGCTGTTTTTTGGAGCATCAGTAATGTGCCGCTACTGAGACAAAGGCAGAGGAGGGGACAAGTGGGAATAAATCCCACTGCTTGTAGCTCCTCACTCCTTAAAGCATTCAGACACTGGGGTGTTTTATTTATTTATTTTCAAATAGAATTTTTCTCATGTTTTTAACATCTTTGTTAGGCAAAATTCACTGCTTTGTATTCATTTTAACTGGTATCTTTTGGACGAGCGTTTTCTGTTACAATAATTGATGTTAGTAGTTCAAAGACTAAAATCCACAGAGTGCAGAGCAAGAAAACTCATGCCGAATGACCTGTATATTGTCAAATTAATTCTTGTTTACCATAATCCTTAACTGCAATTACCTCCTATCTGACCACCTACTTCTTCTAGTTGCTATCTCTGAGAATTTGGCTGCCTTCTATAACCTCTTAAATAGCACACACCAAATGAAATCAGCGATTTCTGCTAAAGTGCTTATCTCAAAAGACACTTGACTGTTTGCACTGGGCATCTAATAAAGATCTGCTTAGTGATCCTGGTGCTTATTCTAAGACTGTTTTTTAAAAAGAAGCCAGAATTCTTGGCTGGTTTAACATGAGTCGTTAGGACGAGCGTTTCCCCAGTGTGTTACAAGTGATACGCGTTTCTTAAAATCTATGATTGGAGAAACTTGTTTGGTTGTACTCTTGAGTCTTGCCTACTGGTGAATAGATACAAATAGATGTACTTAGATGTCTGTTGTAGACTTCTGCTTTTTAGTACATTGAAGATAGTAATTTAGGTAATTGTAATCCATATGGAAGAATCAGGACAGGAATCAAATGCCTTAGTTTATGCAGAATCTATGGTGACTGTATTTGACATCTGCACTTTCAAGAGTAAAATATCTTTTTGTAGCTGTTAGTTAAATTCAGAGAGTGTTACTATGAAGTGTATAAAACCTCATGACAATATCTTTTGATACAGGAAGGATATCTTTTCAGTGACTTCTGTACATTCAGTCCACATAAAAAATAATTGCTGTAACTGAATTTGAATATGAAACTGAATTCATATGAATATGAACTGATTCATATCTATATCCTCAACATACTTCACTATAATTGCATTGTTTAAAAGGAAAATGAACCCATAATGTTATCAAGACTTTATTGTTGTTTAAGAAACATTTTAAGACTGGGCCTCTAACACACAGTGATGAACACTATCAATATACCTAAGAGCTGAATTTCTAAATAGTTATTTGAGACATGCAGATGTGAGTAATGAAAAAATTATCTATTTTTCAGTACAATTAAAAGAATAAGGTACGATGAATTTCTGAGCAAGAGAGAGGTACACTCTACCTCTTCTACTTGGTGACTTGGGAGTGATGGGTACTAGTGAGGGCATAGAAAAATAGGTGGGAACAAGTGAGCCAGCAATTCTAATAAACATGCATGCTTGCGATTTTCTGCAAGTTGATTTCTTGTGACAAGTTAAAAACATGACTGAACATGGCAGATGTTGATGGTATCAATGAAGTGTGATTGTTGTGAACAATTCCACATGCCTCTGTAGCAATACAGAAACAGCAGACAAAGGAATGTTCGGTATAATATATCAATCTGAAGGATCCTTCATATTTATCTCTTAGTATCCAAAGCAGAGCATCCTCACTGCATTCACTGTGATTAGTGTGATTCATTTCTTGGAGATTTGTAGAGTGAGCTTTGAATTAATTAGTTTATCTATATAAAGATAGATCAAAATCTGTCTATCTGTATGTAAATGTCAGTATATATAGGTCAAAAAAATACAGTAGCCATAAAGTTTTTCCCTGATAAAGAGTAAGTGCCTCGTGTGTTTTTGTTCACGCAGAATGTATATGGAACAAAGAAGTGTTCATCGTAGTCTGAGATTTCCTGTTGTGGGGCTTTGGTAAAAGAAGAGGTAGCACAAAGTCTAATCGTAGGAATCTATGTAAGAGAGTATTTTATCACTAACCCCAGAATTCAGTTTGCTTCTGTCATCACTAACCTTTACACGCTAAGCATGTGATCTCGCCACATCCTGTTCTCTCCTGTCCTGTTTCTGTTTTTGAGGTATGGAAGCTTTAAGGGCAGTTGAGTGTGCTTCTTTTGAGGAGTGGGCATTTTTTTCTTTCTGGAAAATAGTAGGAATATGCATTTAATGCTCATATACACCATACATTGGGAAATATGGGAAAAGACAGAGGGAACCATTCCATATCTGACTGCATCAAGAGCTACCACTTGCATGCAGTTGATGTTCAAGTTACTTTTGTGAGATAACATGAATAATGTGTAACAAAATGTAAGAAAACTGGCTACATTCAGCAGTTTGAACAAGAGTGATTGATTTTCAAAGGAAATAGAAAAGTCTCAGACTTCAGAAAAGTGAATGCCTTGGAAGAATAATTATAAATTCATATAAAGAAAAATATCATTGTGGTTAAGAACCATGAAAATTACAGCTGTGTATTTTCCATTTTTTTCCGAGCACTGTCCATATTTTTAATAGCACAACTTAAACAATAGACTTCCCAAATATCACTCCTTTCTATATATGGAAAAGCAAAATACAAAGCTACTGGCAGGTTTCTTCTCCAAGCTGCACTGGAGAACTCTCCCATGTTTTCAGTGGTGATGTCCCATCTTAGGACAACTTCCTCAAAAAGCCACGCAGTCAGATTGTTCCTTGGTCTTCTTCCACTGTCTGATAACCTGATGTAAAAGTACTCTTTTGCATGGATGCCAACTCTCAAACCTTCAGATAAAAGCCTGCACTAGTGAGAAGTTTTATTCATCCAAATCTCTTTGCTGATTTGTTTTTAAAAGGTTTGCTAACATTTTCAAGGAAATATTTTCAGAATGTACCTGATGAGATTTCCCAGATTATTTTTTATACCGCTGCACTACAATGTGATTATGAAGAGATGTAAATGCTAGAGGTTGTAGTGACATAATCTTATTATGTCTTCTTTCTTAGCTCAGAAGAATGTGTATTGATTGTTTCCACATTAGCAACTCTAACTCCAGGACCATTAAAGGATTAATTTATATTCTTAAAATTTTATATTCTATTATATCCAAGCAACAGCCACAGGCCCTCTAGGCAGAGTCACTTAAGGTGATGCAGCAAATTTCAGTCAATAAGCTGCAGTTTCTTACACCATCAGAAAATTTTACCATTTGGAAGTCAGTCAAGTATTCTTAATATTGTCGAGCTGGAAGTATGCATGCTTCTTAGAAACTTACTATACCATGATCCCCAGGCAAAGATTTCACAGGAGAAAGAATTTTCCTTGAAAGTGAGCAATTAGTTAAAAAAAAAATAAAAATAAAAATCAATTTCATATTACTTGGCCAGAGCCATAGAAGTTACTACAGTCTCTCATGTCTGTTTTTCATTTAAGGCTCCAAGTTATTTGCTGAGGAAGCAGGGAAGAAGGAATAAAGAAAAAAAAAAAAAAAAGCACCTTAAATCCACTGAGTATCATCTGTCAAAGAAAGTTTCTGTTTGCTGAAAAAGATACAACCTTTAAAATTAAAAACAAACAAACAAAAAAAACACAGAAGTCCAGGCTGTCTACTACACAAAGGTCCAATAGTATTTAAAAAAAAATAGTATTTGGTTTAAATATCTAAACAGATCACAGTATAGAGCAGTTTCAATTAAGGAGATGATAGATGGGCTCTAAATATTTGGGAACGATAGACTTATAATTGTATATGTGTGCGTGAGTTAAAGTGCAAGTGTATGTATCAACAATATACAATGCTACCAGTAACTAGAACCATTGAAACTGTTCTGCACAACAGTGGTGCAATTGCTTGTATAGCTCACATTTTTAGAGAGAACTTATTATTCATTTATTTGTTTTAGGCAGTATGCCTTAAGCTCTGGTTATGCAAGTTGCAGTGATAAACTTTTACCTGTACAAAGAAATTGTTACAGTCAGAAAGATTAGTGCAAAGGCAATACAGGAGTGGAATGGCAAAAAGACAAACAGGAAAGGAATGCTCACCCCTCTCTAAGGATCTAGGGTTGTGAGGGAAAAACTCCTTCCAGAGTGGCAGTCAGCCCTTAAATGGGGTCGAAGAGCCAGGCTCCACCTCTTCCAGTCACACAGCTGAATTGCCTTCATCTGTGCTCTGAGGGCTGACTCAGTCCTTTCCGTAGGTGATCAATCAGTTGTTCAGAATGTGACTCAACAGTTCCCATACAGGAATACATTAATTATTGCATTGCAGTCATGTAACATAAGTTATTCTGAGCTATTTCGTGTAATGCACTTTCGTGGAACCCCAAAAACTGCCTTTTCCTGATTTTCTTCATTGGTTTGTAGGATTGTGTGTTTTTTTGGGTTTTTATGCTTTGTTTTGTGGAAACGAGTTCATTTGCTATAGCTCTTTTTATAAGCTGTCCAAAACATAGTTATTCACATTAATAAGGATACATAATAAATACCTCAGGTAGCATTTCAATAGCGTAGCCTGTAGAAGTCTTCGAAATAGAAATGAATGTCGTAATGATTAGAGAAACACCAGAGTGCACTGACACCAGCAATGCATCTTTGCACTGAAACATGCAGAAGAGGATGATGTTTGGTGGTTCACATTATGTGGGAGAACTGGAAGTGATATATTGGGCCAGCATTATTAGGGTTTCTGTTCAGAATAGTAACCAAAATGGTTTTCTTAAGAAAGAGCTATTTTCTAATACACAAGTCTCACAGTAAAATAAATATATAAATGTCTCTTTTTTTATTAGACATAATTGCATATATATTTTCCTGCATTAAATTTCAGATAGGAGATTTCACTGTAAATATAAAAAAATTAATCAAATTCCATAACCTATTATGGAATTTGCCCGAGTCATTAGAAATAATGTTAAAAATATTAGATACGAAAAGAAATATTCCATAAATTAAACCGTCTATAATGGTATTCAACTCAGTATATATTTTCATGCAGAACTGAGTTTGGAGAAGCATTTACCAGTTTATTATTGGGGAAAACCCTTGTTGGCTTATTCAAGCAAGAAAATTACCCCCAAAGCCCACAAGATTTATAATGCTTAGAAAAGAAAAAGAAGAAAAAAATTACAACAAAAGGGCAATTCAAAACCTAATGAGACATTTTAGACCTCATTTACATCTCTAACCTGATGCATTTCTTCAAAACGTTTTTCTGACTAATTTGCATACTAAAAGCTTATTCTTCCCTAACTAAAATGATGAGCTTTCCTGGCTGTGTTGACATTAACATTACTTTAAAAGCTATTTATATTCACTTTTAGAAGACTACTAGTGTATTCTTACATTCACACCTGTATTAGAAGTTGATAATCCAAACAAATACTGTTTTTTTTTTTCTTGAAACATGATGACTGTAAGGATAAAGCAGAGGTTTTACACATCACCCCTGTAAACCGTGGTTATTTTTACACTGAGTGATCTCTTTTGCTAGACACATCTGATTTTTTGTGTGCAATTGAATGTGAATTAAAATAATAATAATAATAATAATCCAAGTACGTGGATAAATGTCTTCTGATTGAATACACTTGGTCTGGTTAGTAGTGCATCTGTGGATTTCCACAAGGCTTTCAACAATACCCTGCGTCAGAAGCTTTAAGGGAAATTAAGCAGCCATGACATAAGGAGGGTCCCTGCTCAGATAAGGAACAGGCAGGAAGAATCATGCAAAGCATATGCCCTCTTTAATCAGTAAAGGAATTTGTAAACCTAAGGTTCCCTTCACAGAAGTTACCCATTCTGTGGCCTATGTATGCCCTTACAAAGATAAGGTTAGGGGATTGGTCTTCTATTTCCATTTTGCGATTGCATATTGGGAACTGAAAAGAATGGCTGCCCCTGTAAAACCTTTCACTTGGTGTTTTCAGATCTGGAATAAATAAGTGTAAGAACTGATGTGAATGTAATGAGGAAAATGAATACATGTTTATTCTTCCTAACTGCATATGTTTTTCTTTTTTATCTGCTTCAAGGATTAGAATGTTTCACATTAACAACTTGGTTTTGAAGTTAGCAAAGGAAATACTTAACGCACACGAGAAATAATTTAAAACATAGAACATTTTATAAAGTGCTTAAAGTAAGCAGGCACAAGAGAAGTAATAGTAAAAAGAAGTTTTTGATGAAATTTACATGATCTCTAATAAAAAAAAACTATCTTAATTGGCGAAGAATCTCACTAAGGAAAATCTCACAGAAAAATTAAAATGTACCCCTTTTAACAGCAGCAGCATAGCTATGGTATGTTCCTTACATCTTTGCACTAAGTCACACAAAACTTATATTTTAATGACCTAAGTAACAAAAAGATTGAACTTTTAGCAAAGTTTAGGTGCAAATAAGGATGGGGAATGTTTTAAAACAGTGTAAAATGATAAACGTTATAAAATGCATGTATGGTGTGGACTTAAAATTCCCATCCAGGCATAAACTTTACAGAGGAAAGTGCTTCTTAGGATAAATGCTTACCTAAGAATTGTTAAATTTTTCATGCACAGCCCTGAAGCGAGAAATCTGTCACCTGAAATTATCTTATGCTTTGTGTGTTTTCACACTTTTGTTAACAGTGAACTGTTAATTGATATGCATGGGAGACACCAAATAAAGCAAGATTTTGGACCACTTGTTGCCACTGTCTGGATTAAAAACCTACGCAGCTTCCTCTACCAACTGATAATACACAATTTTTACTTGTATTTTAGGTTGTACACCATACTTTGAATACATAAACATTTTTGACCTTGCATACCACTTTTAGAGAAGTCAAACCAAGGAATGGAAATCTGAAAGGATGTTCGTGAATGTTCCCTGAAAATCGGTATCTGAGTGGAGGGGATAGATCCAAAGTTAAATCCCAGTTAAATAGATCAAGTAAAATGAACTTAATTATGTTATCAGAATTGCCTTAGAAGTTGAACAATTAGCATGAGAGCCTCGAAAAATCCTGCTTTATAAAGATACTGCATATGGAAATATGTCCTTCCTTAACAAATTGGATGCTATTACACTCTTTTAGATGCCTGCTGCATAGTGCCTGGAAATTTCAGTTTGTTGACCTGAAATTTACAGTAACAAAAGCTCAAGTTACTTTGCCAAAAAAATGGTGTCTTGATCTGAGTAGGCTGGGTAACTGCATCTAGTTCATGCCTCAACATTTGCAAGGAGCCTGTGTATTTTGTCTAAGTTCACAAAGTTAATGAGTCCAAAGTTCCTAGGGTTAGAGCTGACTTCATAGAGAATATTGAAAATGCTAGATGCTACATGCTGTTTCTGGATTGATACACTCAAAGAATTCTTCCTGTCCTAAGAGTCTGCACCATGCAGAACAGAGTTCAAGGTTCCTTGGGAAAGCAAAATGGCAAATGAAAGCTCAAACCTGTAGTCTGACAAAGACAGTAGAGCAGGGGTAAAGTGGCTTGGCTTTCAGAACTTTTTTCTTTTCTTCCCCCCCCCCCCATGTAATAACCACATGAGAAGGACTGCAAGTCAGCACCTTTATAGGTATTCCTGTATTTCCTCCCGCTCACCAGGGCAGTTCCATGAATAAACAGACACACTTCTTTCTTCCTACAACATACATTAAACAGAAGAGGAATATATCCTCATGAAGTAGCACTGAGGGGAAAAAAAAACAATGTCTTTTCTCTTAGTTTCTGGAAAAAAAAAAAAATGGTACTAGTCTTGAAGATGCTCTTGATGCAAAGATCCCAATCTGAAGGAGGAACCTCCCAGTTCTCTGAGATTTTAGGCCTCTAAGAGAAGGCTGTAAATGCCTACACAAAGACTGGGTTCCCTTTCCGTGACCTGCAGCTCAATGTTTGAATTGTCTTGTGGCTTGTTTTGAAGTACCAAACTTCCAGTGTCCTTCATGAGAAGCCTTGATTTATCACAGAGAGAGAATTCCATACTGCAGACTAGATGTCTAAATATTAATTATCATAGTATTTAACTTTCAGCCTTTGAAGTCCCTCCTAGCTATATTGTTGATTAATGCTTATTGTTTAAAGAAAAGTGAGATTTTTCATCACTTGGACACAGTTCTTACTACGCTGCCGGGTATTTTCTGAGGTCTTGTGGAGTGCAAGCACACCCTCTGTAGGGATTTTGAAAGCTGTCTGTCTTGATTGCTATGATGATGAACTTCTGTTTTTCTCCTGCATTATAAACCTTTCTGTCATAGTTATTTTCAGTAGTTCTTACCCCTTCTGTTTCTTTCCTCACCCTACTACATTTATGTTGGCGTACAGAACTCATGTTATTTTCTGCCCATATGGTCTTGGTGACTTAATCCATTTCTAAATTGTTGTATGTCAGTGCTGAGTACTCTCAAATATTTCCTTGTGCATTTCCATCTGGAAATCAACATCTCACCTCCTGTCTTTCCAATACCTTCTCATAGCAATTTTGTAGATTCCTTAAAGCACAAGAAAAATAGGATTGCCCCGTCTTAAATTCTTTTTTTTTTCTTTGCCTCTTTCTGCAGCACAGGTAACTACCACGTAATCATACCAGACATTAAGATTTATTTGAATTGTATGTGTACCAGTGACAATAGCACTATGGAAGTTGGATGACTGAGAGAGAACAATGCTTTATCTTTTAGTATCCCTATTAATAAGAGAATCTATGGTTTTGGTCAAATATAAGCATTTCCTGTGCTTTTCACAGTTCTGTCTACAGTGCTTCTGACAGTAATCATTTCAGAATTTTCATGTTTAGAACAAATAATTATTGTAATATTGTGGTATCTTAACTGGATGGAGTGTGATGCCACAGAGCCAAGCTCTCACTCTTGAAAGAATCAGACAGAAATCCAGTATTTCAAGATTGCAGTTGTGCTCTTTTCAAGAATTCTGAAATACTTTTAAGTTCGTCTTACTTTCTTCAGTTTTTTAACAAATTTTATTTCATGTACCCATTTTTTTTAACAATGAATTGAATGCCAGCTAGATCACTGTAACTTACAGAATCCGTATGGAATTTTTTCCTGATTTTGATGTGTAATAAAACGTTATAGATGAGCTGCAGTAGGCATAGCCTTTTATTTGTGATTCTCTATCTAATCATTTTAGTTACCTTTTAATTGTTTTTATGATGGTTTAATTTTTAAATACATGATAGCTGACATTTTTGTGTTATCCAGAAATGATACAAAAAAATATCTGGGGAATATATCCACACTAAACGATAGTGATTTGTCTAGGATTTTATGTGTTGTTTTGCCATTTTCAAATGTGTTCTATGTGTTTATGTAAATACTTATTTTCTATTTCTTTTCCTTTTTGAAATCATTAGAATTCTAACCTCCTGAAATAGTGCAGTGATAAATTCTCATGTGTAGTGCTGATCCCTCCGGCCTTTTCACTTTTTGGTTATGGCTGTGAGACCAGAACAGGTGACCTAGAGGAGTGGCCCCTTTCTTCCTTTGTCAGCAGACAGTGCCTTTTTGTAAGCAGCTGTGGTTTGCAGGAGGCTGGGCAGGTATCCTGGTGTGTGACAAAGTGTGTGCACCGCCTGCGCTGCAATGGAAATGCCTCCTTGTCCCTACCACCACCCCCCAACCCTGGGTAAATCATGATCTAGTTGAACATCTTAAAATATTTTTATGGCTTTCTTTGAGTCTGGAGAAGATCAGAGTTAGAAGAAAAAATCCTTATAGCCTTCTGATTCATGGATGATATGCTGACCTTTGAAATCTGTGAGCATCCAGCATAAGTTGCATCTCTGCAACCTGTGAGAAATTATACCAAGAAATCCACAGCAGGATCAGTACTGGGGAAATGCACAGATCTAGATTTCATTTAATCATATTCAAGTTCCTTGGCCACAAATGAAGATTTTTCATTTGTTGTTGTTGTTTTCTTATAACTTTTATTTAACTCTTTTATTATCATTTTTAAATTATATTGATAACACAAGGAAAAAAGTCTTTAAAGAAAGATAATAATTGATGACTAAGCCAAATGATAAGCGTGAAAAATCAAAGCATAATCTAATACTCCACAACCTGTGATCAGAATGACACAGAAAATAATCCTGGCATTTTCATTCTTCCCAGTTTTAGCAAACTGATGGTACATCACCATTTCTATAAGCAGGAGCAAAATAAAGATGCACCAAACATTGCTGTAAGGAATTTATATCTTTAATGTGTTGCCACTAAAAAAAAAAAATAATGTGCCAGTTGTGAAAAGATGAAGTACGACAACCTAACAGGAAGTTATTCTTGATATAATTAGCACTTAAAAAAATAGAGGGACTGAAGAATTTGCTGACTGACTGAAAATACATGTGGAAGGCTCAGGCAGTGATCTTCCCAGAATACATACTTTCTGAATTCCCTTTTTTATGTACCACCTTCTTTTTCCCTTCCCCTGCTTTGCCTTCTCTCTCCTGCTTTCCCCTTCCCTTTCTTCCCCCAGCATGCTGATGAGCTGTTTGTGAATGTGGAAGATTTTTGCTGCAGAGCTGCTAGTGAAAATGTGATAATACACTTTAGTGGTGAGTAGAAGCATAATTATTGCTTTAAAATCACAAAAATTCTGTCAGCCAACCATAAAGAAAAGAACAACAGGACAACATTTTCAACTACATTTTTCTTTAATTGCAACTGCATTTACGAATCTGTTTTAGATGATGTTAAATCAGAAAATATAAAAAATGCCAGAATTGGGGCCCCTATGTAGAATGCACACATACATAACCACCATCACCTCTGAAGCCAAATACAGAAGTACATATGTAGTGATTCAGAAAATCAAATGTTTTCTGGAAGATGGAAGGACAGTAGGGTTCTACAGAAAGAAGTGTGAATATTATTTTCCAAAATTCTCCTCCTAAAGCTACCTATATGCTATTCTAGATGCCGTTGGGTACTGAATAGCACCCAAACATGGATAAGTAAATATCCCACTTCCATTTCCCTAATTTCTGATCCTCAGACCAGCATTCCTGACTTCTCCCACATCCTGAGATGTAGGCTGTTACATCTGGCTCTCCTATATAAATGTACACACGATGCACGTTATAAATACCATCTTCTGTGGTGCAAAATAAAAGTTTTATGGACAGTTGCAAGCCATATGTTCTCAACGAGAAATCTTTTCCAGATGAACTTGTGAAGTCAGTTTGGCTTTTTATCAAAATTAGTATGTTGCTGCCAAATTTTACACAGCATTCATCATTCGTTTTTGTTGCATCTCTAATTCTATGTCATATAAATCCTACTGACATTGAGTAGAAGAAAAAAAATAATTCAGAATCCCTTTTTATAAGCACATTTATATTAAATGGTGTTAAAAAAATAAGATATCTTTACTGATATTTAAATTTACTCAGAAAAGGGTAACCAACAGATGTGAACATCTGGGTTGCTGGAATAGTCGGAGTAGCTGTGGAATCAGTCCTTTCTTCTAACTTAGTGAAATTGGGTTTAGAAGATAACAGGTTACTGTTTTACTTTCCTTCATCAAGTGACACTTCTCTAGAAAGGAGAAAAACAGCTACTTACCATTACCTGAACAGCTGTCAGATGATCAAGCTTTTTGGTAATAGAATTTGATCATGTAGTTGCTTACTTTACATATGTGCGTAGTTACTAGACGACTGCATGTGCAAACAGAGTTCAAGCCAAAAAAATAGCTGTTTGCAGAATTAGGGCCTTAGTGATGGAAACTTCCTTGTTCCCTTGCTGCATCAAATGCTGCACTGTGTAGTGAAACCGTGTTATGGTGGGCAGAATCACGTGTTCTTTAATGGAATTGTTGTTACAAAGAAGCAGTATCCAACAGTGTGATTTGCATCATGCTGTGTGAGCCGCCTACACTTTTCAGCAGTTGGTTCTGTGTCTGTAATTTATTGCTCTAGAAACCATTATAATAATACAAGAAATGCTGCAGCAAGTGCAGAGGAAAGAACACATCACAGTCAGACTGTAATGACTATTTAGACTATTTAAACTCACTCAGCTTGTTTTACATTAGAAAAACAAGTCCTTTTCAATTACTTATTTTATGCATTTTATTTGGCTTTCTGGTTTCATTGTGGTTGAGATTAAATACACTATTACACATTTTAAGATAGTTTATGATAGAAACTGCCCTAAAACGTAAAACGAGACCTGAATATAGGATGTTAAAAGCAAAAATTTCCACCTTGCAGAAAAAAAAATGATGGCAGATACATAACTTCCTACCTAGTAAGTAGTCTAATGCTTGTAAAAGCACTTCACAATGTACGGTAAGCTATACTGAAAACTCTCCATGCGTTCCCTATACAGTTTGTAGTTCTAGTCCTTTAAAAACAATGGCATTTCAGATTTGACCATTATAGACTTTTTGCTCATTAGTAGAAGAGACGTCATCAGATGGCTTTTGTAGCTCATTCTTTTCACTGGTGTACTGACCAGCAGGGGGCCAATATAGGAAAGAAATACCCTGATGCTGCTAAGGATCCCTCAACAGACCAAACTGGGACCTCCAGCTGGTGGTTCAATATCACCTTTTCAGTCTTGAATTAAGCACAGGACATGGCCCATAATTTTTATTTTTATATGGAATTTTTACCACACTTCTTTCAGCACACAGTTCACTTCTGTGTTTGCACAGTCCAGCAGAATACAGAGCAATTTTTGTCAATAATGTTGTCCTCCTAACTTCTATGTGATAAAAAAATCAATCATTTGTAACTGCATACTTCTTTCTCAGATACCTAAATGCTTTCTTTGCCACAGAGAAGTTTCTCAATGGTTAATGTTTGTATAATTGAATGTTTTCAGTCTTTTTTCTTCACCTTTCCATTTGCTCTGACTCAGTCCTTTCTGCTCTCCACTTTTTGTCTCTGGTCTTGGTTCTCTGAAATTCATAATCTAGAGAGTAGCTGACACCAGTATTTTGGTTTTAGAACTCCTTAAACTTTTTCCAAACTCCTCTGTATTGTTTTTGTCCCTCACTGATTCCAATCCAGTGACCATTTGTTTCCTATTTTCGTAAAGCTCATTTACAAATCCTAGATGCTGCTTTCTTGGTCTCTTCTGTTACTGTTGTTATTTGTTCCCAGAGCTCTTTTCTGTTGCATCCTTTGTTTCTGGCCTGTTACTAGCTTTCCTTAAGCTATTTCTGAATTTCATTCATATTTAATGTTTCCACAGTTCTAACATAAGTATAGTCACTTCCTTAACCTCCTAGCATAAGTGATTTCTTCTGCCTGAAATACTCCTTTTGAAACCGCATACTACTTTGCTACCATATGCTTACCCTTTTCTTGTGGATTTTTAGCAGCCAGTGTACATTTTCTTCCTTATCCTTTACCTGCCGTGTGAATTTATAAAAATATTCATGTTGGCTTAGTGTTTGGTACAAGAGCCAGATACACAAAAGCATGGTGTACCACACTAGAGTGTATTTTAGCAAAATCCCATCTGAGACAACATAACTGCGTTTTTCTTAGGATTTTGATATTTTTTCCTAGTCCGTTTCCAATGTAATAGTTTGCAGTGATGTGACAGATAGTAGTAACTGCTAGTAACAAACATAACTTAATTTTCACTGATATAACCTAAAGGAAACAAAATGCTTAAATGTTAACACATTTTCACCACCTCAGTAAAGATCTCTTCAGAAGAGTAGGTACAGACATCAAGAGACTGACCAACTAAAAACTCCAAAGGTAAAATTACTCATATCTATCCCTCATCTAGTTGTTACTTTATTTATTTCTGAGATTTTTAAAAAGTTATTCTTTTTCTCGGAAAAAAAAAATACATAGAACTCTAGAATTCGTATATCAAATTTGAAGATAAAAAATGTAATAAATGGGAGATACAAAATATGCATAAATCTAATTTTTAGATACAAAAAGTACAGGTCTAGTGGTAACTTCTGATAATCTGACAGAATATATGGAAACTGAATCATTATTATCTGAGTTGAGAGAGTTCAGAAGTTTACTGACAATGTGTGTTCTTTATCCTAACAGTCTGATTTCACATTGCATTTTCCTTTTGAGCGGAGCACAAGTAAGCAGCAGTTTTATTGCATTTTCCAGAACTACTGGAAAAGTTCAAGAAGCTATAAAGTACAGAGAGAAGCAATAAAACAGCAATAAAATTGCTAATATTATCTATAATTGAAGAGATTAGCAGCCCACATTTTTATATTTGCTTTTTTTTTTCACCAGAGCATTTACTATTTATTTAGAAACTTACAACTGAAAGTATTACAATAAGACAGTGATATTTTAATCTTAGTATTTGTATTCTCTGCATATCGTTATTTTTTAAGGCACTCATAATGTACTTATGGTTTTGCTTAAAGTATCTCACTGGAAATTTTATATTTCCTTCTTTAAATCATTTACATATGCTTCATAAAGAGATACTCCAAACAAATCTGTAATTTTTACAAGTTGTTTTATAGTCAAATGTATTACTTGAACAGATCTGGACTTCTGAGCTTTTGCCTTTTATGCAGTTAATTATTAAAATTCTGTTTTTTGAAATTGTTAAAATTAGAAAGCTTGGTATTTAGCAATGACATCTTACTTCGGAGTCATCTTTGATGTTTTGCATTTCTCTCCCCACACCAAGGAAAATACTTTTTTCTTCTGGTTTACAATCAAGAACTATGTTTGGTATTTCACATCAGAGTTAGCTGAGAGGTTCACATGTTGTTTGAGCCACTCTGAGTGTAAAAACGCTTGCATGGATCTGGCATTCACTAGTCATTTTCTTAGACAGTTCTTAGTCAACCCATGAACTTTTTTTAAACATCAAAGCTTATTTCCAACTGGGCATTAAAATCAGTTTAAGCCATAACAGATTCTGCCTGATGTGGGGCACCATCTACACCATTTCTTGTATCTTACTGGACTTCATTCTATTTCTTTATCCATAATTTATGAGAAAAAATGTGATACGAAATATATGCATTTGAATTTTCTCCTTATCTTTTACAGACTGCGAAAGATAAAAGTGTAATTATATAACTAGCTAATTGTCTATTATTGCTACTGATATGCTGTTGTAAGCCAAGTATTTTTTTTAATCGTGTACCCCACAGCATTTAAGAAATCTTTCAAAGTTATTGTACTACTTCAGAATGTTTTCTGCATTTTGCCTTACTATTTTTACCCTTTGTTGGATGATTTAGTTACATTTGTTTATATTTTCTATGCTCTTGGTCCTCTCAAACATTTTTACTCAAACTGCAGACATATTTCCAGAAAATTGAAGGACACCAACACCTTCTGTATATTCACACAGCTGTTACTGCTTAGCCTTTAGTGCACTATACAGAGTGCAGTACACAGAGCTTGTGAACGTGTGCAAATTATGTCATCAGACATCATCGTACATAAGATCTTAAAAACAGCTATATTATCAAGACAGAAGGCAGAGACCTACTGTGCATGCCATCAGTGATTAGGAGGCCAGAAAGAAGTTGACTTTCAGTACCAACCAGTGTTCACAATCTTGCTTGAGAGCCTAAACAGTTTAATCACTGAGCAATAATAAGACAAATAAACAAAACAAACAACAACAACAACAAAAACTGTGGTTCCATCCAGTATTTGCCATGAGGATAAAAAAGCGAGTATGTGTAAATACTAAATGTATTTTTAATTCATGGTACACAATTCACCATCTTCGCAGATGGATAAACATGTTAATGGCCAAATGACATAAATCATACAAGACCACAGAGGCCACTATTTCCTACCTTATCAGAATATTTTCATCTCCGTCCAAAACTTTAATTGCCAGTGTTTATCCTCAGCTGCTCACTGATGCTTTTTAAAATCCATTTTATGACAATCAGTAAACACTTTTTAAAAATTAATGGAGATCTCAGAGTAGGTCAGCTGGCTTTTGGCTGACCCTGACATGACTGACAACTGGCAGCGTATGTTATGTATCTAGCAGGAAGAGAAAGTGATCATTTAATTTCTGTCATGATTTGTGGGGCCCAGATGTTTTTGGACATTCTATTGAAAGAAATTGTCAAATAGATGAGTTGTGATTTTTTATTTTTTTTCCCCCAGAATTATTAAGGCTATCATGAAATATGACTGTCTTTTAGGATACACTCACTTGGTGGGGGTAAGTTTACCTACTAATAAGAAACATATTTATTTCACTTTCCGCCAGCTTGTCAATACTTTCATTTATCCTTTTGGGAGAAAGCTCAGTTTTATTAATTTTTTTAGTTGTCTCATTATAATAACCATTGCAAAATAATTGTTAGTTACTCGTGTCTACAAATACAATTATTGTCTCCAAGCATTAATAATTGCTCTATGATTATGCAGCTGGCATCTGTCTTAACGTCTTTTCCTCAACTTGCCAATCATGCTAATATTGTTAATTTGTGTAATGCAGCAGTGTTTAGTGATCTCTGCAAGTTTCAAGGTTTATTTCTGGTATGACTTCTCCAAAATCAGAGTGAGAGCAGCCCATGCACCAGAAAGCTTAAACTAATGCTAAAATTGGTTAAGCTTAATTTTTGTTATTCAAAAAGAGCACGACCAGTTACCTATTTGCCCATTATCTTCCAGTAGTTTTCCATGAACATTGTAGTGAATGAGTTCTGAACAGCAATCTTATTTACTGCACAACAGTAACTGCACGGACTGTTTCTGTGAGGATGTCTCTTACAGGGAGTTCAGTAGAAATTTATATCTGAGCAGTGAAACCCAAATGGACACTAGATGATAAAGCTTGTATAGACATAAATAAGATAAAAATTTAAAAACCAGTAGAGAATTTATAGTGATCGCCAGAAATAAGGAATTGTGACTGGGGCAGTATGATGACTCAGGTCTTAGTAACACAGTTTTCATTGACTGAGATCATTTAGTGTGAGGAAGTTTCCAGCTAGAAAAGATTTAAGGATTTAGATTGGGCAGATAAGAAACATCAAATACACAACAATGCAAGAGGAAGGAGAGATAGGAAGATCAAAAGAGAAATGAAAGAAAGTTTTTAGGTTTGGGAAAGGTAAACCCACAAAATGTGAGGAGTGAAGTAATTACTACTTTGAGGAAATATGCTCAGTTTAACAGTAACAAAGTAGAGAGGATCTGCTTTGGTCTCTGCCTAGTTCAGAAATGAAATCTACAGTGTCGATAAAATCATAAGATAATTCAAGTAGAAGGTGACCTCAGGAGGCCCTAGTCCAACCTCCACATCCAACCAGGGTCAGTTAGACCTCATGTTATTATTTTAATAATTCATATAGTAGTTATTAACATAACAGTTCATAATGTAACCTGCTGTCAGAAGATTAGGCTTAGCACTACTCTTATAGAAAAGAAGTTTGTTTCCAGTATCACAGTTCAGCAAATCTACACCGTGATGTATGTGGTACTCTTCCGAAAACCCTTGCATGTAATAACTAGCAGACATTACTGTGAACTTCTCTTTATCAAATTTTCCTGTATCAATGATACAGATACAACAAAAAGCTTTTTCAAGTCAAGCTGGATTGTTGTGTATCAAGGTGTGCAGGGTTGCTGAGCTCCAGGAGAGTCACCAAAGCATCAAATTCTGACTCTGTTATATCTTGCGGGTTCATCAGCTGTGCAGGAACTAGGAAAAGGTATGCCATATCTCCATCTCTGCCTTTTTTCTATAGACACTTTCTACTCAGTGTCTATATTACCTGAAGCGTATTAGACTGAATACTGAAGAATTGATAGAGAGCTGAACATCTGAGATGGCTGAAGGAATGAATGAGGCATACTGGCCAAAGCAAGACAGTTGTATGGATGGCAGAGTTCAAGGAAAGAATACCAACAGATCTGGTGTATTACAGACATAGCAGTTTAAAACTCCATTGAAGTTGTAAGTTGTTTATAACACACCTGTTTTAGTCTGGTGGAAATCTTATTATTGGATGACTTCTCAATTAGTTTCAATTGTGGTAATTTGTTTTGCACGTCTTAGAAGGTATTTCTGTTGTTCTTCATTCTAAGAACTATATCATTTTTATAACATCAGTTATCGTAAAGTTTTGGTAGAATCTTTCTATATTTGTTTTATGAAAACCATTGCTGCCCAATGTCTGTCTATCCTGCCGGAGTGTTGTGCAAATAATGATAGAGTAAATAAAAACAGGGTGACTGGAGCACCATATTAATACTTGAGGAAATAAAATGCTCACCAAGTCTTTAAGTATCCTTGTTACAGAATGTCATTGTTTCTTCTAGAACCAACATTGAAATAGATCTTCAAAAGCTTTCATTACAACTTAGTTCTCTTTATCATTAGAACTGCAGCCGTCAGCTCTACATCGCAGCCTGATTGATGATGATTTTAAAAGTCTTAGCACATTGGCATGTAGATTCACTGTGTGAGAGGGAATATACTCATAGGTGGATAACTTTGGCTGATCAAAGAAGGAAAGGTGTAACAGCAACTCATGGCATTTTCAAAACTAATTTGTTCTTGCACAAATAACCTACTAGTGGGGGAGGTGCTCTTTTAGTTAAGCTTCTGTAGTGAGATCTTGAGCCTTGTTTACGATAACTACATTTAAGGAAGTAATTTTGAAGTGTTGTGACACTAAAAAGTTCTGTTTACATACATTATATCTTTGTTGAAGTATTCTGGCAGAGTTATGAAAGAGTGCTTTCTGGCCTGAGCTGAACTTCAGAATACCTTGTACATTTTAGTTCATTGCTATGTATCTCATTTTCCCCACATTCCCACATTCAAAGCAGAAGCTTCGGTAGCTCAGGCACCACAAGGTTCAGTTCCTCACTGCATGTCAGATGGATTTGATGACAGTCACCATAGTATAGCACATTCAAAAATCATGTGAAAATTTAAAATTATACAGCTTTTGGCTGAAAGAGATCCACTGACAGGATGGAGAATGTCCCTGCTACACAGCACTGATATTCTATGACTAAATCATGTATTTAAGTATAAAATGGATAGAATGCAAAAGGTATCTAAATGATTGATTAACACTTCTAAAATGAAAATGAGTTTTTCTTTTAACTAATGACTGAAAATCTCTTAAACCAAAAATGATTCACTTTAAATGTCATGGTATATAAATTCAGACAATAAATTGAACTGCAGATTAAATTTGAAATTGAAACTCCACATGCTTTTCTGTTGCTAATGAAAAGAATCTACTTTTTATCTGAACAGTTGTAGATGGCAATGAACTTTTGCTTCTTTTGCTGTTTGGCAGGGTAGCTGTAATTTTCTTTGATGTGTGTCGTTTTTGGGCTTTGAGGTTAACTATTTTGTTTTAGTGGGGATGCAGAGATATATGAAGTATCTCTTCTCCATGTGGTAGTGCAGTTTGGGATGGGAGAAGGCTCGGGTACTCAGTTGGGAATACTATCCATTGACTAAATACATGAAGTCTGAGGTATGAAAAAATATTTTTTTTCTTGATACTGGAAGATGGCTGTAGCATATTTTTCACCACTGAAGCATGTTTGAGATGTGAAAAACATTAACAATGAGGAGAGCTTTAGGTCAGGATCACTGCATCACAGATGGCATTATCTTCTGATTTAGCTGGGTTGAAAACTGCTGAAAAATAATCCTTTTTGTGCCCTTGTCAGTGGCTTTGGCCTAGAATAATAGCATATCAGCTTTACCTGAGTCAGATAATCATTACAAAATGATTTTTTTTTTCTTAACTCACAGAAATCATTGGGAGAAAAATAAATTTGATAGGTGTGATGAATATTATTTTAAGTTAAAGCTTACTGAGATATACAAAATACTAAATGCTGCTGGTAATTGAGCAACTCTATGCAATTGTAAATTAGCTGCTCGACTTGAAAAAAAGGCGATTACTGAAAGCACTTTTTCCCCCTAGAAAACTTGCTGCTCTCCTTTTCCTTAGCATTCACGAGGGGCATTCAGTTAATCATACTGAGGTCTCTCCCTTAGCGCTGCAGTAGCTGATTACCCAGCAGGAGGTGCAGTTCCAGCAGGGTAAGTCAGAATGGTGTTGGTCGTTCCCTAGGGAGGGACATCCTGTAAAAACACCAAGGTTGAGAACTGTCATATTCACAGCAGTAGGTGCATTTTCTTCAGAAATTAATGGAGCGAGCTGGGCAAAAATGTTTTTAAACTACATCTTCCCTAGAGTAAGATGCAAATTCAAAGCTCTTTTGAAGCACTGGAATAAAAGTTGAAGATAAGACTTTTTAGTTTTTGACATTGATGATATAGGCAACACTTGCACTGCGAATATTCAATTGAAATGGAGGATAAGTGGGGCAGATGTTATTCAAGCAGGTCCCAAATGCAGTCCTAACTATTTCAGAGCTGGCTTAACTAAGCTCCTTTTAATTATGCTTACTGCATAATACCTGATAGAGATTGCCTTCCTTAAGATTGTTATGAATTGATTTGCAATGCTATATGCTTCTCTAAAAACAAGGATTTAAAGGAATCTTGCCATCAAGACTCTCATTCAACAAAAATGTTTAAAAAGGAATGAAGCACTGAGATACAGATTTTTTTCTTTTCCAGTGGCAGTTCATTTGCTGCTCAGCAGCAAGCAAAGATTCTGGGCTGCTTTCTCTATTGTCGACAATGGACCACAAAGTGATTGATCTGTTTACAGAAAGATTTTATAGAAAAATTTGAAAGCACCTTTGAGCATTATGTTTGCTCTGTCCTCTTGAACAAAGGCATGAGAATAGCCTGGTCTTAATACATGATTTATACAGATTCCTTACTTCTAGAGCAAGATTAATCATCTAGGATCGACTCAGATTATCTAAGACCTGAATGACCCCATCTTGAGTTCCCTCTGGCACTTGTTTTCAGCTCATGTGGGTTTCCCCATTTTGCTTTGCTCCAGTCCAGTGTCACATTTTTGCCCTTCTGGTTAGATTTCTGTGTAAGCTCTTACACTGTGTCTTTTACTATAGTATTTTAAGAACATGAATGGCCAGATTTGAAGTCTGCCTTGCCTGACATACCGCCTCTGTCTGCTCTGTACAAGAGACCTAAATAGGAGTTTTTTAAAAAAAAATCTTGCTAATTTTTCTTTAGCCTACAGTAGTGTCTAGCATAAGGGCATCCAGAAGTGATATCTCTGTGTCACTATGTCCCACTAAGTGTACACAGTCAGTTTTTATTTCTTCTTCAACAGGCCTACTAACGCTGAGAATCCGCTCCCTAATAGAAAATGTAAAACATCATTGAAAGTGTGTGGAGACAAAAATTAGCAGGACTGTTTGTCCTGTTTAATTTTTTATGCAGATCTTTGTAGCCTCCATCCATTAATTGTTGTTGAGTCAATACTATTACCAAACTGAATCTATAGTTCAGTCAGTGACTAAAATCATTCTAGTGTAATCTATAGATCACTTATTTTCATCAAATATCCCAATTTCTCTTGTTTCCATTTCTGTAGGAGCATTTCCATTTGTCTATTTATTTAACATATAAATGTATCTGATAAACTGTAAAAAAGACCTTTACTGTAATGTATACTTTTAAATTGCTTGCATTTCTTATTTTTTTTATCCATAATAAAACATCTCACAGTGGTAGAAATCAGATGTGCTGAATCTTAGATGGCAAACGTGAAAGGTGACATCAATTAGGAGTTTTGTGTCCCCAGACAATATATAAATAGTGGTATCATATCTCCAGAAGTCAAGTGACGAGGCCTTCATTGTTCTTTGATAGCACCCAGTTGTTCATGAACATATGGGAAGGCTTATTCATAAAATTTTCCTTTCCTTGTCATCTTAATTCTGCCAGATTGTAAATTATGCAGCTAGAGCAAATTAGAGTTAACTCTCTATTTCCAGACACTCTGAGATCTCTTTTTGTTCTGTAGAGTAATTAACCCAAAAGGTTTCTGGGTTCTCTTCAGACATTTTCCCAAGTAAATTCATTGCATACTTCCAGCAATGTGATTAAGGATAAGTATACTTTAAAACACAGAGTCAATTAACATGAGATTGATATGTTGAAACAAAGAGATCTTAGTAGGTGAGAAATCTCAAGTACCTAATCGGCCCACTCACATAAAGATACAAGCCCCAAACTGAACTCTGGATAGAAAATTGTCTGGGCTCTTGACTTGTTCTATTTTACAATGCAGACCTGACCCAAAATTTGCATTCTGTGTTCACTTCTTTTAACACTTTTCAATTTATTCTGATTTCAATTGTGCATTAAATTTTGTGTTAAAATCTTCACATATTGGATATGCACATCTACACGGATCCTTGTGGTAAAGGAATACACCCTCCCCAGCACCAACGCCCTTTACTGTATTGCAGTGTTTAAATTTAGATATTTGAGGCTCCCACTAGACAACAAGTTATTAAAACATCTGCCTTTCCATAAGCTGTTCTGTTCTTTGCCATTCCGCATGTCCTTTTCTACTTCACCAGGCAAAATTGCCCAATCTAAATTTCAGCTCAAGTGTTTGATGGCTTTCACGCTGAGCTCAAACTGTTAGTGCTTCCCTGAGAGAATAGAATTGAAACGAGATTTAATCTAAAATAACAAAATAGAATAAAGGTTTTACATATAAATAAGTAATGCCCTGTATATTTTTATGCACACTTTTCTTTTCTAGATTTTGCATGTAGTGAAGTTAAATCTTAAAATGCATAGATAACCCAAAGCTGACAGAAAAGAGCATCAGTTGGCTGTATTCTCAATTAATGCCTATCCTAAAGTATATTATAATTCAAATTCATAGTTACTATAAAACACATTGCAGAAAATAGTGTTTCTTTTGCTACCTTTGTCTCAGACTGCTGGGTGCTTGTCTTGTTTGCTTTTCTTTT
Organism: Gallus gallus; assembly: GCF_016699485.2. Classification (NCBI taxonomy): domain Eukaryota; kingdom Metazoa; phylum Chordata; class Aves; order Galliformes; family Phasianidae; genus Gallus; species Gallus gallus. Next base: position 40,334,426 of record NC_052535.1, on the reverse strand, counting down.
TTTCTCTATTATCAAACAGCTTTCCAAAGCCATTACGAGTGTGCTCTTTCAGTATTTTCAGTAACGATTGTTATTTTTTTATATGCTTTCTCTTCATGGAAGATTCTGATTTTGAACTATTTTTTTTCTTTTTTTTTTCTTTTTTCATAAAATGTAATCAATTCACTTTGTAGTGGTAAAAATGGGCTAGCTGTTGGCAATGGATATTTCAGTATTCCATTCTTGAATATTAAAAAAATGTCTGGACTCATGCTCTAAACAAAATTATGAGCTTGATTCTCTCGGTTAACTAAAATCATGTGCATGGTAAATGAAACAAGCCTCAGTCTAACTGTTGTCACCTGTCCATTTTTTCCACATCTAGATAAATGACCATTAATCACACCTTCTCAGATAACAGGAGGTTTGTTTTTATTACCCTTGTAGCAAAGAAGGCTTACTATGTACTAAAATTAGCAGAAGCATAACCAACAGGTTAAATGGAATGATCATCTGTATTCATTTCTAGTGAGGCTGGAGCCGGAATAGTGTCCAGTTCTGTACCCCTCCCCCCTCCCCCTTTCCCCAGCCCCCTCTGCAAAAGAGACTAACAGAGTTAGTATGATGTACCATTGGAAACAGGAAGTCAGGTTTTTCAGCTCGTAGAAGTGAAGGCTTTAATTGCTGTCCTCCACCATCTCATAGTGGAATGCTTTCAGTTACCAATTCTCCCTTTTTAATCCCACGCTTCTCTTCTCTACAGTATGAACTGTTTCTCTTCATGGTGTTTGCACTATACAGTACTAATTCTACTCTGTGACACCTGTATATCATGGGTACTCATACCATAATATGAAGGCGAGGCAAACATCAAACATTACATTGAGCAGTTGTTTTGCTATCATGGGCATAATTTTAGGAGAGCAAATGTTTGCCTGTGCTCTTTGTGACCTGATGACTGTGCATGTAGAAGCACAAACCATTGCTTGCCAAACTTGCTGTTTGTTCTACATATCACTTGGACAAACATGAACTGAAATTTGTGTGCAGAAAAGCCAGCCTTCCATTACCAATGTGAACACTGGGGTTCCTAACAGCTGTGACTTTAGGGAGAATAACAAAAATAAAATTTTCAAATTAATTTTGCTGTTCCTTAAACCAAGAATAAAATCATGAATTCTTTTCCATGCAGAGTGGCAGAGCAGGTTTTCAAGAGGCTGAGACTTGTGAACAAGCTGCTCTTGAACTGCCATGAAATTTTAAACTGTGTAAGATTAGAATCCAAACTCCAGCTAAAATTTACTGTCTAAAAGGAGTCTCCCATTTCCCCAGAAGACTGTTTTTAAAATCTTTCCTTTCACAGGAGAAAGCTCTGATGGTTGATAACATATGAGCTTATAGCATTAGCTGTTAGCTAAGCATTCTCAAGATCAGACTGTTTAAACATACATTTTTCATGGAAAACAAATTACATGAATCAAATTTTCTCATCAAACAACCGTGCCTTAGAATTTTCTGCAATTTCATAACTTAAATTCCAGAACTGAAAATGAGTAAAATCCAGGTTTTTCCATCTCTCACTTCTGTGAATCTGAACAGGTAGCCATTTATTTCATCAGTCATTAGTACTTGTCAAGCAAAGTCCTGTGAAGATAAATAGTTCTCCCTGACATAAGGATTAAGCATGGCATACTTTACAGCCAGGGACCCAGAGAAGCAGAATCTCAGCAGGGGGTATCTTCTCCCACCTATATTAAGTGTACAACATGAAGGTGGAAGGCTGTTACCAAAAGGGCTCCTTGTGACGCTTGAAGGACAATTACAAAGCAATTCCATCTCCGTTCTACCCATTTCCTACATTTAGCAACAGACTGTACAGGCCATAAGTAGTATAAACATACCACATTTTCTAATTTGGAAAGTGTCATGCATCATTTTTTCTTATCTACTCTGTGGCTTTATGCAGCTTGGCCCATGGATCCCACTTGTGCAGATCTCCACACTTCAGTGAAACATCATTTTCTTTAGTCAGTAATTTAACATTCCACTAGGCTGGTTAAGATGAGCACACTCTGAGAATGGTTTGATTTTCCTAATATGAAATGTCTACATAGGGCAAATGTAGTGAATTACTACCTTTGGCTACCATGCTCAGCTGTTGAATCTGAGCTGAAGTATTACTACATCTCTTGGTGACATGAAGTCATTAAAACACTTCTGTGGAGTTGGAGATATAATTTTAACATTCACAGGAGATACATGTTTTAGAAAGTATGGTGCTGTCAGCTTATACATTATCAGACACGCAGCGTGTGCTTGCAAACTGCGCTAGCAGTCTAACTTTGTGAGCCATGAACAGATAGAAGACCTCATCAAATGTGTTCTGAAAAAGGAAGCAAATTCGTAACCATAGTAAAGAATGATAATTTTATTTCTCGTAAATATGGGAATAATGGGCATTATTTATCCCTTCATTCTTTTCTAGCATTGATTTTACATTCCTCACTTATAGAGCACACACACAAAAATAAAAAAAAAATAAAAAAATCTGTGATCTATCTCATTCCTGAGCCTTCATGACGATACAAAGTGTATAATATTTGTTATTTATAACTCAACTTCTATTAATCTGCTGTCTGCCTTCCTTGCTGGGATAGCTGAACCCTTGAGCAACAAAATGTAAAAATTAGAAGTTCTTTCAATTAACTTTTAAAGGATATGTTAAGGATACAAACGTTACGTTTGGTGCTGTATATTGAAATAATGTAAGCAGGTGCGTAAAAAGCTTGTAATAATTTTATGTGTGAATATCAACACAGGCGTTTTCTGTCTTTTCCCTTTTCTATGTAACCTAGAATATTGCACAATTTTATTAATATCCTGTGGATACACAGCTTTTTTGAAGCTGAATGAAAGTCCACAAACTTCCAATTATTTTCAGTTTTGCACTTGTTTGATTAGAGTGCTATTGTCTGTAATTTTTCCTTTTTTTTTTTTTTTTTTTGAATCTTCAAAGCACACGATTCATGCCTTGAAAACGAGTTGTTTTGTGTTTCCTAGCTCTGCGTTTTTTGTTTTTTTGGGTTTTTTTTAATCCCTGCCAGTTATAACCTGATAACCTGATTTCATACTGTGCTTTAGCACAACAATGCAGTCATCAAACTAAAGCAACACAGTAAGTGGGCACATTAGCCATCATTTTATTTGATCACTTGGGAGAGATTAAATTTATTCATTTTTGGAACAGATAATGAAATATTTAAAACATTTTAGAGTAAATCATGGCAGCATTCCGAAGTTCTGACATTTGCTTTCCCGAAGCACTATGCTATATACTGCACATACAAGACTCTCGTGCAGATGTTTGGGAAATTTCTGCAGTTTGTGGGGGTTTTTTTGGCTCATTTGCATTTTGTTTATCTAAAGTGAAATCCATTCAATTTTATTGAACTGTAATTCTGGTAATTTACAATATTTACATGCTGTGGTTAGATTGAAATCAGTCCTTAATTCAAATTCAATCTAAATTTACAGCATAGTAATTAGGGCTTTGTAACTGACACTAGGGGCCTATTGATTTAATGAAAAACTTAACCTTACAGTAAGTGTTTAATTAGTTGCTGCAGTTGATTCTGCGCTGTCCTAAATTGTGGACTTTAGAGAATTAGGTACTAATTTGAATTACATTACTATATAAAGATCAGAACTATTTTTTTTTAAAGAGCATGTAGCCCTACAGATGAATTAATTTCTGTCTTTGAAAAAGATAACAGAAAAAGGCAGTAATGAAAGTAATTGCCTACCCTGCCTGAATTCAGGTAAAACCATGTTGACTGTCCTGGAAGTAGCTGCATACCTTGGTAAAATATTGATTTAAGAGTTTAAAAAAAAACCAGAATAAATAAAGTTAGAATTTTTTTCATGGAAAGTTTTTTAAGGAGATAAAACTTGAAATAATATATATGACTATATATTGAATATGTCACCTTGAAGCTGAAATGTCTAACTATAAAAAGCAGTATTTGTCTTCATATCTGTACAGACATGACAGAAAATGCATGTAAACATCCATTTTATGCCCAGAAAAAAATATTTTCATTTGCAAAATACTCAAACATAGTAAGCAATTGCTATATTTCTCCAACACATAAAATCTCTAAATCTACCATAAATTTGCAGACTTAGAAAGAATGAGTTACCAGGAACAAAGAGTGTTGCCTTCCCATTTTTCCCTCTTGATTAGCATTGCTCAGTATGTCATGAGCACAAAGTTCACAAGCTGGAAGTGACTGTGGTATTCTCTACATCTGCTGTTACCTTTTTGCCTTGCAATATAGCCATTGGACCAACTTATGAAGCATAGCAGCTCCATGGCAACAGTTGGACAGTAAGCACTGATCTCAGAGCCCTAGTCCTAAATTTACCCAATTTCTGCCAAGCAGTAAACCACCGTGGAGCAGTGGAGGTATAATAGCTCTTTGCTTTGCTGTTCTGGTGTATGTTTCTTGTCCCTGGTACCAATCAAGTATCATGTCATAGGTACTACTAATACACACATTCTTAGTGAGCCATCAGTTTTATGTCCCTTGAGGATCATCCAGAATCAGCATGAATTATCTCCTGTTTGCACCACACAGATGGTTTTCCGGAGAACAGGGAGGAGAACTATCAGATGACGTCTACTATGTCATATTGCATATAAATGAAGACCAATTTAAGATTGACTTTGGCATTCATTTGTCCTCTGGGAAGAGTCTCTTAATGGCCTTGTTAGCAGACTGGTGAATTTGCAGGTCTGAGAGACTAATCCAGTAATCTCACTTGTACGTTCACCTCAGTTCTTCAATAATCTTGCTTTGTCTTTCACTTCTCAAATCTTATGAGAATGGATATGACTGCTGGTGCTGCATTTTCTGCCCTAGAACCATGAATTAAGGGGGCATGGGAGCTGTGGGTAAAAAGAGCTAGCACAGTTCTTGTGAGGTAAGGGTAACAGGAGATCAGGAGCTAGACTTTCCTGTTCTCTGAGCATGTGGTGGAACATCAGTAGGTCCTAGCACACTCAGTAATTGTGCTATGGGAGCTATTGCTAAAGGTAGGCAGAAAGACCTGTGATAGTTTTCAAAATTGTATATTTTCTGGGAGAAAACGAAACAACAACAAAAGTGGGAATGTTATTTGAGAAACATATCTCTATGGAAAATAACACATTTTTCAAACACTTGATAACAAGACAATAGCCAAAGTAAAATATATATATATATTTCTAAAGTAATGGTCTGCAGTACGTTTAAAGAAGTGAAATAAGATAAATAACAGCATTGACTCACGGCACGACCATGAAGTAGTGTGTGGGTATGATACTGAGGCAGAGAGAGAGCATCTTCCTTCCAGTTTCGTATTCAGTTTGAAGCAATCTGAAAAACATTTCATAGAATGTTAACATGAGTCAGAAGCAATGAGGCTGGCAATCAGAGAGACATACAACTTCTTTTTTTTGTTCTTTTCCAGGAACTACGTTTCTCCATGATTAGACATTTTAACCATTCTGTTTGGACAGCATCTCTGTGAAGCCATTGTGCCAAGCAAGACCTGGTATGAAATTCAATTTTAATATATTTTTGAAAAACATACTTCCATGTAAGATTTATCTAAGCTCCTCGTTTCATTACAATTTTTAATTATTTTACTGAATTTCAAGGATTTTTTTTTTAGGTAACAGTTTTCTTTTTGGCATCCTAACTGAAAGTGTTTCTTAGTACTTGGGAATTTTTGACCTGTCTGTCTTACTAGTAATGGCTTTTGGTGTCTTTCAGTGTTTCTAAATCTGAAAGTGTTAGTATTCACATGCAAGATTTTTTATGCAGAAACTATGGAGATCAGGAACCAGCTGATACGTTGTTTGGGTATTTTGTTTACTAAGGAGGGAAAAGAGGTTATCATTGCTTCGTTGCTTTTTCATCTTCTGGTGAAAGAAAGCATAAGTAAAACGTAGGCACAAGAGAATAAGTGTTAACCCACCTCATCGTAACCTAAAAATAAATAATACCTACTCCTACTTTATTCTTAATGAGCAAATACACTTCAGAATACATAAAAATACTTAAATAGTCTACTTTCCTGTAGTCATTAAGGAAAGCAAGAATGGATCTTGACGACAATCCCAGTCATGGTCCTTAAAGACTAAGTTATTCTGCTTCTCTTTATTTATAGCATTTTATGAGAAAGATTGCCCAGTGTCACACTGAACACTTCCTGTAGTAAGAACAGCTGATGGCTGGCTTTTCTCTGTATTAGCATTACAATAGATTGACACAAATCGTCTCCCAGCTACAGTTCTTAAGGTTAGAAGGCAATGTACAGCTTCTAGGGCAGGTGAAAATCACAACTATAACAAGCAGATCAGTTTAAAATCTTGCTATTTCGAGTAAAAGGTCATTTGTTTTTTCAAAGAAAGGAAAAGGAATAGAACATCTGAAGATTTTTAACCTACCTCTAGCAGAATACTGTGCTACGTGGGGAAAAAAGAAAAGCCTTGGAATAGAGCACAGGGAGATACTATGTGATTGGATATGAATGGCCTGGCCTTACATGGCCTGGTCTCCATCCCTGGATGCATTCAAGGCCAGGCTGGATGTGGCTCTGGGGAGCCAGGTCTAGTGGTTGGCAACCCTGCACACAGCAGGGGGTTTGAAACTAGATGATCTTTATGGTCTTTTCAACCCGGGCCATTCTATGATTCTATGATACATAAAACTGCAAAACAAAATAGTAAGTAAGTGATAAAGAAACGTTGAAAAAGACCAAATAATATAGTGAAACTTCAGGAGTTAATTTCATGGAGATCAGTACTAGATAAATCACCAATTCCACCTGCAAATTTATTTTCTCATCTTGTTCCCAGTAATTTTCTCATCTTGTTCCCTCTATTTGATACTTTTTTTTCTTAGTATTACTGCATGCATGTTCAACCTCTTGGCTTGCCAGGGCCTCACTGAGAGAAGAGCAGCTGTCTAGGGACACGTGTAAAATATACAATCATGTATATAAGTAACAAAACTTTTATTAATTAAGGAATGAAAAAAGAGCAACAAAAACAAAACAAATGGGATATTTGACCTTGTTTTTGTGAAACTAATGCATCGGTCTGGTCTGATAGAATTGATTGTAATTCTTAGTGAGTTCTCAAGGCTGTCATGAGAGATGATGAAATTTTACTCTTCCTGTGCTTCATCCTTAAGAACAGTTGTTCACAAACGTATATAATGCTAAAAAGCAATGACATGAATAAGGCTTATGGCTAATCTCACAATTTCAGGTTCCAAACCCATTTTTCAGAGCCCAGTGCCTTAGTTTGGAGTTCAAAGGGTCAGTCTCAGGATACTAGTCCTTACTGTAAGGTCCAGAACCTCCTTTTAAGGAACAAGCTTTCCTTTTTAGGGCAAAACCAATCTCTTAGATATCTAAACTCTCTTTTAGTTGCTAGAAAGCATACTAATAGGATCCAGAGTCTCCATTTTACAGACCATAGCCTTGTTATTTAGCACCAAACCCGTTATTTCAGGGTCTAAAGCCTATCCTTGAGATCCAAAACCACTGTTCTATAACCTGCATCATTATTTTTCAAACCTGGAGTCTTATTTTCAGGCCCAAAGTATTACTCTTAGGGCACAAAGCCTTCTCTTAGTTGTCTATGGCATTCTCTGATGGGACAAACTTCATTCTAGGGGCCAATTCCCCTCTTGCCTACCGACCACCCCCCTTTGTGAGGGCCCAAAGCCCTCATGAGATCACAGGGAGTGCCTAAGGGCATTTTTTGTTTATTCTGCCTCCCACTTGACTGGAATGGAAAATGCAGCCTTTGTTGTCAGGATATATGGTAAATTCTTTTTAGAAAACACGAATCGGTCTGTTATTATGAAATGCATAAATAAAGACACAAAGTCAACATTAAATGTATGCTTCTCAAGTTATAGCTATCTGTAGTATATATATTGTTTACCTATATATAGCATATGCCAAGCAAACAAACAACAACAACAACAAAAAATAGGGACTAGCACAAGAAATGTTTGTGATTTCTCACTTCAGAGAAAACCAGATTTCTGGCATGACTCTCCATGGCTTTCTATGATTCATGCCATGACAGGATGCCCTGTGGTTTTGAAAGGTTAATCACAGAACAGTACAGGTTGAAAGGAAGGGAACACTTCAGAGTTGTGTTGTCCTGCTTGTTCTTAGGCTTTGTGGCTTAAGCTGTCCATTGTGTTGTGTTGTTTTTTTTCATACAAATCAAAAATGAATACAGAATCAATCTGTATTGCAGAAATACTTTATAATGGGAAAAAAATATGTATGTTTGGAAACTGGCAAAGTAAATAATTCTTCCTAAAACAAAATAATCCTCCTTCTTTTTGGATACTTTCAGCCATGTAAAGTGCAGTCACAAAACCAGGAAAAGGAAGGCACTTAAGTTTGATGTGGTTGTTCCTCTGTGGTCTGTTTCTCAAGGTATTCACTCATATTTTGCAAAACCAATTCAGTTTTGTTCTCTTCCAGTTCAGAAGAGATCTAAATAGATAAATGTTCATCCCGGATGAGTACCTGACTCCAGAGTTCACTAGTGTCAGTTAATCTAGACCTTCACCTGTCGCTTTGTTCCTGCAGCTGGGTGCATGTGGACTGACTACAGATGAATACCTCTATTTCTGGCCTTCATGCCACTAAATATATGGAGCTATTCTATAGAAAATATAATGAAATGGAATCAAAGAACCTCATCCTAAGCCTTCTGTAAGGTTACAAGCTAGGTATGAGCAGCCACTAAAGCTGTACTGAAATCTAACAAATGAGACAGCATAATTTGTTCCATTCATACTTTATTTGTGTACCAGGAGAATTTTTTTCATATTCCCCAGCTTATTTACAAATCCTACATCCTGTCAAAACAGAAAAATGTAGGAGAAACAAGGAAAAATGACCCTTCTATACACTTAGGTGGATTTTCAAAACTTTTGGGTCATAAGGAAAGTTGGATGTCAGCATTTTCAAACTTCAGCTTCCATTTGAGCTGAATTCAAATACATTTCAATCCAATTGTTATTTGAAACTCTTTATGGAATTTGTAATTTTAAAATTTCATTTTCTTTTTTTTTCCAAAAAATATATTTTTTTTAGTTCTACTTTTTTGCAGAGCCATTCTGCAAGTGTCTTTTATATTTTAGCCTTTGGAAATATACAGAAAAATTATGGAAGGTTTTTGGGATTTTGTTTGTTTTCACTTAGAATCTTACTACTGTCTGTGAAGTGAAGTGCCCTTGGTGTCACAGTATTGTCTGCATTCTTAACAGCAATGCTCTATGACTGGTAGAAAGAATTTTTTCCTTTATAAATGGATCATTTTGTTGTCATGAAATATCATTACAGTAACAAACATTATAATAAAACTAGCATGCCCTTCTGCTACTGCCAGTCTTTCCTATACAAGTATACATCAGTGTGATAGGAGAATGAAAGGAACCATGATATGATAGGTTAAGATAGCATGGATATGTAATTCATTGCTTGTTGTAGTTCCTATTTATATTTAAGCGATTCTTTTCTAATACAAGAATTTTCTGCTTGTATTTGCATGTGGCAAGTGAAAGACAGAGTATAACAGTTTATCTTTAAACATAATGTTTTCTCAACATTACATTATCTTATGTAGTGTAAAGCATTCTACTTTCTGCTTCAGTGGCATCAGAAATAACTGTGATCAAATAACAGGAGTGCTTTACCCTCCATTTTAGAATTTGTGCCATTCCTGCCCAAAGCAGAATCAGCACATACGGAATTTCAATTCACATAAAGAAATGGTAGAAATATTGCAGACTAGCACATTGTACAGTACATGCTAGTAATTGCTTTTTAACATTTCTTTTTGCATTTCCCATAAATTCCCAATATGTATATATATACAGGCATACGTCTTCTATATTCCTTCTATATCCATACAGAAAAATACTATTTTGTAGCTGAGAATTTTCTCTATCAAATAGTGTTATTGTGCTCTTTGTATCAATTGCAGTTTCCATGGAAATAAATGGGAGGCATCACTTTCAGAGCAACGCATGTATATATGCTTTTAATCAGCATGCTCTGAAGCAGGTTGTTAATTTATTATTATCCACTGTCTTTATGAAAAACAGCCAAGCCATTGTTTAATTGCTTCTCAACTTTGCATCACTTGATTTGTGTTAGGTGAAAGTGATTAAACCCTTAACAAGAATGACAGGTTATACTCAGTAATATGGAATGTATTTATCTTAAAGTCTGCTTTAAGCTAAGAGTTGGAATATACACCTTCCCACCACTAATTCTCTGTTCAGGACTGTAATCCTCATATTTGCAAATCATTTAAACCAGCATGATATAATAGTTAAAAATGGCAGTATTTCTTCTGCCACAGTTATTAGGCAGGAAAAAATAGTATCCAACTATAATAATTTTAAGGATTTAATAAGTTTAACATGTCTTAAGGTGATCTTTTCTGAAAGTACTACTTTATTAAAGGGCCAAACATAACCACTTTTGCTGTTGAAAGGAACTGTATGGTGCAGAGCTGTGCGTTACAATTAGCAATTCTCTAAATTACAGAATATTTGCAAATCCTAAGGTTATCTGATATACACGCTGCACATTCGCTTCCATAAAAAAAACTACTGAGACTTTGAGGTTGGCTCCAGTCTGAAGACCAGCATTTGTCCTAGACTCTTGAGGACTGAGGAGATGCTTGCAACAGAGCACAAGTGTAAGTTTCCTAGCCTGCCAGTCAGCCAGGAAAGGTGTTCATGTGTGGTCGTTAAGTCTGGAAGCTCTCTAGCTAGCTAGCTTTCCCCAATTTGTAAACTTACAGTAGGACTACACCAGAGAAATGCATCTATTTTTACTTACGTGTTGTGTTTGTCTGCTCTCCTGGTTTTGTGGGAAAACAATCCATATGTCTTTTTGGTGTATTTGGTAGAAGGAATGCAGAGTACGCTGGGGTTTGTAGGGAACAGGAAGGAGAAGGAGAGGGAGAAAATGTTGCTTATAAGGGTAGAGAATGCAAGAAAGGAGAGCAAGGAAATTGCAGCAGTAAGACTGCTGGATGACTCAAGTGGGTAACAGAAAGTCTGTGTATAGACCTGTGTCACCCATTTTGTGAAAACTGTCCCTTTTAACTGCATGGAGATTCTGTCTTCATGGAAATACATTTCTGAAGAGGGAATAAAGTATTTTCATCATTACTTTGGAAATGTTCCCTCTCCATTTGTGTTCTAATTGCTTCTACTAGTTGTTTGTACTGCCAACATACTGTGCTGTTCAAATCAACACAAATCTAAAAAGATCTGGAACTGTTCATTTGCTCTGCATTGGAAAGAAACCTCAACAACCTTGTATACTGTACTTAATTATAGAAAATCTGTGGGTTGCTTTTTACTATTAATACTGGTCTAAGATAGTTGAGACTGCCTTTGTTTGGGAACTTTTCAAAACTAAAGTATTTCAACAGACATACCATGTAACTCCAAGCATTTAGTTTTTATCTCACAGTACCTTGGTCTTTGATCTGTTTAATGCAAATACTTTCTCTTGCTACCTCTGAGCTTTTGTCATCCTTGTTTTCTGTGTTTGGATTTTTAGTGCTTTGGTGTAGGAACATCAGCTACCTGCATAAAAGTACAATACACATTAAGTACAGCACTCTGTATTATTGATATAGTAGGGTGTTAACATAATGGTAACACCTAATAATTCTTAGACACTTTATGACTAAATAGATAATCTTTCCATACTTCAAAATATTTTTTTTCTAGATTTAATTAAGTAGAGATGAGAGTCCAGCACTAGATCCCTAATGGTCAAAATAGTGTGTATTTTTAATGCGTCTGATTATTTGAATCGCTGCATGCTATGCTGCTTGCACACCTAAAATGTTTATTTTCTGGTTCAGGCTGAGGTGCAGGAAAAATTTTGTCAGCATAATCATACTTGAAAAACGTTGTCTATGCATGGCAGAATTCTCCTAGCAGCTGAACCAGAAAGATTTCTGCCATTGAAGAAACCAATTTCTTCATCCACCCTCCTCCAAAGATATCAAAGCCAGTATCTTTTTCATGTAGAATACTTTGTGCAGTCCCAGAGGTATGCAGTTCTTAAAACCTCAGAGGTTTCTGATAAACATTCAGATAACAATAAGCTTGCTAAATTCGTTTTATAATCTAATTAATCTGTGACCATCATTCCATTTCAGTTTGAAGAATGGCTGAGAGTATCATCATGCTGCATTGCTTAAACATTATTGTGCTTGCTTGATTTATTGATGTGAATAACTGTCAGTGTCTGTGAAGTTTTATGTTTTTTACAGATTTCACGTTTGGGTACATTCATATTTTGATCACAAAAGATTCAGAGAAGTCATGAGATCTTTTCTTGTATGTTCTTTCAATTATTAACTAAGAAAGAATAGACAGTTTTGTAGAAACTCTTTCAGTAAGCACTGCTTATCCATCTTTTGGTAAAAAATGAGTCAGAAGTCCTGTAAATCACAAGCGTATTTATTACACACCTTTTAGTCATTCTCAGAGTACTTTGAATCCCGTGTGTTGAAGAGGTGCTTGTGTAGCATACCCTATGCCTGGAGCATGCTTCTGCTCCATCCCAAGCCCTTGTCACATCTTCATTATAAATATATTGTTCTGTCTCTCGGGCAAGAACTTTAAGCAAACTTAATAGCACACCAAATTTATACCTGCATCAACATTCATCATCAGTTTTCACTGTAGGAGAGCCCAAGCCATCTGTACACTATTAGAAGGATGTCTCATCTACCCTGGCTGTGAGATTGCAAACCCAGTTCCAAATAAAGACCCCGATAAATGGAAATGGGAATTTATAATAGCGGTGAAAATGCATCAATGTTGCAAATGCACTATTGTTGAAAATGCACCACATATTCTATATTCTTGCAGTGTATATAAGCTAGTTTAAAAGCAGTGTGAAGATACTGGCAAGATTAGGGATTTTGGTCCGTTATCCACTCGCTTGGGACAATGGATTTTACGCAGAGATAAGTTCTTCTAACTCCTCTGTATGCCAGACTGTTTCTTTCACTTCTGTTTCCCCCTCCAAGAACCAAGGAGACAATTGTCTTTCATACCTGGTCTAAGAATAACCCTAACTAGTTAGAAAGGCAGCCAGTCATGCAGAAGGTCCTATGCAGCTCTTATAGTATTGGACTAAAAAAAGTTTTGTCTGTTGAGAGTCTTCACATGATTTAGTTGCTAAATTCTCTAGCCAGTTTTCAGTGCACATATGCAAATTGAAAGTCCCAGGGACTAGTAATATGTCCAAATGTAGGCAGTTTTCAAAAAGACAGAGAAAAATCCACTAGCACTTCCCTTTCAAATCTGAGTTGCCTCCTCCAGAGAATAGATTTCTGACAATGTTAATTGTATGTATTGCTTCTTGATGGTGATGTGAAACAAGGCAGGCTATTTTTTGGTTTTGAGAAGAATTTTTAACAATGTGAAAATGCTAGTTCACTAAAGAATTAACATTATTCCTCAGAAGTCATTACTGAAATGATGATGATATTAGAAAGTTTTGAACTATGGAGGAGAACTCAGTCGTCATTCAAATAAGTAATGCCAAGTAGAATAACATATAGCTGGGCCTCAAGACATGTTCTTTACCTCCTGGATATTAATGACAAGTGAGGATTCAGGAATCGTGCATTTCCATTTACAGTATGTTCATCATTCTGAATGTGTTAAAGAAAGTGAAGGAAGGCAAATACTTATTAACTTTAATCGCTACTGCATGGCCAGACACTCTTGATTTGCGGTTCTGATTGATGTGTCTATCTCCATTCCTAAAATAGTTTTATTCATTGAGCCTTCCTTGGCAATCAAATCTCAGAAAAGTCTGGCATGTCAGCTGCAAGAGTCTAGTAGAGGCTATTTCTGCAAAGTAATTACAGGATGATTTCCTTTTTTTTTTTTTTTTTTTTTTTTTTTTTTACAATATTCTGCATCCCTTGAGTTAGTCAGTACCGCAGAAATAGTTTTCATGTTATATACTGTGCTATGTGTGTTTAAGTAATGATCTCTAGCTTTCACCCAAAATACAGAAGGAAAATTAGAAACATATCATGGGAAATTTCATTTGCAAGTGTGAGAAGAACATTTCAAGTATGTTGACCAGCAAATAGTTGCATTGTTACATGAACAAATCAGGCAGGGATGCCTGAAATGGCTTCTATTATGTCAGAACTCAAAATTAACTAATATGGGGTACCTTTTTTTTTTTTCTTTGAGGATTCCTGAGATACATTTAGGACTAACATTCAAGAAAACATTGTTCTTATTTCTCTTGAAAATCAGTGCAAGCATAATAAGAAAATCAAAAATCACTGGCACCAGAACATTCAAGGGATTTTGCAGTAAGTGAATACCTATTCTGAGTGCTTTGATGTTGTTTACCTGTACTGTAACAAAGAATACTGTTTACGTGTTGCTGTTGATGTTACTTTTGTGAGTAGTTTCACCTAGGGCATCCTAAATATGTATTTGTTTTCTGTGCTATTTTCAAGAAGGACTACCAAAATCTCTATAAGTGTGCTGTGAGACACTGTGATCCTATATTCCTCTAATCTAAAGCCCAGATGAGAAAGGTCCCTGAACATATTGTGCAGAGGTTATATTCTATATGAAGTTACAAAAGTATTTGATCCAAGTGGAACTCCCTTAATTTCCTGGGAGACAACTACACCTGAAGATCATTACTAGATAGCTTAGGACATAAGTCAGGAAGTTTATAAATTATAAAAATAATACTATTTTATTGGCACGTGGGATTTTCCAATTTAGCGTAGATTATCTAAGACAGGCTTTGGAGGCAAAACTGTTGTACCATCCATGTATTAAATATTTTCTTCACTACAAACAGATTTACTGCTGGCATTGTGACAGAAAGAGGAATTTTGCAGTACCCCTTATTTCTTGGAAGTAATGTGTACATGCAAGTGAAGGGGAAATTTTTCACTTGCACAAATACAGATGCTTTCCACATGCACAACTGTAGTTATCATGTGCAAGAAGAGCGAGGATAGATGCAGACAATGTCTGCTATAAAACTGAGATGGGTAAAATGGCAGCCAATGGTTGCAGTCTTTTTTATGTAAGACAAAAATATTCACAGGCAATTTTTGGAAAGCGGTAAACTGAAAATACTTCCTGGATATAAATATTCAATAGTGACATTTTCCCTGTTATCTGGAAACGGAAGGCTACCATAGCTCTGTGGTGTTCAGGGTTTATTGCTTTAGAAATAAGTTACTGCAGAGCTTTGGTAACCATATATCCCTGGGTCACTTTTGTACATTATATTGATATCTGCAGTAATAGTGGTTATTTATAAGAGCTTGCACTTATATATGTCATGTATCAACTGTTCTGGAGGAAGGAGCTTTAACAAAAAGTGTGGTAGGCTAAAAAAAAAGGGAGAAAATTTCAATTCAAGACATCAATTAACACTGATTTGCTCTGGAATGTGTTCGAAAGTACATGCAATATTCACATGCTAAATGAATTCATTAAAGACCAGTGTGATTACAGTGAATGTCAAATGAATTAATAACAATGGGACCTTTAAGTGTTACCATTAATTTCACAGTGTGTTGCTGTTTTATACTTATGGGCTCTGAAGCTAAATGACGCTCTGCAGTTGCCCTAGTAGATTAATTGTGCATTAATAATCTATGGGTGGGCTAGCAATCTGGTGGGCACTTACATTTCATTGACACATGGATTCTAAAGATCATTTTCATTTCCAGTTTTCAGTCAGAAAAGTCATTTTAGTTTAAAGTAGGCTTGCAGTATTTCTTCTCTATTTAGTAAGAGTTCATAAAGGTATGAAGTTTTTGTATTTTAGGTCCACATTCAAAGTTGAGCTTGATTAAAGAATTAAACCCATCTTTGATTTTTTTTTATTTTATTTTATTTTTAATTGTCTATCTGTGTTCTGACGGGGTCTAAAAGCAAAGCAATCTAACCTCTGGTTATATCTTAGTTGTTTTTTTTTTGTTTGTTTAAGACAGTAGAATGTTATTGATCTCAAGCATACATAGGGATCAGATTTGTGCATGTGCAAACTCATTTTACTGGACATGAAAATTGTACAAACATCTAAAAACTCTCGTGGATACTCTTGTGCAAAGGCAGTTTAGTTTCAAAACTAGAATGGCATATTCCCACTTCAGGACAGGCAAGATAGAAAAATTTCATTTAATGATACCTTGTTGATGAGTTGTACACAAACCTTATTTAATTAGTAATCCACCACATAGATTTTTGTTTTGGTTTGGTTTGGTTTTATTCTTGCATATTTCCCAAAGTAGGTACATGCTCTCTTCCAAATACCAAGATATTTTGGTGTTTTTTTCAACTACCTATATTATGCAAGGTCCAAATGAGAATTACAAACATCAATCCTGAGGAAGAATTTATTTTCAGTGAGGGTGACAGAGCACTGGATCAGGCTGCCCAGAGAGGTTGTGGAGGCTCCTTCTCTGGAAGTATTCAAGACCCATCTGGACGTCTACCTTTGCAACCTATTGTGGGGAGCCTGCTTTAGCAGGGGGTTGGACTTGATGATCTCCAGAGGCCCTTTACATCCCCTACAGTTCTGTGGCTCCGTGATTCTGTGGCTGATGGTCAACTTGTTTTCAGATGGCAGTTACTCTTGTCGACTTGTATAAGCCAGTATGTGCAGGAAGCAGTAGTACAATCAGTAGGGCTGTCCACATCTCAGTGTAGCCACAGGGAGAAATACTGTTTTCTCCAGATGTTGTACTTCCTGTTCCCTTGCCCAATTTAAGGGGATGTGTACTCTCTGTGCCTTAGCAGCATTCCTTTACCTGCCTTGTTATGGAAAGAGGAGTATCAGGCAAGATTTTTCAACTGTGCTAAACTGACTGGTTTTATTAGATTCAGTAATAAAATAGTCAACACAGAGAATTTAAAAGTATTGTACTTAAACCATTTTTTACTACAAATGCAATATCTGTGAAGCATGAAACAGGTCAAAAAAACATTCCTCAAAAAACTTCTGATCTTTGAGAGACTTAACAAAAAATACTGACATTTTGACATTTTAAGCAATCTAGACATTCAAAATTGATACTGTGAACTTCAGGTGGTACTTGTGTTTCTATGACATACCATTGTAGAACTTATTTGAAAACCCAGTTTATTAACATCTCTGACCTTCCTCTGAAGCTACCCATTCATAAGATAGCTGAGCATCAATAGTTCTCTCATAGAAGTTGAGTGGAAGCAATAAAAACTGTTATTAATCTTATTATTATATATAGTATCTATTATGAAAGTTTCCTTGATGAATTTTGGCTCTATTCATAGTGCCTCCTGTCTAATCCCATTGTGGCTGACAGATGAATTTCTCTTGGCTTGGAAAAGCTCCTGTCTTGGTAGAAGAATCTCAAAGTCCAGTCTTTAGTTAGTCTGTCTGTGTGCTATTCTTTGTGCTTGTTAAATAAAAATAGATACACCCATGCTACAGAGATGCAGGAAAATAATGTTTTGATGTTAAGGGGTGGGGGAACTGAGCTTTCCACCAGTTCTATCATTTTGTGCCACCTTCTTAACATTTGAATGCAATCCGCCTCCAGCCTCCTGGTTCATTAGCAGCAGCTGTGTGCCCACACAGTCCCTGCATCACTGACAGGGTGACAGACTCTTTAAAACCTAAATATTTTTCTATACTTAATGAGAATACTCTCATCTTCCGCAGCTGAAATTGGAGGAGTTCAGCCAACCCAAAGGTTTGCACTTAAAACCGAACACAGTCTTTTCTGTGCCTTCTCTTACTCATCCTCCTGCATCTCAGCTACCTCAGTCTCCCTGTCCTGTTTCACTAAATAGCGACCTATTTAGTGAAACATCTGATGTACAGGTAATGAGTAAACTTACTGGTTAGGGGGATTTTCCTTTGCTAATTGGTGTTAGCAATTGATAACTCAGAAGTATCAAAATATAACTTTGCACAGTTGCCCAGGACCCACTAAACACATTTTTACAGTAGATACATGTCTTGTGCCATCAATTTTCTCCTTTGGGTGTTACCACAAGCAGCCACAGATCACAAGAACTGTCAAGACTGTACTTTCATCTCTGTTTCCTTTACTGAGCTTGTTTACCCTTCACACCTACAAACTGATGTTCTTCCCACAATCTCAGATAACGTGTTAGTATCCAGACTGGTATCCAACCCAAATGTCGTGCCAGATTTATCCACTTAAGTGACACAGTTGCTTACTTCTTTAGGAAAAACTAATGCTCTGTAAAGCTATAAGATTACTGTCTGGAATTTTTTTTCACATTTCCTTATGGAAAATAAAGTGAATTCCAATTGTGGTTAGTGCTGTCAACTGCTGTAAAGACAGAATTCAATCCTGAGTTCTTATAGGTAGAATAGCTCCAACAAGTTTTTTTATACCAATTGAGATCCCATTCAGGTACTCTTTGCCTGTTAGAATAGATTTGAGGGTCTGCTGAAGCAGAGAAACTCTCTCATGAATCTGGAGTCTGTAACAGACTTCATCTATTAGCTTGTTTTGTCAGTAGCAAATGCAGCTTTTTCTCCTATGCAATAAAGAGATGCTGGCTAGAAGTAAGAGTGGAGATAATGGACTATTCCAGTTTTAGCTGTATATTTTGTCATTGTACAGTTAGACTCATATCTGCATTTCCATTACTTGTTCAGTCATAGAATAGAAGCTATATTATAAATTATAAGGTCTCTATGGAGGAAAACAGCAGTTTATCAGTTGACTGCATATGTTATATCTAAGGTGCCCCATAGTACAACCTGGGGTCTTGGTTTTGGCGCTGGACAGACCAGGAGTATTTGATTCTTGTTTTCTGGGTAGATGGGAGAGGAATATGCCAACAAAAACTGGTGGATTGGGAGTGTCTGTGTATTCTAATCAGGGAGCTGAGAAGGACTCTAAAGTCTTTGACTGTAGGCAGAGTTGTAGCTGTGAATCTCTTTTGCCAGAAAGATGGCTACAGTGCTATAGAGTCAGAGTTCTGGCCACAATTCATTATTCCTACTGCTTGTAATACATTCATTAAATCATTAAAAGAGAAGAAGAAGAAAGAAAAAGAGAGAGAAAGGGAGAAAAAGTAAAACAAAAATAACAGAATAAAAGGAAAAAAGGGTTTGGGAAAAAGAAAGGAAAATAAAAAGGAAACTTCTCTTGCCTTGCAGCTAAGAACATTATGTCATCATGTTATTAGTAAAACAAACAAACAAACAAAAAAAGACATAAATAGCATCAAATTTTGGCTAAGGATATTATGAAATGATGTGAAAATTACCTGGAGCATAAGAAAGTGCAAACTTTTTTTCTTAACAGTCTCAAGAAGTGGGCAAATTCTCTGTTAAATTTTCTGACATGAACTTCAGTAGACTTTTCCATACCTGAGACTACTAGATCCTAGCAGAGTGGATGAACTCAGTGGAATGTACATGAAGTTTTGTCCTCACTTAAAATAAAAACAATACTCAGTTACTGGGGGAAGAGAGCTGATTAGCATAAAATCTTCTGCTTAGAAAAGTAGAATATACAGAGCTTGAGTTTTTATTTTTTATTGAACTGGAGAAAGAGGAACCTAAACAGGAAAAGCTTCCATCTCTTAGTGTCATGAGAACAGATATGTGCAGCTCTGTTAGAACCTGCATACTCACCAGGAATCTTACTAGCTCACTGCATCAAGAAGAAATGTCTGTCAAACTCCTTCAAACCTTGCTTTCCTGAGCAACTGCCGTATGCCACAACTAATAGCATAAAGACACCATGAGTCAAGCCCCAACGCTGGGAGATTTAAAGATGTTTGTAGATTTTTTTAAATTTTCCATTAAATCTTTCCATTTCCTCAGTTTCCCAGGCAGGCCATAACAGTGGTAGAGTGCTCAGTAATGTGAGTTTAATTCTTTAGCCTTTTGGTTTGATGGTATTTTGTCATTAGGGGAAGATCAGGTCAGACTCTGATGAATCACAGCACTTTACCCTGTCCAGGAAGGCATTAAGCAGACTGACACAGGGCTGCACACTGACAAGGAGCATCCTTGCTGCCAGTGTTGATTCCAGTATTAAAAACAGTTGCCTGCCTGCTGCAGAGCAAGTATCATCATTAAAAGGTACTTAAACAAGCTGCCTCCCTCTCTCTCTCCACTAAATGTCCTAATGATATAAGGCTAACGGTTCTTTGGGATTGCTTTAAGCTGTGGGGTGGAAGAGTGCTTTATTCGCCTACTAGACTGCCAGACTTCAATTCCCACAGCCGTCAGCTATGGCCTGGTTGTGAGCCTGCGCGCCAGCCAGCCCATACAGAAGCACTGTGTCAAATGGCTAAATAAATAAATAATGTGCAGGGCCTGGAGCCAAAAATACTCTCCCCTTGTGCCAGGGAGAAAGGTAAGAGGAGAGGAAGCCTGCGCTCTGATGCTACTAATACTAATAAAAAAAAGCAAAGGGAGTTAGCTCTGCATGTTTGTCATCTAATATTACATCACAGCAGCTCATGATGTGCTGTTAAATATGTCTGAAATCTCCTTAATTTTCTGAGCCTGTTTACCAGCGCTTCCCAACACAGATGGAACCCTTTCTTCCTGCACATATTAATTCATTTGTTATTTATGCACTTCTGATCTTTCTGACATTTTGTCCTTTGGCCTGCTACCAAGTCATTTTTTATACATGTTCTGAGGAAAGGTGGCCCTTGCCCTGCAGTGAGCCTCGCAAATCCCTGACACACACATATGCATTTTTTATTGTTCTCACATGTTGCTCAACAGTCTGCATGATTCCTGCTTTACAGGCACAGCAGATGGGTTCCTGCATAGCGGTGAAGCAGATGAGATGTTCAAATCGATTGTTTTATCAACAATCAGTTGTAGATAAAAATCATTTTAATGAGAGAAATTAATGGTGTTTGCAAACATGATGTTAATTAAAGAACATAGCTTGGGCTTTTTTCCCTGCTTTTTCCCCCTGCACACAATTTTTGTTACCCATGACATCTTTCATTATTGACTCATGCCCCAAAGAAAAGGCGATTAAAATCTGCTTTTGTTTGATGTAGCTTTTATTGAAGAAAGAAATAGATCTTTCTGAAGCTTCCTGGTGAGATGAAAGTCTAATTATCTCCACAAATGAAAGGAAAAGCTTTAATTAGGCCTGTGCTGAATCTGTGCACTGTGAATTTGTGCATTGTGATGGATGGAGCCCACATCTCCTCAGTGACTGTAGCTGAAATAATGAAGAAGGAGAAGAGGTAACCTGCTCCCATGATTCAGCTGGCAGAGCAGACTTGGAGGTACACCTGTGTTGTGGGAGCGTGCCCAGAGCAGCTGCCACAGGCCATGTTTCTGTGCAGTGCATTCGGCTGTTTTACAGCCTCCTCCTGAGCTTTGATCTCTTTTCAGACAGCAGGGGTCCTAACAAATCAAGCTTTTCATGTTTCACTCAGTTTCACTCTCTTTTGCTTCACCATTCATACTCGAACTCCAAAGAGGACGGCTGAAATATTGTCTTTTTCTGAAGCAATTAATGATCAGCAGCAGACATGACTGAAGTGGGTGTTATGCCTTTTGCAAGGTATTTTAAAGTTGTCTATAAGGTAATGGTTGAGAAAGAATCAGAATTGGTGTTTATGTATTTTGCCGTGTAATTAATTCACTATTTGCGCTTTTAACAACTTTTGTGCACTAACACTTAATTGGCTGTGCACTTCTTTGCAGTGCTATGATGCCTACACAGTTAGAAAAGGTGACATTCTAGGATAGCGTTTGGCTGCTAATGGCCCCCAGGGAGGAATCTGAATTATGACAAATAACGCACTATCCCAGATTTTATAACATCTTTCATCTATTTTGACCATGTTGCATGCAGCTTACTCTGTCTTCATGTAGTCCACCTGATATCACGAAGGTCAAACCACTGCTTATTCACGTCACTTGCAGCCAGCATATTCTTCTTTGTAAGTCATAAAGCACCTTTGACATCAAGGGCAGTCAAAGAGATTACCTCTCCACCTTTCTGGACACAATAGCAGTAGAAACAAGGGAGAAGTAATTGAAGACAAAGCTAAATCAGCATGAGCAATCTAATCTTTTATTCTTTCTGTCAGTATATTGTGTTGATTAGAATGCATTGCTTTAATTGTATACCAGTCTCTGGAATTGAGGAGCTTAGCAGTCAACTGGAAACATGCAGAAACAGAAGAATATGGGATAAACGGGAATGCATCCTCTGTAGATTTGTTTATTTAAGGAAAGAAGGCATCTGTAAGAAACAGCAATGCTGTCTTTGAAAACAAACATTCTGGAAAGTCTTTTGGTAGGTAGCTACACAGCATCTGTAAGGCCCGAAATTGGTGAAAATGAATTACACTGATTCTGAGTAATTCAACAAAGTGATAATAAGGATTTTAATTCAGTCTGCATGGAACAAATCTCTGCATTAGAGTTCTCCTTGTAAATTAAGCTTTATCTTCTGCTACTGCAAAAATTCCATACGTTAACAAGTTACTTGCAACTTGAACACTTACTTACTTAATAACTCTGGCCGTATGTTTAGAGACATGGCACTTTCTTAGTTTAACATACCTAGATTTGTCCTTTCAGCTCCCCTCCCGCCCTGCTGCATTTCACAGTTTCTTTGTGTAGATTTGTCTCCTTTGTTTATGCTTTTGTAAGTATCTCCCTGGTGTTACTACTGAGTTCACAGAGCTGAAGTCAAGAACCTGCATTATACAATATTCTAATCCTTAGGCCATCGGTGCTGACATCCAAGTCTGGTGCCCTAGAATTACAGGGATGATGGTGAATGTATAAAGGTCCCAGAGCACAGTATAGGAGAAAAAAGCCGGGTGAAATGCTGTAGCAGTGAAGCACAGGTCTAAGCTAGGGGGCACAGCCAGAGGGGAAACGAGGAGGCAGAGGAATTCTTGTTAGACTGCTGTGCAGAGACGAGGAGCAGATAGTAAATTAGGAACGAGCACTGCGAGAACACATCTGAATCAGACCCTCCAATTAACTGTTCTTTTTCCTTCTTTCAAGTTTGATTTCCTTTTAACCTTTTATTTTATTCTTTTGATCTCAGCATCTTTTTCTTTTTGTTTAAGTGAAGAGCAGTGGGTGCAATAATTTTTGTTGAGGAGGTGCTTTCGTTGTCAGCTTCTCTTTCCAAACTTAGCAAGCGATCAGCAAAAACTGAAAATGTTTGTGTATGCCATCACTTAGGTACAAGTCTGACCAAAATTTAACACCTAGGACAATGTGTGTGAGCCATGCCTGTGTCCATTGCTTATCTCCACCTACCGCTCCCTTGTGAGAGAGGAAGTGCCTTACAGGCAGAAAACAAATCCCACAAGATCTTCCAAACATAAAAACAAATGCCGTTTTTCTTATTTTATATTTATTATCTCATTTTGAAAAAGATGGTTCTGAAATGATGGTTGATCTTTATTAAGGCTTTTCTAGTGAGAAATCAGTCATGCACACAGCAGATTTGTCCCCTTCCAACAAAACACATTCACTACATTAAAAAAGAAAGAAGGAAAGAAGGAAAGAACGGAGGAAAGAAGGGAAGAAGGAAAGAAGGAAAGAAAGAGAAAGAAAGGAAGAGAGGAAGAAAGGAAGGAAGAAAGGAAGAAAGGAAGAAAGAAAGGAAGAAAGAAAGAAAGAGGATTAATGCACTTCACCCACTTAATCTGGATAGTTCATTCACTGTTCTGGAAGGAGGAACCAGTGCTCCGTTGGACCCATATGTAGATATTTACAGCAAAATAGAATTAATATAAAATATTACATTATGTCCTGTCTACAGACAGGTGTCAGAAACAAGCCTGGTAAGAGCAGCACTTAGGACAGTCCTGCTGTCTCTGTACTGTCTGTGTGTACAAACATGTACAGAGCAATGGAATTTTATGAAAATAAATTTTAAAAACAGGTGGAGTGGTATTTAGCTATTATGTGTGTATAATGGCCAGGAAAACTGGCCATTACTGTGTAAATAATATTTTAACCTTTTAACCTCCTGCACACCTTTTTTGTGCTAAATCCAAATTGCTATGCCTATATCTGAGAGCTTGGAGATGATCAGAAAAATCCCCATGAAGGGCCACTGTGCAGACACATGGATTCTTTAACATGGTTCTGTGTCAGTGATGTTAGTATATCACTGTATCTACATATCCCAAAGGGAGCATGTGGCTGCTCAGTTTTTCCCTAGGGTCAGAGCCACCCCAGCCTTGTGAAGTAACTTGAGGAACTAGACCATCACCATCTTATCATTACCATTGTTATCGTCCTTGTTGTAAGAGTCACCCCACTCAAAATCTTGAAAGGACTGTGGAAAGAGGTGTACCTCTATTATGTGTGTTGTAAAGGCTTGAAGAGATGTGAATTCCTGTGATGAGACACCAGTAACATATGAGTTTGGGTTTGTTGTTTTTTTTTCTGGAAGTGTTATTGGCTGGCTGGTGCAGACTAAGATGCACACATAGCAATTGGATGTGATTCAACATTTATGATTTTCACATTTTCAGTGAGATAAAAACAGGCATACTCAC
Source organism: Gallus gallus (assembly GCF_016699485.2). Taxonomy (NCBI): domain Eukaryota; kingdom Metazoa; phylum Chordata; class Aves; order Galliformes; family Phasianidae; genus Gallus; species Gallus gallus. Next base: position 40,309,764 of record NC_052535.1, on the reverse strand, counting down.
TCCACTGTGAACACTTGCTAAGTTTTAGTTCTGCAGTATGTGAATAGGTGTTTGACTTTCCAACTGGTATTTACAGAATGACAGAAATTGTTGAGATGGGAAGGGACCTCTGGTTCCATCTGATCCAACCCCCTTACTAGCACAGGAGCACCCAGAGCTGGTGGCCCAGGCCGATCGTCAGGTGGCTTTGGAAGATCTCCAAGGAGGAGACTCCACAGCCTCTTTTGGCAGCCTATGTCAGAGGTTGGTCACCTGCATAATAAAGGAATATTTCTTGATATTCATGGGGAACCTCCTGTGTTTGAATTTTTTCTTACTGCCTTATGTTCTGTCACTAGCCAACACTGAAAAAAGCCTGGGTTCATCTCCCTTGAGGTATTTATAAACGTCAGTACGATCGTCCCCAAGCCTCCTCTTCTCCAGGCTAAACAGCCTTGAGCAGTTTTTCCTCACAGGAGGGGTCTTCCAGCCACTTAATCCTCTTTGTGGCCCTATACTGGACTCTAGTATGTCCATGTCTCTCTCGTACAGGGGAGCCCAGAATTGAACACATTACTCCAGATACAGCCTCATCAGTGCTGAGGAAGGGATCACCTCCCTCAGCATACTTGCAGTCACTTATCGCAGTTTCGTGTGATCATCAAATTTGCTGATGATACTCTGCCTCCTTACCCAGGTGGTTAATGAAGATATTAAACGGGACTAGACTCAGTACTGACCCCTGGGGTACACCGTTAGTTACTGCTGTCCAACTGTACATCAGAGGTCACTACCTTCTGGGCTAGGCCATTCAGCCACTTTTTAACCCAGCCCATACATCAACAGCTTTTCTTTGAAGATGTTATAGGACACAGTGTTGAAAGCCTTACTGAAATCTGGGTAGATGATACTCACTGCACTCTCTTTTACCAGACCAGTCATTTCATGTAGAAGCTCACCTAGTTGGTCAAGCATGTGTTCGTGTTGGTGAATCCCTGCTGACTACTACTGTGAGCACCTTCTTGTCATTCATGTGCTTGGAAAAGACTTCTTGGATTAGCTGCTCCGTCACTTCCCCAGGGACAGTGTTTAGGCTGACTGGTCTGGGTCCTCCTTCTTGAAGGTAGGAGTGACATTTGCTTTTTTACTGTCCTTGGGCACTTCTTCCGGTCACAGTGACACAACTTCGCTAACCAAAGATTAGCAAGAATGGCCTTGCAGTAACATCTGCCATTTCCTTCAGCTCTTGTGTTTGCATCCCATCAGGATCCGTGGGCTTACGTGTGTCCAGTTTGCTTAAGTGTCCCCTGACGTGATCATCTTCCAGCAAGCGTATGTCTTCCTTGCTTCAGATTTCCCCCCATGGTCTGTAGGGCCTGGGATTCCTAGTGATCCTACTACTAAAGACAGAGGCAAAGAAGGAATTCAGTACTTGTGTTTTCCTTATGCTGGATAACTGGGTCCCCTTTCTACTTGAGCAGAGGGCCCACATTTTTTTCTGGTCTTTCTTTTGTCAAGGTTGTACTTACAGAAGTCCCTCTTGTTGTCTTTGACATCCCTTGCCAGATTTAATTCCAGTTGAATTACCACATTATTCTTAGATGATATGTACTAAGAAATCTTATGGTGTGACTTATGAGGAATTATCTTACCATAATGAAGAGGAAATTCTGCTCGTGCTTTTAAAAGGGCAGGAGTATGGTGTGAGGGACTTCAAAAAACAGAATTATTTGTGGTTGTCCAGACTCCCTTGAAAGTGAATGGGTATTGTGAAAATAGGAATTGTGGCATTTTGAAGTGTCCCTAGTCTGATAACTGTAAGATTAAAGAGCAGTTTTCTGTTACTTCTCCAGCCCACTGTTGATTTACTTAACCATTCTCTGAACAGTGTATTACACATAAGTTAATATTATTCTGTAGTTTATAAGTATATATTAATATATAAATATTTTAGGGCATACATATAAAATTTGTAGTGCAAGATGGAATGCTATGAAGTTATTCCTTTCATTCTTAAAGAAAGAAGTATTAAATTGAAATGGCAGAGAAATACAAAGAAAAAGAATGCTGTATATTTTTCTATTAAGTTTTTGTGTCCCATTTACACTTTATGCTCTGGCATTTTCCAGATTGCAGCATAGGTAGGCACATAAAAATATGGCTCCAGAACTGCCGAAATTTAAGATTTTGTTAAGCTAAATCTGAGCAGTGGGAAACACACCATATTGAAGTTTCCAGAGATTTTTTTTCTTCTGATAGTCACACTTCAAAGCGCTCCCATTTAAGGGTTTTCTAAGGAACCAGAAGGTTCTCAATCTGGGATAGAAATGACTTCTTACTGAATTTTAAATAAATGTTATAGACTTAAACCTCACGTTACCCTGTGATATTTTGGTTCTATTGTCAAAACTCTAAAATGCTAGATGTTCTTCTTCACAAGGAATTAGGCAAACTATTTTTTAAATTCAAAACTGTCATTACTCAAGTAAGCTTGGAGACAAATAAAAGAGAGATAACTCTTTTATTAAAGAGCTATAAAACACTGCTCTTACAAAATGTATTATCTCTACTAAGAAAACCAAGCAACAACACCATTTCTTCATTCTACCATTCATAGAGAAAAAAAACCAACCAACCAAACAAACAAACAAAAAAACCCTTTAGTAAGATGTCATTGTTTTCACAAAGCTAACATGTTTCCTCGGACTCCAAATCTTGATATTGAAAAGTTCACTGATGTTCGTAAGTGTGTAAATTTTGATTTCAAAACAAATTTTGAAGTTGGTCCCTGTGAATTTCCATCTCTTTGAAAGCAACCATTTTCTCTCATCTCCAAAAAACTGCCCCAGGATCTTCCATTTGTTTAAAATGTTTTGCATAGCTCCTAATTCTTCAACTACCTATTTTATCACAAATATCTATTTTATTGGAAAGAATACATAATACACTTCTGTTCCACTGGTTTCAGCATTCTTTGGTCTGGAACAGATAGAACCCACATCACTCCTTATGGCACTGTGATATTACAGAGAATTGTTTTCTTTCTCACAACCACCAGCTGCTGCATGAGAGCTGAAGGGCTTCTCAGAATTCCTTAACCTTATGTTTACTTATCTGCAGTTCATTTTCATGCCTGATTTCCTAGAATTTGCTTAACATTTTCAGAAGGACGTCATTCACCCACTAGTTGTAGCTGGATTTGGATTCATAGCTCTTCTGAGAAGAGAAAGTGATATGCTTCTCCATACACACCAACGCATGATATTGTCAGTAGATAAGTCTTCTTCTCATCAAAATACGATGGAAGAACTGAGTCGTCCCATCCATCAGAAATCTCTGAACCAAATTAAGGATGAACATTCTGGGTGCTCTTTCACAAAGATAGAAAATGGGACTAGCCATCTGGTACCTCTTGAGATTCTTTAAAGGCAGACTTTTTGCTGGAGTGAAAGTAGCTGTCTTCAATAATCTCCCAAGATTTGGGGAGGGAGGGTGGTGGTGTTTGTTTGCTTTAGTTTCTTTTAACTTCCTACCTTGTGTCTCTGCCTTTCATGCTGAATGCCAGCAGAAAGTTACTGGAGGTTTCCACTTATCAAAATACTTGACACCTTGTTAAGGAAGCTGCTCCTTACTGCAGGCAAGCATTCAGCAAAGGCTCAGTTGTGGACATCACTGCCTTCCCAGTTGCAGCTGAACATTACTATGCATTTTAGATTGGGAAATGTAAATACACAGTAACAAGTGGTTTCTGCTAACATATTGCTGCTGAAGGTCATATTTGAGTTATTATGCAAATTCCAGACTAAAAAAATGGAGACTATGAAGTAATAATTAATTACATTTGCACTTTGCAGATTAAATCTCAGTTAAAAGCAAAACACAAAAAGCAAAACCAAATTTATTTGTATTACCTGATATGATTAGGCACTCTAGCAAATAGCCAACCTTAGAACTGCTGTTTTGTCCTAGCAAACCTGTGGGAGAGCCTGACGTGTTTTGCAATCATGTTTTCACGTTCATCAGAAAAAAAAAAAAAAAAAAAAGAAAAAAAAAAGAAAAAAAAAGTCATTTTAAAACAATGTGGGAGGGGTAGTTCTTATCTTTAAGGCAATGGATGGGTAATTGACCTCCTTTGGCACTTAATTTCTCAAGCCTCTAGGAAGCTTAATTTTGAACATCAAAGAGGTACCTGTGGAAGAAACTGTTCCACACTGGTGAGTAAACAAATTAGAGTTAATAGGGTCATTAGCTTTTGTGGTAAAATTTCAAACTGGGTATTCCTCACTAAGGAATGGAAATGTCAATGTTTTTAAGTCTTCTAAAATATAATTAGACATGGAACTTGAATACAAATGTTACATATCTTATTAACAAACATCATTTTTTATACTTCGGCCATTATTTTATTAATATTAGAGATTACTTTTTTTTTTTTTTTTTCTTCTGGTTCTGTGTACTGCTTCCTAGACAACTGCAATATAACAAAAATATTATGTCACTGAGTCAATAAGGCCCTGTAAATGTTAAGGCTGCCCTATAACATAGAACATATTAACTAATTACCTTTAAAGTAACAGCTATAGCTCTGTTTAAACCCTGGATCCCTATCTAGCAGTATAAGAGGAAAAAAATATCCCAGTAACTTACATTTCCTCATTTAGATGATGATGGATGATCTGCTTATCTCCACTTTCTTTCGGCTCTGTGGCTACATAAAGGGATAATTGCTGATTGAATTTGAAAAAGAGAATGCAGCAAATTCAATTCCTACATCCTCTCATTTCACTTCTTGCATAGTACTGGAGTCTTTTATTCAATTATCCTTGCATGTAGTAATAGAAATACTGCTTCCAATCTTCTACCAAACTCTAGTCACTAGTCCTCCCACATTTCCACACATTTTCCCACATCTCTACCTGCAGGCTATGTACTCTCTTATATCTATTTCCCCTGAAATTCCTACTTCTAACCTTTTGCAGAAGCAGCAAGCTCCCAGAACTGAAGGTAGTCAGAGCAAGCCTTCTTTTTCACCTTGTAACTCTGGAAAATTTAAAAGTGCGTGGTTTATTCTACTCATTACTCAATACTCACTCTGTACTCAGCATTAGCTCGGTATTCAGCAGTGACTTCTTTTTAAAATATCGAATTGGTTGCTGCTATGTGTTTCATCATTTGAACAGGTAGTAAAAATTCTCCATCAAGAAGTGATAATATCAGGTCAGTGTGTTTGTATAATATGGACAGATGGGCATATAGACTAACTGGAGAGATCACAAACACATTTAACATAGAAGGAAATAAAATATTTTGTAGATGTGCCAAAATAGAACTGCAGAAAGTATTTAGACTGGAAAACTGCAGATGGGCAAGCACAACCAGTGGTAAACCTCCTCCTCACTGTGAAAACTGATTTGTATCAGCAGGGTCTGAGTGAGAGCTACAGTGAATTCTACCAAAAATGGGAGGGTGGAGGAGAAGAGAAAGGCATTTTAAATAATTGATCATAGCTATATCTGTGGTTACAAGCACTGGATTTTTAAGTCATTAGTCTGAAGGAGCAAAGTCTTTAGAAAATAGTAACTATCCTCACTATAGAAATTGTAATGAAGCTTAAAATAAAAAAAAGTTTTGTTTTTTCCCATTTGGCTGTCATAAATCATTTTATTGTGATAATCTTGTGTAGTGGACTGAATTAATCTCCCATTTTCTCTCAACAGCAATGATTTCTTTTTGCTTAAGCAACAGTAATAAAAAAAAAAAAAAAAAACCTCTGTGTTTTTATGTAATCTGAATCATGATTAAGTGATGTTTTGAAAAAAAAAAACCTGTCCATTAGAAGGAAGCTTTTTGCACTAGCCAAGTTGTTTTGACTGAGGTTTTTTGCAAAGTGGTTCTAGTTACCTTTTGTTAACAGTTTCTAACAGTAGCTTCAAATAAGAATTTTTAGTTTACTTCCTTAGTATCTGGTAGAGCCAGAGAAAGTAAGTGCTTCTTTACTGTTCTGTGAAAATGCTTTGTGATTCAATATGTCTTATCTACAAATGCAGCAAGGGAAAAAAATACTGTTTCTTTTAGTATTCTCATTTATATGTTTTGATTGACATCTGGACTGTAAAGTATTCTAAAGAAAAGCCTTGCATTCCTTATTTTAGAGTTTTTGAAACAATACTATTCATTTGGACATATTGGCATTACTACTTTTCAGACTTCCAGTAAAAGCAAATAGAAACAGAATAAACTGGATGATCTGCATACATTTCTAAGATTCTTCTTAATTTTTATGTAATATATTTGTTTAAAGACCTTTGAAGTCTTACTATTTTTTTTAAGGAGTAAAAAGGTAGGAACAGGAAAATATTCATTTCTTTGAAACTGAGTGCAAAATAGAATTTGCAGAGTAATGCCTTTTAAATGGATTGACATACTCGCTACTTAATAGGTATTGGGTTTCACCAGCACAAGACGTATTTCTGAATAATCCTGAACTACTCAACAGAAACTGAAGATACAAGACCAGGTGGAATTTAATTTAAGAACTATTAAAACTTAATACACAAAAGGACTTACTTATTTTTCCAACTTGTTGCAAACTGAAGAATATTTTGATCACATACACAGGTCAAACAAAGTTACAAGGAATGCAACTTTTTACAGTTATTAATTTATTCCCAAACATATTTCATGGCTTTTTCTTTCTGTTTTGATGGAGATATCTTTTCAATACCCATCTATGGGATTATGTCAGATCTGGAAACTGGAAACTCTGTTCAGAGTGTGCAGAGAAGACATCCCATGTCTTCAGAACATCATCGGCAGGATAGACTGATGGATATAATCAAGAGAGGTGGTCTTTTCCACTCTTGCAGAAAAAAATGGTAACGAAACAACAAAAACACATACTGAGACAAGGAAAGCACAATTCTTGTGATTAAAGCCATGATTTTGAGGAGCAAAGAAGGCTTATTTATTGAAGACTTGCAATAAAGCATCACTGATTCTAACAATAAATGAATAGATATAAACAGACACACTAGCACAGACATTCACCCAAATTTCTCACCTAGAACAGGAGTCCTGCTATTTATTGTGTTTGTTCTTATGATTGGCTACCACTTGGAAGACAAGCAGCATGCCTGCAAAAGTATTATAAATGTCATCGTTTGATGACTTGATTCAGCTGACATCCTTTGGAAAATTCATTGAAGGAAGCAACTGAAACTCCAAAATTGAGCAGTTTTAAACAGCTGTGAGATTTGAAGTTTTGCTTAGTGCTGCCTCTGTTGAGGCATGACATGCATAATAGCAACTTACAAAGCCTGATGTGCTGTGTTAGCAGAAAGGAAAGAAATGATTGTGCTCTTTCTTCTGTGGCTTTATAGTCTTATTTTTGGCATGTTTCTACCAGTAAGAAACTGCAGTCATAAATTCCCTATTACAGCTCCTAGTAATAAGGCAAAATGTGAAGATCAACTGTATAGCAGAATGATGAAACACGCAGCTCAAAAGGCATGGATGAAAGAGCAGCCACAACTAAATTTGTACACACTGAGTTAAAAGCAAATGCGAATCTGGCTACAATGGTATTTACCCCTTGGAAGAGTGATAGTAATGGTTAGCACAAAAAATCAAATGTAAGAGTAAAGCACTACTGCGTGGACAAAGGACTATTTTTGAAAAGCTGTGTGTTGTGAAAATGATGAAATGTTAATTGCTTTCCCTTGGTTTGTTTTGTTGACAGTTTGAGCACTCCAGAAGTTGCATTTCAAATGAACTTATGTCAGTGCATTTTGATGCATTTTGAACCTCTGGGCATCTTAGGAAGTTCAATAGTGTGTTGTTGTTTTTTTTTTACCAGAATTAAAGTTGCAGTGTAAATCTGTATTTAAAAAATCTAGTCATCATTAATTATCTGTTAAACCGATACATGCACATTTTTATACTTCAATCTTCATTAACATGTAGGAAAGCAAATATGCCAGAGGATGTGCTGCATGTGTTGTCATGTTTTACTCATGTCTCTCTGGAATTCTTAACAGCTGAAAATAAGCTTCTTCAGTGGGAAGTGCATGCAGTGTATGCCACTTTATCCAAGGTCCTTTATCCCAGTGTTTCAGATTCAATCAAAAGGCACAGTCTGAGCAGACATGGGCCAAAGCAAGATTCATCTATTTAAGTCTGACTCCACTGATGTAGTGTCCTGTAGAACTTACTGTGAATTAAGTTCATGTATGTGTGTTTTTATGCAACAGCTTTTCTTATATCAGATGGGTTTTATTTTGTTTTCTTTATTACACTTTTGTATGAAAATCATAACGGCACGTCACTTACTACTATCAGCAACTATCTCTCTTACCATAACAGATATATCTTAGCTCATGTGAAAATGTAATAATGTGGTGGACATTTATCTAAACCCTCTGTTTAGTTTTCGTTGTGTAGCACCTGTGTTGGCAAAGATTCACTGGAGTTCTGCAGACTCTAGTCCCCAGTTTAGAGTTTTTGCTCTTGCACGCTGACTGCCATACATGTTCTTTTTTCTCTTGAGTTACCAAACTTTATAAAGCTGTGGATTTTCTTCTGGCATCTGGGTGCAATGCAGCCTTCTCTAGCACTTCCCAGGTAACGTGATAGAGACTTTCCAGAGCTAAGGAGCCTTATAATCTCTCTGATTCTGTAGCTTCTTCAGACATGGTAGCAGAAAGAGGTAGACATATGAGCTTTGGATACATTCCAGAAACCTCACCCTAAAATGCTTCTCTTCACATAACTACAAAATCATATTGCAAAAATAATGAACACCTAATAGTAAATACTTTCCTACTCAGATTTTCTTGTTTTCTTGAGAATTTGCAATTAAAATCGCATTCCATTAGGTATGTTTCTTTTCTTCCACTTGACATCTCCAAACATAAGCTCTATCCAAATGTATCTTTTCCATTTTCTTTTCTCTAGTGATTCCCTAATCAGATTCATTAGATAGTGAAGGCCGTTGCTTATCCCACTTACATTCAAAATCCATTGACAGGTCAACCCAACAGAAGAAGTTTTAAATGTTTTGTCTATGCTCTGCATTGTATCTATTTTACCGATGGTACAGAAACACTGAAATAACATGACACTCTCTCTCCAGACACTGCTAAAATTACCAGAGACACTACTTTCCATTTCAAAAAATCTCTTGGGAAATAAGCTAACTCCATAGTTGACATGTTATACAAGATTAAGTAGTCAAATTGAGTCACAATTTTACTTCATAAAAGTAAAAACAGAGTTCTCACATTATCTGTGTAGCATAGCTCTGTGTCAGTTCTCTTTCCTGCAACATACTGTTCACTCTGTAATGTAGCAAAGTAATAGGGGGGAATAAGTAAGGGGAGTGATTGCTTTTTAACTTAAGCATTAAATGTGTCCTGTGAAATCTGCAGTAGTAACGAGTGTATTTCTAGCCTACAAACATAAACAAAATGTGATACTGTACTCATTCAGAATCTTTTATTCAAACATGCAATTCTAAACATCCTATAACAAATGAGACCTGTGGAATGATTCTGTGAATGCCAAATTATTTCGAACGCTTCATAGTGTTTTTTCTGTATATGAGCATGAAATCACCTAATATATCTCTGCTCTTAGTGACTTTTGGCTTAAAAGTTCTGGCAACTTGACAACCAACAAAACTCATCTGGACGTGAGGTTTAAAGGGCTGAATTCAATTAAGAGTATTTTGAATATTCTGTGTTCTTTAATTTCAGAACAAATTATTGAACAGTTCCCCCAGTGTTTTTGTGTCATTATCAGAGCTTTAGAAGCATGACATTTATTCAAACTAGCAGGTAATTGTAACAGGACCCTTAATAATTGGAAAAAAAAAAAAAATATAACCAAGTTAAATTCTAGACTAAGTTCATCTTTACTATTATACCGCGTTGATTTCAAGTTGTACAGCTGCAGCTGTGGCTTTTCAGCCCTAGGTCTTCATGACAAGATGAAGACAAAAAATACAATTAAAGGAGTGGAGTGGAGAAAAGGAAGAAACTGAAAAAATATAATTTGAGCATTGATAACAATACAAATATTCAAAAGTACACTCATTAAATAGAACTCAGTAAGTCGTCCTACTTACAGCAATAATAACTAAGTTACTCTATTCAAGTGTGATGCATGTCTATAAATTTCTTTTGATGTTCTTTTCTCACACATAAACTGTTTTAAGGATGAATCAGCATTATGATTCACGCAATACACTTCATCCAGTAAATCTACAACATATGCATTTTCTCAGCTTTGTATGAGTTTAAATATTAGCATTTCAAATTCTTCATGTAAATACATTTTCACTCAAACCCTTACTATAATTTGCCAGTCAACGTAGAGTAAAAAAAGTTTTCTCACTATGCCTCTGAGACCTAAGATAGAAATATTTTCACCTCTTGAGGACACTAGGCCATGATCTTTAATCTCACCAGGTGACAAAAAGATGTTGGTTTAAGTATATGAAATAAATGGGGATGTCTGTATTCCCAGAAGAACCAGTCTGCTGATGTCATTCAGTACCACAAAACCACTAGCAAAGTTGGTCCCATGCTGGAAATCAAAAAATATGTCAGGACCTTGGCTAACTGGGCTGCAGGGACAGAAGTCTTCAGCTTATGAAAGCAGTCTCTTCAGGGGTAGAATACATTGTTTTGATACTGTATAATTTGCAGTATTCCTATTCATCTTGGAAAAGATTATTTCAGTCTCTGAGCTGTCAATTTGGCATTTTTCATAAGAACAAAATCAGTTTTTAAAAAGTCAGGAAGTGGCTTTCTCTGTTTCTCTCTTTTTGATTGATTATCTACGGTTCCATAGCACATTACATGATCACAGCAATGTTCTTTGGAGATATAATCATCAAAGAGTATTACTCAGCTGGGGAAGTACATGTGAGGGATATAAATAATGAAACAGAACAGGGGGCCATTAAATATATTTTTTTTTGTTTTCTGTGCTCGGAGGCTTGTTTACAAGGCAGGGGGTATGCTGTTTAAAAAAAAAAAAAAAAAAAATGGCAAGAATCTCAAAATGTACCAACCAGTCCATCTGTTCAGACTGGGAGCCCTGCAGACCTGGCAAACCTTAAAGGTTTATCAGTGTTCATTTTGGCTCTCAGAGGTGTGGGTATTCCCAGTGGCTCAGAAAGCTCTAGTTTATACACTAGGAGATACACTCCCAAAACCAGATGTTTAATTTTTAAAATTATATGGTCCTTGTAATCGAAGTCGTAGAGTGCAGGATGTTTTATAAAGCCTGTTTCTGTGTTGCACATCAAATGCAAAAGGTTAGAACTGTTAATTAAAGATTGGTTTAGAGGAGAGAAGAGAGGAGGAAGCAAAGTGCTCAAACGTTTATGCCCATGACTTCTAACAGAGTTGAAAAGCAGCTGATTGTGTATGGATAATTGCCGTGACTCAGTTTGGCAGACCCCTATTGTTATCAAAGTTTCAATGCTACCTCTTAAACTGTTTAAACATGGATCTCCAACGTTCATGTCAAGAAAGGCCAGCTGCTCTGTTAACGTTACTTGGCTATTTGTTAAAAATGTATATCTTGTTTTCTGCCATTACTCTTGTGGGATTTTGAAGAAAAGTTAAATGATCCAAAGTGCTTGAGTCAGCTGGTATGGACCTGAAATTACTTTTATTTCTGTATAAAACAAGCATGACTTGCAGTAATTCCAACAAAAGCATGTGAATCTTTTTTGCTCCATAGCTCTCTATCATTTATCCATGTAAAGGGATCAAATTGTGTACAAGTATAATTAACTTGACTTAAGTGAAATAAGGAGATTTTAAGAGTGAAACTATAACCCATTAGGGTTAAGCATTAAAAAAAAAAAAAAAAAAAAAAAAGGCAGCTGAGATTGGGATAGAGGCTATTGTACAGATTACTGCTGTTAATGTTCAGACAATTTAGAAAGTTGAGAAGGTATGGTGCCCTTTAGGACACTTCATTGAAAAAAATGTAGTATCTTGTATTAAAGAATGTAGTATCTTGTATTAAAGACTTAAAAACTATTGAGAGAGAAAAGTAGAATGTGTATATCTGAATCTAGTTATGTGGAAGTCTGGGGAGATTATGGCTATCATAGTCTAAGCAAAACTATCAAGTTGGTAAAAAACTGGACTGGATTTGCCAGCCTTTGTTGACTGAGGCTAAATAAGCTAAAATATATAAAGAAATTTCACTGTGGACTTGCAGATTCAACTTTTTTTTTTTTCCTCAGCCCAGCATTGTCAATTATATGTAGAAATTTATCAGATATTATTTATGTACTAGGTCTTTCATGTTTACATACGTGAAATTTGGAAGCATTTCACTTCATTTTTTATACTTGCTTACAGAAATGCAAATGGCTAAGTGCCAGATTAATAATGGCTCTGACTTGAATAAGGACCACATAATATTTGTTTTGATAAGTCCAACAAACAAAACAAAACAAAAAACCTGTTTCTGTCCAGTCATTAAAGTCTCTTCAGGCAGCATGTTGAAAAATGGTACTTTGGAGACAGTGAGTTAAACTTGTCCTCTTGGATGAATATGTACACACAATTTTTACACATGTACTGTTTTAGCGACTGAAATAGCATTAAATTGAATTTTTATTTTGAATACCTTAAATTTCTTATGCAGTGGGAAACTGATTCTAAATAATAAATGAAAACCCCAAGCTTTCCAATCAAGAGGAGGAATGCAAGGAATAAGAAAGCTTCTAATTTAGTACAGAGTGGTCTCTTGTGGAAGAAAAAAAAAATTAAGAGCAGTAGTAGGCATATTTTAGATTCCTATATATTAAAAAGGAATACAGGATAGTCGGTAAGGACTGAAAGATAGAAGAAGGGGAGAGGAAGAGAGAGGAGGGGAGGGGCCTAGGTCTTCTCACTAAAGCAAATACAAAAACATGGTAATTGCTAGCCTGTCTGTGGAAAGGGCCACATTTATACTGCCTGCTAAACTGAAACATTTTCTGAGGCTGTGTGGTTCTTCCACTCTTCTAATCTTAGCTGAAGGGACTGTGAAATTTATTCGAACTGTTGTATTGAAAAAAATCCCATCCTTTTTTTTTTCATAGTAAGCATATGAAGATTATAGAGCAACAGACATGCCAACATTATGGGACTTTTTATTCTAAAGTTTTTAATCTCATTGCATACAGGTAGGAAAAAATATTTTATCTGTATTGATTGCTGTGGCTTCAAATCTTGAAGTCCAGAATAACAATTGACCTCTTAGAGGCCTTGCTGTCAAGGTTAGCAGTTTAGGTCAAGAATGTATGTTACAAGATGGGGTAGAGTTACAGTCAAATTTCCTTGAAAATAGTATTTTGCCACTATTTCAGCTTAGTGCAGCACTAGTTCAGTATGAAGAAAATAAGAATGAGGTAAATGGTTTTGGAAAATATTCATCTTCCTGGGTAGGCCAGTGGGAAAAATGACATTCCTCTTACCTTGATGTAAAGAGCAGCAAAATAACTAAATTTTGTTCATGCAGTACTTCTGTATGAAAAACCTGACATTCCCCATTTCTCGATGGTAAGCGCATACAGTGGAAGACCCAACAGCTATAATAATTCGGCAAACTGCAGAAGGGATTAAAGAGCAGACTTTCAAGAGTTTACAATGCTGTAGCTGAAAGAACTGCGCTCATCTAGTCTTTCTAGTACATTAAGCATTGTTCTCCTTAGGAGTTCACTAACCTCAGCACGTTGCAAAAAAACATTGTTTGCAGTTGTTTCCTTAATTTGTCCAGTGGATAGGAAATAAATGATTACATTTTTTACTGCTGCATCCAAAGTATGAAACTAAAGTGCGTTAAACTTATTTATTTCTGTACCCAGAGAAATATACTTTAAAGAAGGGCAGCAAAATGACTAAATGGCCCTACACATAGTAGGTAATAAATAAGATGGATGAATAATTGAAATCTTATAGTATGTGGACATCAATAGATTAATTTTTACTAAGAGACTTATTTGCAGTAATGATTTTGGGAAGTAATCCCTCATCAGTAATCTGTCACAGTGAAGGAAAGGATTTTAGACTTTTGCTTGAAGTTGTACTAACTGTGCTGCACGCTCTATCTTTCTATCTCTATTGTTTTTCTTTGACTATATTCAAAACCAAACAAGGCATACTTAAGGGCGATTAAAAAACCCTTTATAAAACTTGCAGTTTGCTAATTCAAACACCAGTTAATCAATTTTGAGACAACACTGAACTTTTTAACTTCTTCATATGCTCTTTGAATAGGAAAAAAAAAGTCAGCTTAAGCATAGCCTTTCATAACATGAAAGAGGAATTGATCTTCAGTGTCTGTTGATGCAAACAAGAAAAGATTGTTTTGAAATTTAATATTCTTTAGAATCATTCAGTTTTGAGGTCTTCCTGGAGAGCTTGACCAGTAAAGGTCATTAAAGTCATTAAATCACTGGAAAATATATTGCTCTTAAATATGAAGGTAACTCATGATCTGTTAAGTTCCTGGGACTTTAATCTGGATCCAGTATTTTGAATGTTCCTACAACACTTATTTCTTTCGATGTATTTACCTTTTCTGTTTTGAAAACCATCGTCTTATCCAAGTATGTAGATTTATATAAGCACAAGGATTTAACCTACTCCAGTCAAGATTAACACCATTTGAGGCTCCTATTTTTATGGACAGAACTAAAAATTAATAAGCACATTAAATACTATGAAACTGTAAAACTGCAGATGGACTCTTTGATGCTTCACATAACAGAGAATAGAATATAAAAACTGTGATTGTAAAGATTCAGTGTTATGGCAAAATAATAATAATAATAATAATAATAATAATAATTGTCATTATAGAATCATAGAACTGTTTTTAGGAGAGCTGCAAGGATTTCTTTCATGTGAGGGTGTCCATTACAATAATTTTGCTCTTGAAACCAGTCACAACCAAGACCCAGGGTAGAAACAGCCATACCAGTAGGATGGCAATAGTCAGTGCTAACAGAAGCCTTGCTGGATCTTCAGTATAGAAATAAATGACCAATGGCTGTAGTATCTCCTCACTCTTATCCATAGTCCTTCTCTCATATAAGAAAAAAGATGTTTTATTGTAATCCTATGTAAAGGACTCAACTGCTCTTGTATCTGCACGTTGTCTGATTGATTATTTCTTTATTTCTGACTGAGAGAGGCTTTATATCCAGTTTTGTGAAACCTTTTGAAGATATTTTGATTTTACTGCTCTAGACATTTCTGCAGAATTGTAGTTTTTTAGATCATTACTTGTATATCTTGTTGCAATTTAACAATTCTATTAGGATGGCTGAAATCTCTCTTTCTCCCCTTCCCCCCCCCGCCCCTAGCTTGCATTCTTTTGCCCAAGACAAACAAAATTCTGAGGCCGTTGTCTTTGACTTCCTCCTAATTGCTGGGCTTTCCCGACTCATTGTGGTAAAGGAAAAAAACATTTTGTATGCTGTGTTTTACCAGTCTTAAACTTGTACAGTCCAGGTTAGGGTGCTTTGAGTATAGATTCTAGTGATTTTTTTTTTTATTATTCTGTTTCCTGTTTTTCTATTTACCATCACCTCCTCCAGTTGCAAGATGAATATCTCCACCCTCATGTGAAAGAGTTCATTTCTGTTCTATTCTACTTGCACTATAAATTTACATAGATTTTCCAGTAGCAAGACTTAAGGAAGGATAAAAGGGCAGGCTTGTCTAGTAGAGCAACAGCAAAGGAAAAACAACTAAAGAAAGGGGTTTTGTTTGTACTGAAGCTATTCTGTGATTATATGAAAAGATTACTTTTCCAGAGAGAAAACTTGTATATGTTTATATGCAGCAAAAGATAAGCTAGATCAGCAGAGTTCGTGGCCACACAAAATTTAAGTACGCCATATGTGCTATTGCATCAGAACATTTGTGCACTTGGATTAATTATGCATTGAGTACTAAAAGGTAAAGATGAAAGCCTCTTTGAAAGAGAGTGAGGAAATAAATGTCATTTGTCTTTGGATTTATTAAGAAACTATGATGAATGCAGTATTCTTCACTGCAGAAGAAAAAAATCAAATAATTTATGGAAATCTCTACAGTAATAAATGTACATATTCCAAATTAGTGTTCTTAACTACACGTAATTATTCTTTGTATAGTTATCATCAATACATGTAGAGTAAGGTTAATAGAAATTATCAAAAAGTGGCAGATAAGAGCTAAACACACTTTACTATTCCAGACATGATCTGAAATAGGTTTTGAAAGGAAAGATCTGAAATTATCAACAGCTACTAACAGAAACAAAAAAGGCAAACCTTATTACCACAATGTGTGGGTCCTTTTTTCAACCACCTAAGCTCACTTTAAATTATTCTTCCATTAACTCACTGTGCTGCCTACTTCTATCCCTTGCTGAGCAAACTTCAAGAGCTGTACCCAGCATGTGTCCTGTAGCTCAGCACAGGAAGCACTTGGGTAGTCTGTATTCATGGGGAGAAATGGGAGGAGGGAGAAAAGCCATCGGGGAGAAAAAAAAGAAAGAAAGAGATTGAATGCATAGGAGCTGTTAGCTCTTCTGTATTAAACTGGGCATGGAAATAAAGTATTTTTCTTTATTATTAGGGAGGATCCGTTTTCTTCACACTTCATTACTTATTTTTGTATTATTTGCATTGTTCTCAATTATTTAACTAATGGTAATGGTAAATGCAATGTCAAATTCCAAGTACAAGATAACGTCTTCTTTATATCCACTTGATAACATAACATATGCAAAATTTAGAAAAAAATACAGTTGTTCATTAGAGCAGGACAAAACCTTTCCTCTGAGCAGAGCAGCAGTTTTGGCTTGACCCAGTCACCTTTCCACTACACGGCCAATTCTTTTTCAGCATTGAAACCAAATTTCTAGACTTCCTTGTACTCAGCTAAGTTTTCCTGGGCAGTTATTTGGCTGGCATGTATTTCTTCATGGACCGTGTAGTTGATGTAACTTTTGTGATGCACACTATCTCCTCACAACTAACATTCAAATGAAAATTTGAAATATTTATCTCTATATACCTTGTATTAATTTATAAGAAAATGTAAGCTTTATGGCAAAAAATACACGCTGAGATGGAGGGAAACAAAACTAAAATTGTGTCAGTCTTTTTCTTTCCTCACTAAGAGTATGAAGATTAAAACGTATGCGGCAGAAGCAGATGAAATTACATTCTATGACACTTTATAACTCTGAAGCAGATACGTGATTGATTGCAAGGTGGCATAGCTGCTGGCATTTTTTTGTCTACAGTTTCTTAGATGAACTTCAAGTACTTCAGTGACACATACAATGTTTCAGACACTTTGAATGATTTCAAAGATAATAATTTATGAGAGCTTTTGGAGCCAGTTATTGGGTTTGTCTCAGGAGAGACTGATTTATTATTTTTTTAATCTTCAGTTCCTCATTGTATGTTCTGTTTATCTCATCTTATTTTGCTAGAAAACAAATACATAGAACTTTAATCAGAAGTGTCTGCTCTGACTACATGTCATTATCTTGAAAAGACTGTTTGTATGTAATGATCGAACTTGCAAATGCCAATGCAGCAGCTGAGTTTAGAAGAAGGTGAAGAATATCTGGAACAGAGTGCTATAAATAAATTTGATTTTATAATAGTTAAAAACCTTAAAAAACAAAAAAGTTAACAACAAAGCTTTTTTGTGAGACTGTAGTCTCATCATTATGCTTATACAGTCAAAAAACACCCCAAATCTTCTCATATCTACTTTGACATAAATCAGAAGAATCTGCACTGAAACTGACCCCATTTATCTAGCATGTCCACAGTTATCTCAGGAGTTCAATAGATGAAATAAAATCGGATACAATTATTGAGACACTATGGAAAGGTAGTAGCTGATAGAAGGCTGGATGCCTATCGTCGAAAATCCAGTGTTTGTGGAACATTGAATCAAATGGCTGGAAAATTCTGAAAAGAAATGGCGGTTCCATTGGAAGAAGGATGAAAGGAAAAAAAAACTGAAAAATTATCAACTGCTGTTGTAAGTTGTCTAGATCAGAATTAGGTCACTATGTAATGTATTAATTTCAAAGTAATTTAGAAATAAGGAATGCCCATCAACATCTAGTGATCTAGGTGAGAAAATATTATTTAAACCATTAACAAGGTGTCTCGTCCTGCAGTTCAGGAACTGCTGAGAGAAAACCACATGGTAACTTTTTACCATTAAAGACATAGGCAACTACTGAAAATTACTGTGGGCTCCTTTTCAAATAAGACACACTAGATAAAGAGTTGTACTGATGTGATTCATCAGCTTCTCTATATTTTTGACAGCGATTCTTTGATTTCCATTTACTACTTCCATGCACTCTGTATGTGCAAATACTAACTTTCAATTACTTTCATTTACCTGGTATTTAGTAAATGTAGTTTATTTTTAATGTGATGGGAGAAATTAAAGCACACGTGTGCCCAAGGAGCATTGTATGTATCTAAATAGAATATAGCTGCCTGCAGAAATTGTTCTTGTTTCAGATAAACAAAATGCATCTGCATGAATAGATCAGATCATGCAAAAAAAAAAAAAAAAAAAAAAAAAAAAAAAACCAAGTTCTGAATGATTTCACTACCTAGAGATTTTGTATTAACTGTGAATTAATTCAAGATCTTATTTTATGTAGTCTTTTGGCCTATACTGTCCTATTCTGCATGAGTGGCCATATACTGGATATCTCAAAATAGCCCAGGCTAGTGTCATGTAGAAGAAATATAAGCTACCTCTGAGTAAGCCACTGTTAAACTTTGAGCAAATGCCTAGTAAGATTATCATATCTGGTGCACTAGCACTTAGTATAGTAGCAGTATAGCTTCCTTCATTAGGCAGTGAAGATGTGGTTGAGGCTGCAATCTTTTGCTCACATGAACTATAGTTTTAAAGATAGTCCTGGGTAGGAATTTCATACATACACATATATTTCATACATCTTTCAAATGTGCTATTTTAAGACAGTTTTCTGTATTTCTGGGTAATTCTAAAGCATGATCATGTATTTGAACTTTGATGATCTGCCTACCTGTGTATAATGTCAAACTGTCTTAACTAATCAGAACAGTCATTGGCAACCTGTTCTTTTCACGTAAATGTTCTCCTTCTAAAAATATATAATTTACAGGAAAAAAAGAATATATAATTTACAGGAAAAAAGACAATTGACATCTCTGGAATGCCCCCAAAAGAGGCCACTGTTTGCTATGTTTGCTGCTGAAATTATTTGAAAATAATCACATCTTAGGCCCTTTTTTTTTTTTAGAAACTATTTTTACTGTCAAGAAGTAACATTTGGTTACCCTGTTAGTAGTTTGGAAGTTTTTTAAGATCTACTAAATTTAGCAGTCCTAGAAATCACAACAAAATCCTCCTCTAATAGTTGTCCCACTGCTTCGGTTACAGGAGATCCCTCACCTTTTTACCTCAACATCTGTGAATTTATGTAGCTGGTTCTTTTAGTCCTTGTGAAAAAGACTTTCAAATGTAATATGTGAACCTTACACACTGTGATTGCAAATATGTAGTTAGGAAAATGAAATAATCCAGGAGTAAACACAAGCGAAGGTACTGAATAAAGTGCTATGAAAAGATTCCACTTTGAAATTTCAGAATTTCTAAAAAATAGATGACAAATATACAAGCGGTGCTTAACACTGGATAGTGCTCTGCTCTTCATACTAACATTCTTTTTGATCATGCTAATAATACACTATGAAGCATCACTCTGTTGGATGCAGTTAAAGCCTATTTAAGCCAAAGAAACAACTTGCACTCTCCCAGGGGAAAATATCAGAACGTTTTTATTTTTACCTCAATCACTCCAGAAAATTTCATGACAGATGATCTTAGCCACTGTTGCAAGGAAATTGCTGCCACCAGTATGCCTGGAAAAATGGGAGAGAATGAATGAGTAAATATGTTGCTGAAATATACTGAATGATTCAGAATTAAATGCTTCAGGCTTACTTGAGCTTCAGTTGAAGAAGATTTATGCAAATCGGGCAGTTAACAGATACTCTTGTCAGAAATCTTTGCAGCAAATGCAGATAAAAAAAAATCCACTCTACCTCCTCTCCCCATTCTGTTCTCCTATTCCCAAGAGCTAATTTTCTGCCACACAGGCCACAACTTTTAGGTCTCATTTTTTTTCAGTATTTCTGTTCTCATAAAAAATTAATTTAATGGCACTTTGTGCCATTAAAGCATCTGACTGCTTTTCCTTTATTTTGGCTTTTTAAAGTTGTGACACTTAAATATCTGCTTTTTTTTTTTTTTCTGTCTTTTTTTTTTCTGTCTTTTTTTTTTTTTTTTCCAAGAGAGAAACAATAGTAGAAGTACCTGACATATTCAGGGTTAAAAAATGTATTCATAGGAAATATGCTTAGAGTCCTTGGTGTTTTCCCATGCTGGATAAATAAGTCAGATTAAAAAATCTTCATTTTTGCAGCATCTTTGCATCTGAGCAAGAAATGATCTGGATCTAATACTGCTAAGCTAACCACATTCTTCTTGAGGCACTAAGAGGCAAATCAAGAAAAGAACCAAAGCATTAAAATAATGAGCCTTGCCATACTTAACTTTTAGTCCTTAGTAGAGCAATTAGATGGAATAGAAAAACAGTATAGAAAAATGTATGTAGGTTGTGCTGAAAATAATGCCTCATATTTCTTTCTATGGAAACTACAATGGATATAAAGAGCACAATAACATTACTTGATAGAGCAAATTCTCAGCTACAAAATACTTTTTTTCAGTGTAGTCACCACCATTAGCTGTGCATTTTTGCCAGCAGTGAACAAGAGCCTTCTTGCCATACTTATAAAAATATGCACTGACAGAGGTGACCACTGTTTTACAACTGTTAGGACGGTTTCGTTTCTGAAATGTACCACCCACTGCCTCACAGTGCTCACACCCACTGTCTGGTCCCCATAAATATTCAGCAAGAGTCAATGAATGTCAATGGGTGCCTTTTTTTCCGCATAGAGGAATTCAATGACACATCTTAGCTTCATACCCACTTCAGTGTCAGATGCTATTCTGTCAGACTGCTCCTCTGCTGCCATCTGTCACACAGCAACAAAATGTGGTAGAATATTGGTGGGAAGGTTGAGCCTCTACTGTCATACCACCAACCACCATCAGCCTCTGATGCCATGGATGAACGTAATAAAACAGAAGGCATTACTTTTAGAGCAGCCCTGGAATCCTGTTCACTGCAGCCATTTTCTATTGCTCAATATAATTGTGTGATTTACATAAACAATTTGGGCACCATCTTAATGGGCACTGGTTTCTACTTTTTCTTCACCCTACTATTGCTGGTGGGAGGCTATTCCAGATCTGCACTGTTATGCTTTTAATCCTTAGCCTAATTTTATTCATGGTCAATTTATAACACTTTTCTCCTGCCAGCTGTACTCTTTAGGTTAAGTGGTCCTTCTCCTTTCGTGACATATAATTCTTTTCCAAACATCGTTAGTTTTAGAAAGTGATTATTTCTTCTTAACCACTATTCATCTTCATAACCATTATTTTGCTGACTTAGAAAGGATGAGCACTTTGACTCTTATTTTTTATGAAATACAGTCTAGTGTTCTAATTATTTTACATCACCTGTTCAAGCTTGGTTTCCTCTCTGTTCCATGTGAATTGATTGTGTATTCCCTGTTCAGAGTGTTAAGTGTCTTCAAACAGGTTTCACAAATATTGAATGGAGAGCCACCAGAAGTCATTATGCAAAATAGCAATCTATCTTTGGAAACCAAGTGACAATTTCTAACGTTTGTGGATCTTTTTTGAAAGCATGTGGTATAATTCTAACTCTGCTAAACGTGGCTTTGTATAGGACTCTAAAAATTCGGTTTGGAGATAGGAGACTCGGCTCAGAATACACAGCCTTTAAGTTTGTCTTTGAAAGTTAGTGCCTGTGACCATTCTTTCAAAAAATAAACCAACCCTAACTTATCTGAAAAATTGCTATTAGGCAGAGGATAGTTTTAAATCAGTTAAAAGACTGTGAATGTAGTATTTCTCATTAAACGATGTATGAAGTTTTATCATCAGCTTTAGAAAGCTGTAATAGGGGAAGGCAGCCTAAGGTAGGATAAATTAAACAGTTGAGTAGAAATGTTAATTAAGCAGCTTCAAGGAAGAAGAGAAGAATTATTTCTTAATCCTCCACAGTCACCTGTGATATTTCATTGCTCTAATGCAAGCAGAGCACAGAAGCAAAGTTTTGTGGAAGAGCAAGTAAATATGATCATGTTGCTTACTGGCTAAAAAAAGTGCAGGTGGGTCAGAGTGGCTATTTTGGTAGCTCTCATTATCATCTTTAAAAACAGGAACATAGAAACATTCTTGTTGGAACACTTCACGGTTTATAGCTTCAGAGTAGTTTTTGGAGACTTATTACACAGTCACAAGATCTAAAGTCCAATGATGGTTCTGGAACAGCCAAATTCTGTCTTTAGACCTGAGGTAATTATTTATAATGCATGTTCTTAAAAGTCAATAGCTTTCTTCCCATTATTTGCAGGTAAACATGAACTTAAATCTCTTATAGTGGTAAAACTGAATCTCAGTATTTCAGATCATAGTAGACATTCCATTCTTCTGGATCATCATTTAAAGGTCAACTGGCAAATTTCCAAAGCTTCTGAATTACGAAGGCCTAGTCACAGCATGGAAGTGACTATAGCTGGAAATGGTCAAATGTTTTAGATTTAGTTTTCTGACCAGTATTCTGCCTTCCTAGAAAGTGAGAGTAAGAGCAGGAACGTGGAAATTTTTCCAAGGCTCAACTTCTGTATGGAGCCTCAATAATTAGAAAACTTAATGGGGAGATGATAGATATAGGACTGAGTATTCCACTCTCTCTCTGAACAATGCTGCTGTTGCCTTGCCTAAGATATTCTGTTTTGCATAGGTAAATATTGATTAGCTCAGAGAGAATGTGGAAGTGTGAGGTATAAAAATCTGTCCTAGTGGCTCAAGTTTCTGTAGAGTGAAGGAAGTCACTAGTTTGCAAGTTTTGTTACAGAAATTGTTTATGCCTTTTATCAACTGGTGAATAATTTTTTAATGACATTTTCTTAACCAGTCATTGCAGAGAAAAGGACTTGAGTGGCTGAGCCAATAAGCTGGAAATGCATTCTCATTTTAACTTTTCTCTGTCAAAGCAGTCTTTGATTATCCTGTATGCACTGGAATTGTTGCTGCAGGAAGGATGAAGAGTACATAGATAGAATAGGAGACTGATGATGATCTCAGCTTACATGATGTAGGTTTGATAACTCTTTGGCAAAAGATAGTATATCCTGTATCCTCTTGCAGCGTGAGCTATTAAATAAAAAACAATGTGAGGAGATCATCCATTTACATTTAGAAGTAAACTCAATATATACTCAATATATTGATCAAGAACTTGATCCTGCAGATATAGTCAGGATGCATAGTTAGCACTCTCTTTTCTTGAAGGATGCTGAATGTTTGAGTACTGACTATATGAAACTGATGCCACTTTAGGACTACATGTTTTTATAAATGAAAAAAATACATTGAGGTACCAAGGAACACCTCTGATATTGAAAAATGGGATTCCCAGGTTGTATGTTTTGGTAAGTGTGCTTCAAAATTTGTGATTTTAGGCTCAGATGACTTATCTTATCCATATCTGAATGGAAATCAGGTGAGAGTGGTTCTTAACCAGCACCAAGAGCAGAGTTAAAATCTGATTATATATTTTGAATGATGTTAACTGTCTCTGCAATATTAATTTTTGCTATTTTATTGTTCTTTTTAATATGCTAATAAAATTATACTAGCTAATGAAAATTTTAAACATAAATGTCAACAAATAATAAAAGAAAAATGTGAGTGATAGACAAGATTATGATCACTTCAAAAGCAGTGATTTAGACAAGTGAAAAGAGAAGTGATGATCCAAATGAAGAGTTAAAGAGAATGGAAGAGTAGGAAAGTATTATAAGAAGAGCAAAATACAGTACTGGGAATGGCAGTGAAGATGGTAAGCCTAACAGATCATTAGAAACAGGAAATGCCGATTTGTCAGAGACAAATTAGGTAATGAGAAATGATCAGCTTTGTGGCATTTCCAGATCTGAATATTTTACAAAATAGAAATGTGAAATTACTGATTATTTCCTTTTTTTTTTTTTTTTTAAATTTACAAACTGAAATAGTGCGGGGTTTATAAATTCTAGTTTGCATTTACAAAATTAAACAATTCTGAATATTTTTTATTGTCCTGAAAAATAGAACGTGGAAGATTCTTACTGGTGCTGAAGAAATCAGATTTTGTCTTCTTGTTTTATTTAAATATTTGTAAATTGTCTGGAATAGGGGAGCAAATATAAAAGCTATTATTTGGTTTTAATTAGTCCCACAGAGGTTAACATATCAATAAAATGGACTTTTTTTGGTAAATTAAGCAAGATAACAATCTCAAACACTGCACTTCTCATTCGTCATACAGTTTTATTTTTAGTGTCTTTATTGTCACAACTGAGTTCGCAACCAATTAACACCATCTGGAACAAAGCCTGTGCACAGCCCTGGAGAAGGCAGGACTCAGTCCTAGAGAGCAACAAGGGCAAACTGCACCAGCACTGGCTCCCCCTATTGCTTTACAGTCCTGCAGTATTACCCCACCTTGGCACGTTTGAACACTCCTGTGTGCAAACACATGCCCTCAGTTTCATAATAGCAGAGCAGAGATGCAGCCTTCACATATGGACTGAACTGTAAGACTAAGAGCTGTAATAGTTATGTTGTATGCCCAGATGAGCGTGATGCAGGACCCCAATGTGATCCAGAAACTTAGGCACTTCAAATGCAGGTAGGCGATTTTAATGAGCCTAAGAGTGCTCACTGGCTCTGTTTTATTTATCAGTGCAAGACAGACTCTTATGTTTCAAAGACTTGGTTAGATAGAGCCTTATAACTTATTCCAAAGTGGCAATAATTTCCAAAGATGTCCTGCTGTTTATATGTGTAAGTCTTCCATGACTTCTTGGAGTGAAATTGGAGCGAAATTATACCACATCCGAGGTGGTTCAGGGTTTGAATTAACATCTGGGAAAAATGTGTATGAAAGATCAGTTCCATAAGTGCTTCCTAGTGGCAACAGACAAATATGAAAATCCTTCTCTTAACGCTGAATATGACTATAGAGCCAAAAATATGTCAAGATACTCTATCTTAAAAACAGAGCAGAAGTAGAATATAGATTTGAACTTGTAAAGAATGAAATGAACAGATGTTCTGTCAACAAACTCATCACTGTACAACAAGATTTAAAACAAATGAAACCAATACGTTGATGATATTTTTACACAAGTTAGTTTTTCTTTAAGCTGTAGTTAGAGACTGTTCCTCTAAGCATTGTTTTGCTAAATACAAAGGTTATTAAAAAAAAAAAAAAAAGTAAAAACCATTTTGGGTGTAGTACTAAACTTTAAGTTTTATTTGGAAGCAGCAAGGCTCTTTTCTGCAGTTGTATTGCCTTCTATTGCTCCTTAGGTTAATTAGTTATTTTTATACTTAATGTATATGACATAATCGAACAAAGTGGTGGTCCAAATTTCTCCAAGGTCTATAGGAGTTAAAAGTACTGTGCAGGCCAAGAATTGTTGTTTCATCCCTTTCTACTGAATTTTCAGAATGTCAGTTCTGTCTACCCTTAGTAAGTCTTCCACAACACTCTGCAGCTTGGAAGAACTCATTTTAATCTACGCCATAAATCTGCTACTTTACATTATCAGTATGAATATGCAGAGGGCTAGATGCAGAATTTTAAGGAGGACCAGGATGATTCCACAGGGCTTTTTAACACGGTTGGTTCTTGTTTTTTTTTTTTTTTTTTTTTTCTAAAAAAGGAAGCTCTTTAGATTCTCACAGGTAACAGCCGCTTTAGAAGGAACACATAAGGGTTATTTACCTGCATACAAAAGATTCACTTGACATAACCCACATCTGATTGAACTCTGTGGGTTCAATCAACAACCTTGTGTTGACATTTTTCATAATTTTAAATCATCAGGATCTTTTGTTTTAGTTATTATCTTTGAACTTTAGAGTAGACTGGCCCTTGCATAATATTTGCCACTCTTTTTCATGGATGGACACAGCAGATAGGTGTATCACCCAGTCTGTCTCCAAAATGAGAATTTGCCAATGCTTTTAACAAAGAACAATCAACTTAGGCGCCTAATTAAGACAATGCAACAATTAATGAACAAACCAAATTAGGTGTCTCAGCTACGTATACACTGAATGGAAAAAGTAGACTCTTACGGTTTGTAACAGCTTATATGCTGAGGAATATACATAGAACTATCTGATGGAAAACGCACCAGGGCATCCACAGTCTTCTTAGCCCATATTCCAATGCACTGTTGAGAAATTTTACTCCTTCTTGAAGCTGCTTGACTCTACAGCCAAGAATTAAAAACGTGTAGGATTACTTTATCACCAGTAGGTGAAAGAAATCCATTCAGGTAAGAACAGGGTAAAGCTTTAAATTTACATTGATGAAAAACAGAGATATTTATTGAAAAGAGATGCTGCATACCCTGGTAAAGAAGCCAACATTATTCTTAAGATTTTTACATCTTTACAAGGTACACATTAAAAATCAGCTTTTTGAACTCAAAATAACATACACTGAACATCTATAAGCATTCAGTAAACAACTTTTTGATGGTTATAGCTATGGTAGTTAAGGAGGGGTTTATTACTGTGCAGATGTTCAGAGATCTCATAGTTAACTTCAATCAACAGTTTTTAGGACCTGTGTCTTTAATTTAGTTTGTTTTTTATAAGCTATTGTTTCAAATACTACTTACTTAAAGAAAACGATGCACTTCACTGTTGAAGTACATTCTGCAGTTTTGTATCTTGAACAGGATCTTTTTTAACTTTTAGGACGTGATATTTTTAAACACTTTCTCTAGAAATTTGGACGAGCAGAATTTATTATAATATTTAAATAAAGAATAAGTAGCTTCATAATATTTTTACTACAGTATATCTTCTGTTTTTATGTTTTTTCTTTGTATTATGGTGGTTCTTATCTGTTCTTTGTAGAATCCTTGTGTGAACAGTGTGAACAATCAGTATGTTGACAGCCATAAAAGTTTATCAAAATGAAAATCATTATAGAACAAAACCAAAAGCCTTGTAGAAAATATTCCCTTTGAAACAGTCAGAGATACAGGCTTTTACAGAAAACTCCCAGTTCCACAGAGAGTGCATAAAAGGTGGAGCTCTGCCAGAGCTCTTGCTGTATTTTTGTGCTGAAATTAAAGGATGCTGGAAATGGAAAGGGAGCACAAAAGAAAACTTGTTCCAGTGCACTGGTTGTATGAATATGCTTTAAAATAATGTTTTTCTTGACATTTCCATATCATTTTAACAGTCAGATTAGGTGATGTTGCCAAGAGGGCTGTCCTTTGAGTTTGAGTTGTCACTACATTTTTTTGTTTGTTTGTTTGTTTGTTTTTTACTTTTTTTTTCCTAAGTAATTAACTCACCTGTCCCTTTTATAGGAAGTAACTGTGCCTTTCATGCAAACCGTAAAATAGATCCAGACCCAAGAAAGCCTGTTATCTAGTTCAGTAGAGGGAGCACACCAACTAGAAAGATCAGCTGAAGGTTGCTGATGGTTTAAGTGAAGCTTAAGAGATTTCCTATCTGTGTAAGACCAGAGGAAGTTTGGCTGCATGTTAATTTTGCACTTTGATGAATTGGTGCTGTAATGTTTTCATGTTGTTAAGCTCATACTTAATTCCCTATCACATGCTTGCCACAGCAAAGCTGCTAGTGATTTTTACCTGTCGTTCATGACACAAATTTGTATGCTGTGCTTTACTTGCTACTAAACGCAGAGCAGCAGTAAGACTATCAGTGATACTCTGTCCTCTAGTAGATAAAGAAGTGTCAGTCAATCAAATGTTCATGAAGCTTCCATAAACTAGAGGTATCTATATAATAACAACAATGCAAAGCATGCACATATTGGAACGAAACCTTGTCTCAGTGACTGCTCTTAAGCGGGAGTGCCTCTCTGCCTCTGGTTTTTCTAACAACAGGCACACAAAAAAAAAAAAAAAGAAAGAAACACTACCAGAAGGCTTCCCTTCTCCTAGGCTGCACTTTGCTGAAACATTCAAGTAGCAGCTTAGCATAAAGCTCTGCAGGTTGGCCCATTTCCTCCCACGCTGCTGTCAGGCTGGCAGCATGCAGGGCTCCGCTTACTTCAGCACCGGGGGAGCAAGCCTCAGGTCAGAGTCTGACCCACAGCACTGCCCCAGCCCAGCTTCCATTGCCCCCCACCTGGCTCTGCTGCTTCTCTCAGGGAGAGTTGCTTCTGGGCTGTGGCTGTGGCAGAATTTCTGGGGGCTTATATTTATACAGCAAAATAGAGACAAAAAGATTTTCTGTCAGAAGCAGCTGTGGGATGCAGCAGCATGGCCCTTGCCTTGCTCTCCCATGCCTGGCAGCAAGGGCCACTTGGCAGCTCTGGAGGAACAGGCTGCAACTCTGGCCTCAGTGCTTGTGGGAAACCTCATGGAACCAAGAACGAGTGTGCAGAAATATCTTATGAAGAAACTTTCTAGTGAAGAGAGAAAGGTAAAAATTTATCATCAGTTCATGCCAGAGGATATTGTCATTAGAGTACTGTAGATATGGAAAACGATTTATTTCTCCCTTGGAAGAAATATAGGGATGGGCACATGTATCTGATCAGTGGTCATTGCGTTACAGCTAGATACTTTCTCGTAGAAAGCTTCATGGCTTTAGTTGCATGCGTTCTATCAGAATTTTACAGTATCCCCATATCATAGATTATATCTATATATCCAAAAATCGTAGTGTGTCTCTGGCACCTAAAATCTTAATTCACAAATTCAGTGCTATATTCTTGAAGGTTGGTGGTCCTTTGTGATCTTGCAAGATTACTTTTTTGTTTATTTCTGTTAAATGCAGAAAATACATTAATCCCCCTTTTATGTTAGTATTGAAAACACTAGCAAATTATAGAGTTTTTCACAGGACTAGCTATAGGTCATTTTAGTATAGTACATTTGAGCAATTTAGAAAAGTTTAAAGTGTGACATTACATCTAGTTTAGCTTTGGGTGACCAATTTCTCTTTTATGAACACAGTCCAAAAGTCAGCAGCTGTCATATTATTCAACAGGAAACTACAAGCAAATTGTGCCCATATTCCCACTTTTTTTTTCTTTTTTTTTTTTTTTTTCTTGGCAGGGAAAACCTAGAAGAGGGATGTGAACCAAAAGTAGATCTGAAAGGGAGTGTGAGAATTCTAGTGACGATCCTCTCCACAGCTAGGAACAGGGCAGGGAAGTGCATTGCTATGAGTCAAACCAAAAATATCTCAATGCTGACGGTTTTAAAATGAAAACTTTTTTTGCTGTTGCATTTCACAGACTAATTTTTTTTTTTTCAAATACTTATTCAATAGTTTCCATATTTACTGTTTGACAGTTAGTGCCTTACCTGGAAAAAAGCATCATAGAGAGCAGGACAAAAGGCAAACTATTAATTTGGAGTAGATCTCCCCCAGTGTCCTATTTGTGGTTCAAAAAAATGATGTAGTGAAGAACTTAACTCATTTTTTACCCCTTCCATCTTGCTTGTCATTCATTTCACAAAACAGAACAGAACAAAACAAACATCTGAAAGCATTAATGCATGCAGCTTCTCAAAGGAGCTAGAAAAATACGTATTTAGAATTTATTTTTTCTGAAGCACACAATTTTGTTCATGGGTAATGTCTGTCTTTCGCCTCTGAACTCCAATGAGATGGTATTGCCCAGTAGTTTAGGTGGCAACTCCCAAGTGAAGGTAACATGAACTACTGTATTACAAGGCCTATTTTAACCCATTTAAGCTTCCAAGGGCGAGGAAAAGTACAGTTAAGCTGTTATTTCTCATTATTAGTCTTAGATCAATGTTGGACTATTTTGGAAAGGTCAAAGAAAATAAGGGGAGTCATTTTTGAATGATGATATTATGAAAAATTTACATTTCAGTTTTATGAAAGTGTTGTGACCTTATTTTGCTCTCCTGTAACTCGAAAAGAATTTGGTGTTAAAAGTTCAAGCTTGTCATGCAGTTAATCCTTGATGAGAACAAGTGCATGTGGCATGTCTGAACAGATCTGATTCAGAAACAAAAGTTACCTTAGATCTAATTTGTTAACTCTTTCATCTTCAGCAATCCATCTGGAAGCAGGTCCAGATGATTGCATATGGCATCCATAACAGGTGTGAGCGTTTTCCTTCATCTTCACCAGGAATTCTGTTCTGTCTCGTTCTGAGTTTAAAATGAGAAGGGAAAGGAAATAATGTTGTCTTTCCTTTGTGTATTGTCATGTGCCAAATAATTTAGTCATATTTTACACATTTGATTTTCAAAGTATATTCTAATTATAACATACATTTCCCAGAGTACTTTTTGAGATACTTTCAAATAAGAACTAGAATTATACCAAATGAAAAGATTATTTTCTTCCTTCTCGAAGCATACCTAGACATATGACTTCCTCAAAACTGTGTCAACATAAGAATGTATGAGAAAATCCTGGAACAGGACTGTGGATCCACAGGAACCATATCTATTAGGACAGTTCTTTAAAAAGTGGTGTCGTCAGATTGCCAGTGACAGAGCTGGCTTTTGTTCCTGTGTGTGTTTTGGACATTGTACCTTGGGATTTTTGCTTACATACCATTCAAAAATCCCATCATGGCTGAACATGAAGAGAGTTTCTTTTTTATCTGTTCACACCTTAAAGAGCAGAGACAGAGATGTTATATCGAATCTGTTAATGGGTCCAAGCTACATTTTAATTTCTAAATTTAGAAAAAAATAATCTGACAGACTTTTAAGCAAGGAGAAAACCAACATACCTTTTTGCGTACACATTTTTCTCTTGGATGATGACTTATTCTCTTGCTAGATTTCATTCACTTCTCTCAAGTCTGTGAGATGGTGTGTGCCTATTCTCAATCTAATGGGTTCCCATAGAACCATGCTGGTGGGAGAGTAATTCTTTAGTCCACATTTGTTTCATAACATTTCTTTCCAAACCCATTGTCCCCAGCATAGTGCTGTCTTTCCTCATTGACTTTCCTGGGAGAAAAAAAGTGTCAGTTTGTGTGACTGAACTATGATGATCTTCCAACAGATAGGAGAAGAAGGAATCCAAAGCATGAGGAAACCATGGAGTGCTATTGCAAGTGTTTCCTATCAGTATTGTAATGAAGTCATTTGATATTATTCTTTACTGGCACAGTAGTCCAAAATTTTATTTAGAGTATATGGCAGAATAATAACTTTCGATACATGTTCCTAAAGTTAACCATGGCATAGATTTGTAACTTTCTTCAGGTTAAAAAAAAGGACACCAAGGTGATGAAACATACTGACCTAATTCATATCATGGAACAGTTTGACACAATAATTTCTTCATCAGGACTTTAAGAATATAAGCTTAGAATGAATGTTGTAGAGTACACTAACTACAGTACACTGTTTATAAACTATATTGAAATGTGTCTGCAAAGCAAAAAAATGTCTGCTGTTTCTTTTGCTGGTCAGCACTGTTCCCATTTATTTGTACGGGTTATTTTATGTGAATAAGAAATAAATAGTGCTGCAATATCAATAGTTATTCCTAAATGCTCAAGTGTGCAATAAATGTAACCATTCCTTTTAAATTTAAATTAGTTATTTGATAAAAATCAACAAAACTCAGTGGCAAAAGCTGACAAATCCATGCATAATGCTGTAAAGAGAATGATTTCTGAAATATTTACTGCATCTATAATATTTTTTACATGCTGGCAGAAAAAATACCAACTGAGTAGCCCATACGTGTATATTTTGTCTATTTTAATTTGCAGCGTTTTAATCCTCAGAGCAGCTCACTTTTTCTTCCAGTAGACTAAATAAGAAATCTATGATTACTTACAGAGTCCTTAACAATGGGAGACTCTATTAAGCATGCAGAGAAAACAAATGCAGCCCATGAATTTAATTCTAGTTTTCATTATCTTTTATTTGTGTATCACACCCTAAAGCTGTCGATTGTATTCTCATATTCATCTTTTCAGCAGTGTTTGGAAGCAGAGGGGAATTCACAGAACAACTCAGTTGTTACTTCATTTTATGTGAGAAGAAATCCCTATAATTTTAAAATGAGAAAGTCTTGGGTTACTAATATATTTTTAGAGCATTTTTCACTCTGGGAAGGTCCTTGTTCCTGACCGCCAATTAGTAGATTATTATTAAATACAGTAAATATTTTATGTGTGGCAAAATACCATTAAACTGAGAAATCTCAGTAACAACTGAACCTACTTCAGTGTAATGTCTCAAATAGCGTTAAGAAATATTCCTTGTTAGCATGGTGGTGTATTTGGCCTCTGTTCAACCTCTTGCAAACCATTAAGAATGCTTTTTTCCCCTCCTTTATATGGTCTCCTTCTTACATTATTTTTCCTGTTTACCCAAGAGATAGCTTGACATAGATGCAGCATCTGGCTTCTCTGAGGTCCTGCTTTTTGCGTTTTTAAGCTGGATTGACTGAAGCAAAGGGAAGCTGAATGACTTGCCTGAGGTTGGCTCAGTGGGGATTAGAACCAAGAATCCCCTTGCCCACAGCTGTTTGCTCTGAACAGTAAACCTCCCTGCTTTCACATTACCTCAGCAAACCAAAGGGGCATAGCTCGTATTTAGTTTATTTTATAACTTCTAATAGTTTTGATTTCTTGTTTGTTTGTTTATTGTTTTTTGTTTTTGTTTGGATTTTCTGAGGTAATTTTCCCTAGCGTAATTTCTTTTGGAGACAGAACATAAGTCCTCTTTTAAGGTTCTTATTTCAGCTAGCGTTTATCTCTTCAAGGAATATGACACATCACAACATTAACAAATCAGTTTTCTTTTATTATACCTTCATATACAGTTATGAAGAGTTTTGTCAGTGCTCAAATCTTACAAGGCATGGCCAAATAGATGTCGGGAAAAAAAAGAACACCTAAGAAATACGATTTTCCATAACCTAAATGACACTTTATGGTAAATATGACCATGTGCATATACATGCACACATGAACACATCTAAATACATACATTTATGTAAGCATATACCTTTGCTCACCTGCAATCCTACAGCATACTGCTTCTGAAACTTAGTTTTAGGTATTAAGCAATGATTATGCTGGATGTATAAAGAATAGACTCCAATATAAAACTGGCTTCCCCAATACCAAGACACAAGGCTTATGGCCAATGAAATGGTCCCTAGGACTTTGAGGTTTGCTTGTGATGACACAAGGAGTTACAGGGTTTCCAGCAATTCCCTATAGCAGTCTTCCCCCTTGCTAAGAAAATCCCCAGTGCTGAGAGTGTACTTATAAAAATGTGTGGTTTGTACATGCTATATTAGAATCTAGAGCCAAAGCTGTGGTACAGAGCATTTTTCACAGATCTTTCAAGCCATATTTTTTCCAGTGATTTTATAGTCACAGTTGTTTTTCCGATTCTGAATGCATAATTAAAGTGCAGTTTTCAGATCTGGTGGTGGAAGACACACTGGCCTTGAGGGATTAGTAATTACGAAGAGATTCCTAATCTATTATACATGATAGTAGGAAGAGGTAAAAATGAGGAGCAAAAGCTGACCGACACCAACCTAAAGTCAAAGGGAACAGGGAGGTGCACAAGGTCAGATCGTGCTGTGTAAGAGTTCCTTGCCATCTCAAACAAAAATACATTAGTGGTATATGGAATAAAATAAGGCATTTTCTAATTTTCTTCTTTCCTTTTTTTTGCCATAAACCTAGAAGAGCTTCTCTGCTGAGAAGACTTGTACTCCTGGGTGGAGGATAAAAACTGTGCATCATATTACATGTTAGTCATATTTTTTGTATGCATCAATCTGTAAGTGGGCCACGCGGCCCAAAAAGAGGGGGAAATTTGTGTTCTCTTGATAGCATAAGGAGAACAAAGCTGTATTTGCGTTAATTTTGGAAGTGGACCTCTCAGCAACCCTGAACAGTGCCTATTCCTGGGTACCATCACATTGTGAAATCTAGAAGTGCCTTCCAGCACGTTGGGCCTGATATGTTGCCTAGCTGTATCTTGTTCCCATATGACAGACCAACAGGCAAACTTTTTGCCCTGGGAGCATGTTTTACATGAAAATGATGCCAAGTTCATGGGCTCGGTGGAAACTGAAGCATCCTTTCAAAGTTCCTTTTATTTGAATTGTAAGGATTGTAGACCCTAGAAGCGTATCACTCACGCTGCAGCCAGTCAGGCAATCCCTCATGCAGTTTCTGAGGCTTGTTTGATATATTCCCAATGATTTTCTAGGTCAATAGGAAATTTCTTAACTGAAGAAAGGAAACAGTGTAGGAACATGTCTAATTGGTAAATAATTTAGTAAATTAGCATCATTCTGACCAATTCAAGTCTACTCCAGCTTGTGAGGCTTAAGGGAGACCAGATGGAGGGTAGTGAATTGGAAGTTATCCAAAATTGCTTTTGAGTTAATTGATATAGTGGAGGGGAGATCTCTGGAGAAGTATATATCCCCAGGTAGTTGATTGCTTTGGAATTCCAACAGAGAAGAAATGTGTCAAAAATGAGAAGGGAAACATAAGTTACAGTGTGGTTATATCCAAGACTTGGACCAGTGAATTTCTAGGCAAGCATGCATGAAAAAATATTGAATAATTGTTCTAAAGAAGGAACCAGTACTTGTGTTAGAACTGAAGTGAATTGAGGAAATAGCTTATTTACCTTCTGTATGTCATGTATTTACACGTTATATCTGCGGTATGTTAGTGTATAGAAGAAGTAGAATATTCCTTTTTAACTTGAACCTGTGAATTTTCATCAAAATGGCACTGGTGTAGCTGCTAACCATACATTGTTACATTCTGCTAAATGAGAGTGTCCATGTACTAAATTGGAACTCTCACCGGAGGTTGTTTAAAATCTATATAAAATAGATCAAATGAAACTGGAAAAGTAATTGATAGCTACAGTGAAACTGAAAGTGAATATAAAACTTAAAATCACAGTGAATCAGGGCTTACATGATGAACATTCACTCCTCTCTGAGGCTTTCTAATTGAGTGCCTTCAGTCAGCACACTTGATGAGCAAGGAATCCACTTCAGCCATGTATTTGACATCATGATGTCAAATACTGTGTCTTAACAGACACAGAACATCTTCAGTGACTTACCTTAGTTTTGTTTTTACTTTTCCTCTGTTCCTTTGCCTTTTTCCTCATTTCTTCCATATCTTTCAATTTCTTTACCTCCGCTTCACCCTTTCTTGTTCTCTTTCATTTTCTTCCCCCTTTCTCTTTCTTCCTCCATTTTTTTTCTCCTTTTACTTTCTTTTCCCAGGCCTCTTCCTGTTTCTCTTCCTCTTTTTCTCTCTTTCTCTCTCATTTTCTTGTTACTCATTTATTCTTTCCTATTTTTTTTCTGTTCTTCTTTCATTTTTATGCATTTTTTCCCTTTTTTTTCCTTCTCCAAGTTATATTATACTTGATTATATTTATCTAGTTCTTAATGAGATGAATCTTTCAAAAATTCTATTGATTTTATTTTGGAACTGTTTCAGCTAGCAGACTTACCATTTTCCATGCTTTTATTTCACATGATCTCTTTCAATCTTTTTGCTGTACATACCATTAAAAGAGCAGTCTATGTGACCTTTTTCTTTGGGGTTAATAAAGAATGCAGTTTCATAAGCTTGATTCAATTTCCTTTGTGTGAGCATGCTGAATAAGTGACCATTATAGTATTCGTCTGGTTTTCCATGCTACAGTGTGCAGTTACCAACCTTTTATATGAATGACCACATCTGGTGTGCATTTGGCCACATAAGGTGAGACAAAAGCAAAATAGATTTTCCTTAGCATTAAATCAAATTTCCACACAATGTACTCTCTAATGTGGATCTCAAATGTATCAGGTCATATATTATTTAGCTGCATTGCATTTTGTGCTTTTTTTAATTCCGTCCCACGTATCCAATTTTAATAAATGCATGAGTAGATGCAATATTTGAGCATTATATCTTAGAAATTCAACACTTTCAACAGATTCTTCAGACTTCAAAGAATTTAATATTAGTATCGTAAAAGGTCTTTTGAAGAATAATACTAGAACATAAGAAAAATGACTGCTTGAGTGTGCCCCATCATTTTGAAAGTGTTTTATTGCTTTAATTTCCTGTCTTACTAAAGTAACAAGCAGAATAATAGAAGATATACTGTAAGAGAGTTTGCAATTTATTAGAAGGTTTGAACTGGTTGAAGACTTTATGTGATGTGAAAAAGAAAACCTCTGTTTAGCTGAAAAATGGAGACAAGCTACAACATTAATGTTGCAGCAGCTTTAAATGGAGTACTGTCTTTGACTACTAAGTTGTCTCCACAAGCCCAGTATGTTTGAATGGGGTAAATCTGTAAGTATAGGGCTCATTTGGTGCTTGTTGCCTGTAGATAAGCTCCTGAAAATCTCATGTCATTTCATCCATGATGTGTACGTAAGTTGTTATTGCTATTTGGATTTCATAGAACATTGCAGCTGCATTGATCCATAATGAGAATTTTCATTTATATATCATAGTTC
Source organism: Gallus gallus (assembly GCF_016699485.2). Lineage (NCBI taxonomy): Eukaryota > Metazoa > Chordata > Aves > Galliformes > Phasianidae > Gallus > Gallus gallus. The sequence continues at coordinate 40,273,000 of NC_052535.1, read as the reverse complement.
TACTATATGATGAAATTTAATTCAATCTGGTATAGACAAAGGTTAAACTATGCTAGGTTTTCAAAGTAACTTTTACCTGTCTTAATGTTTTTAACTAAAATGTTGGGAATTCATCCCACAAAGGAAATGGTGAAAATACAGTTATCCGTTTTGAAAGTGTAGAAATGAAAGATGAGAAAGTAACTAACCTATAAAAATATGATGTAAGATTACTTCATAAGTGAAGTACTTATTTCCCTAGAAGGAGCAGTAGACTATCCAGTTGCTTCTTACAGTGTGTGTAGCCAGATACTCAGGCATCAATCTGTATGTTTATGATGGAAGTTATATGTTTATCAGTGCAGAGCAAGATGTGCAAGAATCACAAGGGCTTCTTAATCCCACCAGTGTTCTGCTACTGAAGGATTACTAAACAGCTGGTTGCAACAGATTGCTTGGTATTTTCAGAAAACAAAATAAAGTATGTAATAATGCGTGTCCAATCCCTTTGAAACAACAGAAAGAACACTCTAGGATGAGATTTTGTTGATAATTCTGTTTTAATGGATTGCAGGTTGTGTGAATTTGAGCGTCTCTTGTATTTGAGAGTTATTGAACAATACCGTTCTGCTTTTCAGCTGAGACACTCCTTGTGATGTTGTGAGGAGGGCCGATAGTGTAAATTCATATAGTGGAAATCTAACTGTAAAAGCTCATATGTTTAACTAACATATTGGACTCCTAGAGGCTCAAGTACAAGCAAAAGCCCAAATATTACTGGTGTCCTCAGTTATCTGAGTAAGTCTTTCAAAGAATAATGATTTGCAAGCCTTATTGCTAACTGAAGCGCAAAAGATTTCCTCTGGGCTTGCCACAGACAATCCTCAGGCACATTAGAGGAGTCAACTAGAGTTAGTTCAAAGTGAATTGCTCCATTTTATTCACAGTGACTTTAGCCTCTCAGTCAATATGCCATAATGGCATATTGTCAGTGATTTTTTATTTTTAAATGACAAGTTTGGTCACTTTATTTTAAGGTATATTTTAGAGTGTTTACGAGATTTGTAGATTCAACAGCTCTTCAAAGAGACTCTCTGTCTTGCTTTGCTACACTGAATTTTTGTATTGCTGTTATTTCATTACCTTGAGGCAGTTCTTAGTTAAAATACATGGAGATGCTTTACATCTGAATGAGTTCTTAGTATGATATATAACCAATTATGCAGCTATAACGAGTTCAAATTTTAAAAACCAAATAAGAAATGTTGCACTAAGGATTACTAAAGACTAGCATTACCCTCTCTTCACTTCTTTGCAAATAGGAAACAGGTATGTAACAGTAGTCTGCACAAATATTACTGTCATTAAGTTAAAAAATTCAGCTATTTGATTACTTTAATACTTTAGCTAATTAACTCTGAAACCTTGGAGGGTTTTATGCATTCTCTAAAGTCAGTGTCAATTTCCTATATACTCAGATCACTTCCTAAAAGCTAAGTTGTTCAGGATATCAAATAATAATCAATGAACAAAAACTACTGTTCTGTTCCCTGTCAGATTTTTTTTCCTCAGCACACCTGAGAGACGCTTGTGCTATTTTTATTTCTTACAGTGTAACTGATTAATGTACACTGAATCTTCCAGGGAATCTGCTGCTTTTTTCTCAATTTTTCAAGAGTTTTAAGAACCTTCTTCTAGGCACATGGAACTAGATGCAGAATCTTTCCCATTCCTGGACCTGAATGAGTTTTGTAAATAGTAAAGGAAGAGGCTTCTGTAGTAAAATCACTTCTGTATGTTTTGTTAATACAGGTTGTAGAACTACTGATGATGATGATCTTTCCCATTAGACTTTCCTGTATTTATGTCTCTCGTCCAATAACCACAGGGATCATTGAGGTGTATTTTATCTTCATTTCAGCCCTCTTGATATCATTTCAGCCCAAAGGGGAAATCAAATGAGATATAGAAGATGCTAACTCACACAACTCTCAGGTCATTAACAACTAATTAGAAACAGCTTAGAGATCTCAATCATCCTTTAGGTAAAATGTGAGAGGGGGATCAGAGAACATTTAACATCTTCACTTCCCTTTATTTTTTCTAGACAGTGGCCAAGCATATGATAGTTTTGACTTACATTCTCTTCCTGTTTATCTGTTTTGATTTTTTTCTTTTTTTTTTCTTTCTTTTTTGTTTGTTTGTTTGTTTGTTTGTTTGTTTGCAAAAAGAGTATATATTTGGGGGCAACATAATAGGTGAAGTGCCAGAACATACTGAGATGGTAAAAGAATTATTCTAAACTTTAGATTGAGGTCATTCCAATATGATTTGGTTTAATGTTATTTAAATTTGAAGATTTAGTGAGTGCATTTATAAAGTTACCTACAGTCCTATCTCATCTTGCATTTTTACATATGTGAAAATGAAAGCCAATAGTGAACTCTATAAAGTTAGTACATCTTAGGATAATCTCAGCTGTTACAGCTAATGGTTGTAAAGTGAGATACCGTTTCCTGGAGGATGGATGGTTTTGCAACAGTATAGCTAGCATAGATCTACAGTGTGCATATTTTGCCTCCCAGATGTGCCAGGGTTTTAGATCTCTCCACACTCATCAGAAGCTCTGCTAACATGTTACATGTCCAGTAGAATTAGAGGGACTATGTTATCCTTTCACATAAACTCTGTCTACCGTTGAAAGGTTGTGGGAAGCAAGAGGCACTTGCCTGCTTATACTCCCCAAACCACAGAGCTCCTTGTACTTAGGATTACTATGAGGAAAACTACTGACTCCAAATGCCAATCACTGGCAAAAGGTGCAAACCTGATAGATTGATCTATAAAAAAAAAAACACAACTGCCAATACAACTAGCAATAAACTTCTATTTCGGACAGAGTTGTCCTTTTTTAGAGCAGCATTGCTTTCAGTCATAAATGTGTTCACCTAGTTCTGCTTCCTTTAGGGACCCGTGAAATAGAATTAGTCCTCTGTGGTGAGGCACCGACTGGTATTCCAGCTAGCCAGTGCCAGCATGCTAGGGAGCCACTGAGTAGTTCCAGATGTGTTCCGTCAATAGATTTGGAACTCTTTTGTATGAGGACTGTTGATACTACTGGGATAAAAAGCATAACAGATTTAGAAAACCAAATCATTTTTCTTATATCTTCTCATATACATAGGTAAATTTTATTTCAATTTTCATGGCTCAGTTTCTTCTGTTGACCTACAATAATTTCTGGAGCATCCCTTGCCTTTTTTTCTTAATTACCTTCATTCAGTACTTGTCTTGCTTCTGTGACTTGTCTTTCAACTACAGAAGATGTCTTTTATAAAATCATGGAATTTTTCACTTACTCTCCACCACAAGTGGTATTTGACTTCATACATCATCATTTCTCTTATTACAAATTTTCTATATCTCCAGAAATTCTTTCCTTTCTGCACCATTATGAAACAGCTGGTTTCCTTCCTAAGATTCTTTTTTAGCGGGCTTATTGTTTCATTGTTAGGGAACAGTTGCAAATGTTAATAGTTCCCTTATATATTTAGCTTGAAGAATACATGTTGCAATGTATTCTTGCAGCAGTTGCAACTGTCAGCAGTTGATCCATACCAAGAGAGAGCTTCAGTCTTACATGCTTTCACGGTCTGTGTGCAGACTGGTAGCCTGAATCATCCTAAGTTTTTTTTAATGCATTTGTTGTTAAGAATTAATCGGTTCTCATATTGAGGTGTATGTCATCCAGTATTCTCTCTTCAGCAATAAAACAATCTAGAGAAAGATACATTACTTTGTTTGCATAATAAAAACAAAAGTTTTTCAATTCTTAGAGGTTATTTTCAATATATTTTGCATTTGTTAATGTATTTTGAGGGATTTTCTCGTACACCCTTATTGTGACTTATGGAAATATATAGAAGATCTGATAGGTCAAGCCTTATTATCTTAAGGTTGTCTATAAAATAACAGTGTGCAAATATAATTTGAATTAATAAAAATTTTTAATTGAAAAAAAAAAATTGCTTTTATAGCTCCTTGCCAGTACTTTCAGGTAGCAATAACAGTGTCAATGTTTTTGTTTTTGTTTTTGACAGTCAAGGTAGTAATCATGCAGTCAAGAAGTGAATGTAATTAAAAATTTAACATGGATGATTTGGGGATTATGAAAAAGTGCATCATTCACAGTTCTGAAAGAGCAGGAACATTCATGGGGATTTGTAATACATCCATTGAACTGTATGTCATACAACATGTTTGGAAAACATGAAAACTATTTCAGCCACATTTTCCATTGTCTGACTTGATGTTGGGCCCTCATACCCAAAGTAATAAAGAGTGCATTTCTGGCCAGCACCATGCTTATGAACATGTATTGTTTTAGGAATGGCTTTAAGCTTCCTAATTTAAATGTTACATGGAACCAAATACAACATAGCTGTGTTCTTGTTTCCTCAATCAGTTCACCATGGGAAAATACGAAGAAACGTTTTGCAGCAACTGTGGGAATACAACACAGATGTGCCCAGGTGGACTCTGCAAAAAGCCAGCACAGTCCAGCACAGAGCACCACTTTGACCATGTGATCTTAGCTATACCATAGTTAGCTGCACAAAGAGGACTGGTATATTTGCATAAATTTGCATAGCTCTCACCCATTCCACAAATTGAATTGTCTAAAAACTTAAAAAAATAACCAACAAGTAGTTGATAAGAGAGAATTGCTCTCACCTAATTTTAAGAAGGACAAAGAAAATGAGAATGGAGTTAACCTGGGAATCCCTAAGCAGTAAGGAAGAGCTCTTCAAGAATACATGGGCATCAAACTGAGGATGTGATAAAATTTGGCATAGCTTTAATTGGGATAGTCTTTGCCAACATAAGCTTTTTTTTTTTTTTTTTCCCTCCCTTCCAAGAGAAGTGTTTTGTTTTGTTTGTTTTTTAATAAGGCAAATGTGATAGATATGATCTGTAGGGACTTCAGCACAACACTTGATGTATTACCTCATTGGAAACTGTTAGGAAAGATGGAGACGATGGGGATCAGTACAAAACCAACACAGTGGTAAAGAGCTGGCTAACAAAACTCATTTGTGCTGCAAAGCAGAGCTATGAGCTTTCAGGGAAATTACTCTTTATATTTTTTAGGATTAATGACACTGTATGGATAGTTATTCTTCAGACTAATATGTCCTTCCTGTATAGTTCATAACTAGGTATTACATTATATTACTAATATTTTTTGTTATTCCATCATGTTAGCATAATGCTTCTTATGTGTAGGTTTCCATTGTTCCCAGCGCTCTAGGTCACTTTGATGCTATTATGCCTTTTTCTTTTGTGAGTGAGAGAACTTGTGTAGAAATATATGATTTAATTTTCTCACACACACACAAAAAAATCTTGTTTTCATTACTTTTTTTTGTTTGTTTGTTTTCTATGTTTGCTTGTTTGTTTTGGTAACCTTATTTTAGTATGAAGTCCTCTATGTGATGGCCTGAGCATCCAAGAGCTATTTTGGACTCACATCAAATTAGGTGTCTCTTTCCTCCTCTACCTTCCTTTGTCCATCTCCCTGCACAGACCAGTAGCTAAGCTCTACACAGTTGCAAAGAGGTCAGGATCAGTAGGAATGAGTAATTAGGAAACAGGGAGTCTGGAGTTTTCAGAACTTGGTAAATAATGATACATTTATGATAGCTACTGCAGGCTTAACTCATACTGATGGGATTGGATTCAAAACCAACGACAGCCATGCTGTCTGGGAAAGGCACTAGGCTGTAGGAGCAACATGGCTGTTTTCTCTCCCTCTTCTCATGAGTACACTGCTAAACATCTTTGTTACTGTGTTGCTGAACAGCAAATAATTTGTTATTGCTGTACTGTAGAGAGGGAGCATGAGGTAGGAGTTCTCTCAGACAACGATTAGGAGACAAAATTGAAGGAATGTTGGGTTCCTTAAAGACTTTTTTTTTTTTCCTCTGTTTTCTATACAGTGTCACAAATTTGATAACAGAAAAAATCATACCCCTTAATGATTTGGGAAAACTGGTTTCTGAGCTGAGGCCAAAATATGGGGTCATCATAACGGGGTGAGTACTTTAGTTGTTGGTCAGTTGGGTTAGATAAGGAGTTATGAGAAGTATGAAGCGCTAGTAAGCACTTGAATGAAAGAGGTGATAAATATCCTGTTGAGAGAAGTAATTCATGCCTCTAATGTAAGGAGAAGATTCTGGACTGCAAACATTTTCTGCTGTATGTGCATACAGCTAAAGCTGCCAGCAAGATTTTAGAGATGTGTGGCTGTTGCCTTCCTGATGTATTACTCCTTAAGTGTTTCAAGAGACTTTACAAGCATAACTTAGACATGAATTTTACAGATCTGCTATTAAGAGCCTAACAATGTCACACAGGTTCTTTATCTCAGGGCCCTTTTGTCATTTAGAAGTTTTTTTATGCTATGTTTATGCTGATTTATTCAAGTTTTTTTCTAGTGCCTATAAGTAGCTGCCCAAAATCGCTAGTTGGTCTTCATGTCATATATGAAGTATCCAAATTTATTGAGTTACCTTTTTTTTTTTTTTTTTTTTTCCCTGCTGTCTGTCATACTGTCATACTTAATTTCAAAAAATGCACCTTGTAGGGACCTATCTTTCCTACAATCAGCTGCTCTCTGTCATACATCGTAGCCCATAAGTGTTGTGATCTGAGGTTTTAAGACGTGGGGATTTTGGCTTGGATACAAATGAACTTTTTGCCTAGAGAATTACAAAAACTAGAGTTTTCCTAAATACCTTTGGGGTCAAACTATGCTATAATACTGTCCAAAGACATTATAGCAGGGAAAATTAGACAGTGTAAACAGAAAACCTTAAAATATCCATTGGCAAGTGAAATAAAGATTAGGTTAATCTCCATGCTAATAAAATACTGTCACATCACAATGACTTGACAATTAGATTTGCTGAAAAACTAACATTTTTAAAAGGTAAGATCAATAGATTAGATTGTAGATATAGAAGAGCTGTAGGAACAGTTCTGTTTATCTACAAATCTGTCAAAGTGGGTCATTACTTCTGACTCCATTCTGAATTTTCTTTTGTATGTTTCACATAATAATTTATGTTAAGATTAGCTATTACCTTAGAAAGTGTGGATTTCCATTACTGAGCAACTACTTCATGCTATTTGTTAAGATATAATTTTTGCATATCTAAAGTGGGTGCTGTATTCTATTTTTGTCTTACCATATTTATTCCTTGAGTACTTGTTGGTATTTTTTCCTGCTTTTGATACCTGCTTCATTGCTATTGACAAGATTTCAAATAGACCTGTGCTTCTGTCTCTGGTATTTTGTTTGTTGAAATAATTCAAGAAAAAACTACATTGACATTTTTAGTGTAATATCAAGGAATTGGTAACTTTTTTAGAGCAGAGAAAGGAAACTATATCTGTATACATATGTAGCTATATGTAAGTATTCCTGAAAATTTTCTTTCTTATCATGATTGTTTTAGCTAGACTGAAGTTCTTTTATTTCTAGGCTAGGTTTCTTCTTACAGCAGGGATGATTTTTGGCTGCTCATTGGAAAATGTCACAGAACGGAAAGATATCATTACAACTTACAGGCACAGCAAATGCAACAGCCACTATGTTGAAGTCTGGAAGACTGCCTGTGGCACAGCAACTACCCTGTGTTAAAAGCTGTTCCAGGAGGCCTAGAACACCATGGCCAAATCATAAACCACAAGGAAACAATACAAACAGTTAATCAGCTGGCCTCCAGAGGATTTTTCTACTTTCCTCTCCCAGACTTTTTTCAGATTTGACTTTCCTAATCTAACTACACAGAGGATGAATCTGCTTGGATTTATACTTATTTCAAACTTCTGAACTCAGCATCATCCAATATTTTTCCCTGCCCTTTTCAAACTGACTTAATGGAGATTGCACCTTCTTTCCTCTTCCTCCTTTGGGAACTGCTGTCCTTTTGACATTCTAGTTTGATATTCACCAGTTTTAGGAATTTCCAATCAAGCCAATAGCATTGTTTTCATTACTGCATGAAGACAAAATTATGCTTGTGCTGTAAGTTTTCGTACTGCCAAGGTATTGGTGTACCATAAGGAAGATGAGAAGAGACTGCACTGTTACTTGTTTGTATTGTTTTCATATGAGATGGACAAAGAGGATTCTTTTATCTCATGCACTTTTTTTGGTGTTAGAGAAGAATCAGGGTTGTGTTTCTTGCCACTGAAGAGTGAAATAATCCACAGCCAAGAAGCACAAATAGTCTGTCCTGTTGCTCCTACCAAATCCTAAATTGTAGGAGTGCCTGGCTGATGCACTCTATTCAGGTTTAAAGCCATTGCTGGATGTGACATTTAAGATTTTTTAATTTTATTTTCCAGAATCTTTGTTTTACATTCCCTATCTTATCTGAAATGCACAATACACAACATTAGGTATCATCGTCTAGGATTTTTATTTCACACATTTTTTAACTATTGTGAAAACTTCAGACTCCAGCAATCACCTGAACCCCTCCTGCAATCTGTGTCACAGATACTGTTTGTTTTTTGATCTTTCCTACACTTGATTTTGCATTTCCTTCAGATTGTGAAAGATCAGTGGACTCTGCAAACATGTATAAAAAATCATGTGGATTGCAACATCGAAAACTGGACTTACTGACTTGAGGTTTTCTTATTGGCACTCTGCTACTACCACTCATTACAGTTGGAACTAAGGTTCCTATACTTCAGAAGATCTGGAGACTCTCAAACATAACAACCATTCTTTCTGAATTTCCTGGATGCTTATTTCCAACATAGAAATTAACTTTTTAGGAAATGTAAAATTTTGACTGCCTCCTTATAATTTCCTTGTCCTCTTAGTGTCCAGATCCAATTTAAAGTTCAATAAACTGATAGCAGTTGGGTACATTTATTCGTGAAAACCAGCATTTAACGTGGCCTCCAGAACTTTGTGGTCTTCAAGTTCTGATGATTCTTCTTGGAAAGAAACTGCTTGTTTGTTTGTTTCTGTATGGACATCACAATTTTGTTTTTTGAGAGTTTTCCTTTGTAAACTTGAAGATGCAGTACATGGGAAAGAAATCTCATTTTAGATTACATGACCCATAGAAGCAAATCACGTCATCGGTTTTCTTCAGTATGTTGTATTAAGCTTGCTATTGTCCTACATCTGAAGAAATACAGGTTTTAATTTTCTTTCATAGGAAACCATGAAATATTCTTTCAATCTTAGGTTAATGTGCAGAGAAGCTATTCATCTGTAGTAAATGACATGTAACTTCCATTAAAATTACAGTCATTTCTTAATTTGGATACTTTCCTAATGAATTGTATTAATATGGTATCATTTGATTCTCACAGAACGGCATCATTAGAGTTGTTCCAGTCTCTTGCTTACTGTATGTATTCTGAATTCCTGATATATATAATTTTCCTTAGCTGACTAAGTTATTTAAGGACAAACATTTATTATTAAATATTAATTTCATTTAACCTTATCTCTGTAAGAGGAAATCTAGAATTTTATGAGCAAAACAGTTTGTAAGATGGAAACAGGATAATGTTATTTTTCAAAGCATCAGAGAAATACCTGCTATGTTATAGATACACAAAGAGGTAGTGTCTTGCATCTCATCTTCTACTTCAGTGGTATCTCAAAACGCTGGAAGGAGTTAAATACATTTAAGAGCAGAGGGAGAGACAGAGATGCACAGATGCAGGAAGCTCATTTTTCCCCTCACAGACTTGTGCTCTTAAATTGAGACTCTGTAACTCCATAAGAGCTATCTCTGTAATTTAAGGGGTTTATTTTCCTGTTGATACACCTGGGGTTTTCCACAGGTAAGCCACATGATCAGTGTTGGGTCATGATGCATCTGCTTAAAGCTTCCTAGACATCAAAAGGAAGATGGATGCCTATTGTCGGAGGGAAACACGTTAGACAACTGCTCCCCAAGGCTCTAGTGTTCATAGTAATTGTTAAATCATTTACATCGTACATTAGAAGGAGCAATATAGCTACAGCAAATGGCTCACATGTATCTGCTGCTTTGTATTTACAATGGAGAGATGGTAACTAACAAGTTAGATAGGTGCTGATAAAAGATCTGCACTCTTGTAAATAATATTATTACACTTCACCTCTTCTGAATCTAGTGCAAATTCTCAGAAATATACAGTGAAATCCATTTTCAAAATTAACTCTGTTTTAGTATAATTGGTGTGAAAATGCAACCTTTTAAGTAGATGCTGTAACATTTCTTTCCCCTTAAATTCTTATTCAGTGGTTTAGATTTATTGTATAGTCTCTTCATTCTTTAGAAACACAATAGGGACATAATTCATGTTTCATAAAATGTACAAGGTTGCAATTTCTAATCAGTGTCTTAAGAGCTTATTCTGGGTAAGAGCTAATACAGTTTTAAGGAAACAGAGAAATTAACTACCATGATAATATTGCCAAGTGTAAAATTATTTATATACAAGCAATTAGTTTTATTAATTTTGATTTATACAGGGCTTTTCTCATTGAAATACATTACTTAAGTACAATTATGAAATGGTGCTTTGTGGTTCTATTCTGCTACTCTGGCATTTGTTTTAAATGTTTTGATTTCCCTCACCTGTGTTGAATAGTGTACCAGGTATGGAGAGATACACCTTTCTGTCTTCCTTACTGCCAGTAGTCCCAAAGGATCTAGGAGAAATGCAAAAGAGTGTTCTGCCTCTCATGGCAGGGGTCTCATGCAGTGTTAGGTCAGAACAAAGGATTTGTAGTCTAGGCTGGAGATACCTGGAGAGAAAGCAGCTGCAGTGGGAGGTTTGCGGTTAAAGATGAGGGAAAATAGAATTCCCTAAGATGTTCTCTACTTGTGAGGGACAAAAGGATGCAGAAATCATAGTGCCACCCCATGTTAATGCAAACAGAATATAATGGGTTTGAATGAGCCAAACTGGAATGCAAAGTTTTTTCATACCAAAAACTCACAGGAATCAAAGTTTTTTTACTGTGACCTTGAAACTATAAATCCAAATCCTAATCGGAGAAGTGACATTATGGAAGTAATGCAGTTTATCATCTATATTTCCACTTGCTTCTTCGTTTCTGCAATATGTCGTTTTTTGTTGTTGTTGTTGTTGTTGTTATTGTTTTGTTTGTTTTTTTGTTGGTTTCTTTTTTTTAGTGAAGCACACTTAATGTTCTTTGGTTTCTAAGAGCTCAGACCACTGGGCTGTAAAGTTCCATCTATTCCTATTATCTGTGCTGACGGTAGAGAACAGTCAGTAATTTATAGGATAAGTTCTGACCAAGCTGTTATATCTCAAGAATAATGTGCTAATGCCTTTGTTTAAATCTGTTGAATTGCAATCATCTGCTTAGGTGTAGTGTCCCAGTACTGCAAGTAACTTTATATGAATTCAGGCATCTGTTTTCACAAAGTCATTTCCAGGATCGGATCCAAAACTGTTGAATCATGACTTAAGAAACATTAGTAGCTGTTGCATTAGTCATAAATACTGTGTTTTCAACACCTTGCAGAACTCACACAAAAGCCTGTTCCCTGTCCTGAGGTTGCCCTTCAGCTAGAATTGTGTTTATATCCATGTACCTTCTGTCCTCATAGCATCTAGATACTCGTCTTATCTGGAGCTGCCATGTCCCAGTATGGACAGCAGAATAACAAGCGTGTAGAAAAGATTTTACTTATGTGCAGTTTCCAAGCCTCATTCTCATAATTCTAAACGAGTTTGTATAATTAATACATGACCAGCCAGACACAGTACTATTCCCAGTCTGCAAAGCTGAACAAATAAGCGGTTCTCCTTTCTCTAAAGGAACATTTTGAAACATTTTTGTATTGACTTTTCTAAGCCTCAAACAGTGCTATGGCCATCTAGGCCTGAAGTAGTAGGACAGGTGCTTGAATCTGAAGAAAAAATAGCAAATAAGCCAATTTTTCATGATAACAAAATTATTTTTATTTTCCTAGGAAATTTCCATTCTTGGCAGTCTAATTTTAAAAAGATAAATCTTTTTATTCAGTTTAATTTTCAAAGTAATCTGCTAGCAAGGTAAGGAACACGGACTATTTTCTCCTCCACATTTTTGTATTACCGTGATACTCTGAAACTAGTGCACAGTTTGATAATCTCAGAAATGATTACTGGACTACAGAAAATGGACTACTTTTCAGAAAGATTTAAGGAACACTTGCTGATCTTCTGCCACTCTCACATAGTAAGAACTAAAATATTTAATTGCTTGTTTTATTTAGCTTTTACCAGAACAAAAAACTGTTCCCATCAGAATGTGCATGCCAGTTTGTATTATGAATGACATGCCTGACTGATAAGGGTCAAGCAATTTATAAATTGATGGTTAAAAGTGAAATGTGAAAAAAACTGTCAAAAATACAAGCTGAAGTGAGTTGAATCTTCACCTGCCAAGGTTGGATGCATTGAATTTTAAATAACATTTTAGTATTATGTTAAGAGCTATTCTCTGCTTTTGTTTTACTGCAAGCTGCAAGCTGGTATGCTTTTATCCTCTTGAAATTGTTAGTCATAAGATAGCATGGACCTGGCCCTCTAGCCTCATCCTTTTATTGCCTTCTTTACAGATTCATTCTATGTAGCACAAGCTAAAAGGGCAGATGCATTATCTGGGAAGTTTTCCAGATTCAAGGTACTTAACACTGAGTACATTTGATGTATGCATTGTGGGATCTTGTTACCCTATCATAAAAATGCACCAATGCTGAACATGTATTCTGAGTCCATGCATGATGGCATACAGCTTGGCCTACTTCTCATTCATTTAGTTTCTGATCTAATGAGGGGTTTTATTTATTTATTTTTTACAGAAGTAACATATTTATGTAAGTTTAAGCTTGCACATTTTCTATGAAACAATGCTGCTGCTGAGTAGGTTTATGGGTGATTAGAAGATCATCTTGAATTCTGAATACATTGCCAGAACTTAGTGTTCTCTGTCTTCTAGCATCTTAATGGCTTTTGGAAAATAAGTTGAGAAAGGAAATATTTCCAATCACGAGAATGACCTGAAGTTATTCTTCCACTATTCTTCAAAAAGAAAGGAGATTCAAAGGCATCCAGGTCTGGATGACTTATAGAAAATATTTTATCGGTGATTCAGTAACTGAAATGCATTTAAGATAAAGTCATGATCTAGATATGACCACTGATCTTACAAATGGGATTTTGAAGCAGGAGTAAGAAGTACACCTCATGTTCACCCTATATGTACTTTAATATGATATTTTTGGGGTTCTTCAGAAATTTTAAAGAAATTGTTTTGGGTACTTTTTTAATATATATATACATAGTTTTGTGCTGTTGGCAGTAATTCAGTGGATGTGAATGCAAGGAACAGCCTGTGTACAAAATCCTAATGAAACCAAATTTAAAGACAAGAAAGATTTACTTTTAAAGCTGCTGTGAGGACAGGCTGAGGAAAGTGGGCTTGTGGAGGCTGAAGGAGAGATGGCTTTGAGGAAATGTAGCCACCTGTTGGTATCTACAGGATGGTTAATGTGTGGGAAGATGAAACCAGTCTCCTCTCAGAAGACAGATCATAAAGTGAAGCAAGATAGGTTCTGACCAGTTAAAACCCAATCTATTCTGAGATAATAATTAGGTTTTGCACCCAGAGAGGTCTATGGGAGCTCTGTCCTAGGTGATTCTCAAGGCCCAACTGGACAAAATCCTGAGCAACTCCATGCCATACCTGGGCTAGCCCCACTTGGAACAGGAGGCTGGAATGGGACTCCTGAGCTCCTTTTCCACTTAAATGATGCTGTGATCCCATGGTGCTTGTAAGTGTGGGGACATAATAAAGGCAAGCAGAAATGTAATAGTCCAGGTCTTCATCGACTCAGTTCATCATTCCATCAATAGACATTATTGTTTTGTATACAAAGGAATCTGTAAGTGATGAGAAACTGTTTTCATATTGAATTGTTACTGTTTGCACATTTGAGAATAAGATTTTCCTGTTCTGCTCTGCATGATATAAGACATTTATTTAAATGAGGAGGATTTTACTGTGCATTCATGTTCTTTGCTTCCTTCATGTGTGATGACTCACCTGATTCAGAAATGAAGATGAATTTATAATTTAGGTGCAGGTCAACAATCAAAATGAACGTTAAAAATTCTGAAGGTGACTTAAATTGAAATGTAAAAAGTGTTCTGTTTACAGCAATTTAGGGTTATTATCTTTTGGTGGATTTTTTTCATAAACACTGGAGATAAATCTGGTATAGAATATCTCAAAGTCAGCATTTTTTTCTGTGCTGTAAGAACATCTGAAATTCCCTCATTTTCCTAATTCTGTAACTAGCTGTCATAGATTGTAATGGGAATTAAAGATCATGAAGTGTCTAAATTATTATTGCCATTAAGACTTTCTCATCCTTCATTCTCATGGACTCTAAGTACTTTCAAGACCTTTTTCTACTGTAGGTTGCATTGTACTCACTGTGTATACCTACCTTGTGCCCTGAGGGGAAAAAGAAAAGGGAAGGTTGTATGGAGCTTCTTTAGCCCTCCCCCCAACCTCTATATCACCATGAACACCCTCCAGATTCTTTGCAATGTCCTTTCTGCCTCCATTTCCACATGTTAGCTGCAGTATTCATGTGTTTTCTAATGGTACCAGGCTTGCTTTTCCGTTGACATTTGCAAAGTACCTAGCAAACAGCAAGATACAGGCAGGCAACGTAGGAGAACAGCAGCTGAAAATGTATTCCTTTCTCTCTAGAACATTTGCAGTGCAACATAGTTTTTTGAAATTACTTTTTTTTAATAGCATATGCTATTTTATTGTATTTCAGGGTAAAATGAGGAGAGAGCTGTAAGTTTTTGTTAAGGGTAAAAATTTAACTTCAGACTTCAGACTTGATATTCCTACTGCACTATTAAGTTAAAATATGACCATGGGTCTTTCTCTATAACGTTGGCCATTTAAAAAAATGCGGAAAATATGTTAGAATCTTACAAAATATTTATAATTAAAATAGTTTGGCAGATTTTTTTATATCTAATACAGTACATTTTTATAGTTGTAATTGTCATTTAGACTTATTTCTGACTCTGAGTAGGGTCAGTACAGTCTCTTAATGCATTAGATTGTGAGATGGGGAGGGGGAACAGTAAGCGTTAAGTTTGAAATAACTATCAGAGTTCAGTGTAATGCAAATAATGGAATTTCCTGATAACCTGATTATTCTCTGCTCCCAAGTGAAACCCTTTTCAAAGGATTGCAGAAGAAATTCCTAAGAGAAAAAATCTCTGCAAGTGCTATATGCAAATAAATGTGATGTTCCAGACAAGAAAAATATGGTTTTTGAAAATAAAAACAATAAATAAATATATTCATTGTTTTCAAGAGCACTCTTAGTTTGAGTAAGTTTTTAGTGTGTTTTCTTTTTTAAGCGATAACCAACCATGCCATGCTTTGAGTTAGCACCTAAAAACGAATGAATTACAGCTAAGCAAAATCATTATTTTACAAGTGTTCTTTGCTGTATCTTATTACACAAACTTAAGATATCTTCTACATAATGATTTTCTCATCTATTATTTTATCTTCTTGTCTCTTCTTTCTTCCAATTCTTAATTTTTTTCCAGTACTCAGATATGAAACAGTCTTGCGGTATGCATACATAATTTTGAGTACTTTAAGCATTTCAAGTATATTCTGGGTGGAAGTCTGTTATCAGTTTGACAGCTTGGATTTGTCTCCTCAAAGAAAGAACGTATTTGTTCCAAACCACAAAGCAGGGTGTGCAACTACACCATCATATACCATAATAATTTACTTTTTTGCTCTGTTTAACCATTAACTTTCTTAGTGTGAGAACAACCATATACCTTTTTGCTTTTTAAATACGATTGGTATTTCTGGTCAAGTGGGACAGTGTATTGGGGCAGTAAGTTAATCATTTGTGATTGTTTTGTATCTCAGCTCATAAGAAATCACTGTGAGCATGAGACATCAGATAGCTGCAATAAAGAGAGAAGTGGATGTAAGGCCTAAGCAAGCAAATGAGCACTTTTGAAATCATCCTCACATATATTAAATTTCCCATTGACTTACGTGGGACTATTAGTATGGAAGTGTATTTCTACAGTTGTGTTTTCTCCTTTATTGCCTGATTATTTCATATTGTTATTACAGTTTAAAACTTGTATTTTATGTAGATTTTTCTGTTTTCAAAGAATTGTTTTCTTCATCTTGTCGTTACCTTGACCGTCTCCACAGATCTTCCCACAGAGCTCCGAGGTCTCCTTAAGCTGCTCTATTTCTTTGTGATAGAGCCAAGAAGGCATGAAAAAGGTTTGCACTTTTTTTTTGAATCATGCAGCTCAGAACAATAGTTAAACTCGGTAAAAAATCATTTGAATTGATTTTCAATCAATAGAGCAGAATTTATCTTCCTTTCTTTAGTGAGGCAAGGCACCACAAACTCGTGAGTAAATTCCAGGGAGCTTCAAAGTCCATTTCTGTCATCATTCCTATAATCTATATACATGGGCTGCAGTGAGGAACAGTGTCTATGGGATAGACTTACTTATTCTATTCTTTAAATGACAGCTTGTGCCTCCTGATGTTATCAAGGGCATCCTGAATCTGAATCAGTGATCCTATGCTCTGGTTTTGTGGCTATTAGAAGCTACCTGGTCTTTCTAATTATTTATAGAGGCTGCAGACAAATGTACTCAATCCTTTTACAGTCCTGAAGTTTAAAACAGACAGCTTTACTGTCTTACTTTATAGAAGAGAGGAAAATTTGTAATCAGAGTAGAGTGGAGTACGCTCTTGGAAACAGTCTGATACAAATTGCTGCTTGTTGACATTGGTTGATTTACAGTATATAGACATAAAAAATAATTTTGCCTTTTCATGCACTTTACATCTGATCTTCTCAATTTTCATTGTATAAATTCAGTAGTAAAACCAGTAGTTCTTACCTATAGCAGGAAATAAATTGTGTGTGGTTGCTTCATTTCTGGAGATGCTCCTCATGAGGTCATAGTGCTTATTACTGGCATGGTGTGAAGAAGATTACGGTAATTGCATGGGCAATTCATGAAGGCTAGAAGGAAGTTTCAGACTAGGAGAGACACATTCTGAAAATGTATCACAGGATACCATAGCAGCCTTGGGAGCAGGGAAACATCAACTGTTGAGTGCATTTTCCATGAACAGCTTGCTTTCAATTCAGCTGCAGTTTCCTTGAGGAAGTGTGTGAATGGTACCTACATGGTCTGAATTAATAAAATTAACCTAAAGAAAAAAATATCAATAATTATAAATCAAGTCCACAAATTACTCTCTTTTAGTAGCACTGAATTGTCTCATTTATAAACATTTTATACTGGCATAGATAGAAATAAAGATTTCATCTCTTCCCTACCTGTCAAAAAGGATCCTACGGAATGCTTTCTCTTAGCAAGATTATATATTTTTTTTCAATTTATTTGTTTATAACAAAGGCCAGCTAAAGTAATTTTTAATTGAATATAGGGAGAATATTCATACTTCCACAGCATGGATCTCAAATCTGCAGCACATTTCCCAGGCATTGCATATTCAGTGAAGCCTGCACTTGGAAATGATGTCCACTGTCAGCTGTGCACCTAGCTGTACATGCACCAAGGTGTACATGCACCTAGCATCACTCAAGCCTTATTTATGCTGGGCTATGGAAATAGTGGATGTAAAGAGGTGAGCTAGTGCGATTGTAGCTGCATTGCCACGATGTTGAACTTCATCCCTGCCTAATTGTGAGATGTGCTGTGAAGGAGTGGAAGGAGTGGCTTCGTACTTCTAATAGGACTCCATGGTAGTGGAGCTTTGTGAAGCATTCTACATACTGGTCAGAGGCAAATGAAGCAATGATCACTAACTGGCATCATCTTGTAATTGTCCCAGGACAAGCACAGGAGGAGATGGCATAATAAGACGTGCAGCAAGCAAGATTTTGTGTGTATATATATATAAGTATTTACAAGATTCATTTTGAATATTTTAATTCTAGAGTTGGAGGTTGTGTGGCACAGGCATTTTTAATTGGGAGTTCATCTAGAGATTACTCAGTTCTTGAGCCAGCATGAGCAGATCAGGAAGTGCAGATGGTTTTTGCTTTTGAAGAAGACAGCTCTTGAAAGGTTGCACTTCGGAGTGCTGCCATACTGTAATTTTCCTGCGTTGAATAGGCTTAGATATCTACTTAAAGATATACCTGAACAAATAGCTTTTGTAGACAGCATTGTATAACTTTTATGCCGCTGTAATTAAAAGAATAATACAGGAATGATTGCTAGCTGTGAGAGGCTGCAGAAAAATGCGTCTGTCTTTTGACTCGCTGTTAAACTTTTTTCAGGTTAGTCAGTAATGCATTAAATTGCAAGTTGACATGAAATCAGAACATTCCTCCTATAAAAATCATTCTGAAAGAAAACAAAGCTTAGCTTTTCCAGCAACACCAGTGGCCAGAGACAGACACATGCTGTATTTTATGACTGTGCTTCCCAGGGCTCTGGGTGCCAGTTGGTGAGAGCGTTCCAAACTGCTATAGGCGAATCACACAGGGCAAAGCAAGGCCATTTGTGAGACTGTTTTTACAGAAGAAGCCAACATTATAGAAA
Organism: Gallus gallus; assembly: GCF_016699485.2. Taxonomy (NCBI): domain Eukaryota; kingdom Metazoa; phylum Chordata; class Aves; order Galliformes; family Phasianidae; genus Gallus; species Gallus gallus. Next base: position 40,254,304 of record NC_052535.1, on the reverse strand, counting down.
TGTGCTTTCAACTTCTTGTTCTAATTGGGAACATTCTAATCCAAGGCTGAAGAGCAAAGCTCGTTGTGGAGTTAATTGCTCTTATGTAACAACTAATATCTGTCAGTAACACACACTGCAAAGCGCTGGCAGATTCTGAAAACAGTTTGGTCCCTTTGCCCCTTCTTTCTTTGTTGTTCTGTTTACTGTGCCCAGTTAATGTGCTCTTGTGCCATAATAATCTCTAGCTAAATGGTAATTGCTCTATTGACAGCACTACTGTACATTTTTGACACATCATTATTCATACTTAACCACTTGACCTGGAATAAATGTTAAAGCAATTACTACTGAGAGCTTTTCTATGAGAAAATTGAGGCAAAGTTTAAAGATAATCAAAATGCAAAGCTGATCATGATAGCAACTGGAAAAATGGCAAATCCTATTAAACAGATTTTTATTAGCCAAGTTGATGCCAGTAGATATTATCTGGTAATTTAGTCTTATTAAAAAGAAAATAAAGCAGCTAATTGTTTACTATTCTGGAACTTATTCCAGCTTGCAATTTGCGACTGAAATTAAGCTTTATGTGGCTCATCTATTTTGTCACATTGAAATATGAAAATCATTTGGTACAAAGCACATCTGCTCAGTCCTTTCTATCTTACTGGTAAATCCTCATTTGGTGTGCTTCATACCTGTTGAGGCGTTGCATTCATGCACGGAGCACCAACGTTTTGCTATTCTTCTCTTCCGAACCTTGAAAAGTCTTAAAAGTTTTTGAAATTCCTCCTTAATATTTTTCCTCCTTTGTACATACCTCTGACAACCGTAAAAAATGTGTGTGTATAATCTGATGTTTACTTGGAGCCTCCAGAGGGAGTTTGGAAATGGAGAGGGGCAAAGTTATTGCTATGTAGTCGTGTGGAAATTGTCCAAATCTCCCAGACCAACGTTTTATTTTGATAGTTAATTGCATATTTGCTCTAGCTGCGTTTGTATTCTACAAGAAAAGCTAAGCAATCTGCAGTTTAGTTGTTTAAAAAGTGGCATTTACGCTGTTCTCAAATCATTCTGCAGGCCCCAATTGCGGCACAATGCCTGCAGTACAGTGCTTACAGTAAAAGCTGTAATTATAAAAGAATGCCAGAAGACATCAAGGAAGCCTTAAAGGGATAGCGTAAGCTTTTACTGCCCCCATCTGAACTATGAGCCTTGCTTGAAAACCACCATTAGGATGCAGAATCCTGATTGTTGATATGTCACTATTGCTGTCATGGGAGAAGTGTTATAAGGGCCAGAATCTTGCAGCGGTTTCTGTATTAATGAAGCTTTTCCATACTTAATGAAAGCAAAGAAAGATTGTTTTTTTTTTTTTAATTAATAAAATATTAAAACCAGGGGAGGAAATCTTCTCTCTCCATGCTGATCCACATTCAGCACAGCAATAAAGACTTCTGCAGCAGTGCTTTATCAGGCAGATAAATCCCTTTTTTTGTAAAGCTCTCTCAACTCCCTATTAACTACTCTGTGTCTATCAAACTGATAAAGCATTGTTCAGAGGGCATTTAATAGCTTAATTCTCAAACTTTTCAGTTCACATCATCATTTCTGATTAGTTATAGAGGAGCTTTTACAGGGAGAGTAAAGCACCACCAATTGTCTAATCAATTTCCAAAAGCTGCTAGGCAGACTGCACTCATCTGGGTCTGTCTTCCTCCTCTTGCTGCTGTGGTTTCTATTCATAGCTAAGAAAACTTTTAATAATACTTTGTTTGGAACGTTCTGAAACATAGATTTATTGTTAACATTAATAAATTATGTCATTAACCTTTCATCCTTCTAATGTTAAGGAACTTTGGAATTACTTCTCTGTTTGACTTCTCATGTTTTATTGGGATATTTGTCTCTCTATGCACCAGAATTTAAGTGCTGCAAAGCTTTTCCACAAGATAAAACCTTTTGTTTGGTTGATTCTTGCATATATGTTTCCAGTGTTTTGATTCCTACCTATTTTGTGTCCTTTCCCATTTGTTTTATATGCATAATTCATTAAGCATTGCTTGTCTTTATAACAGACTCAAAGCCCTGTTGTGTGCTTTTGCTTTTTGTTTTTTATAGATCAAGCATCTTTTTAGCTCAACAAACACCAATTCAGAATTTTAATGCATGTCTTGTATGGTGGTAGCTGATCATGTCGTAATTTCCAAAGTGCATTTTCATTAATTCAGATGATCTTCCATAAGGCCCACATTTTGCTGCTAACTGAAAGACTGCATAGCCTATAGAACAGCAAACAATTAGAAACTTTATTTCAGCAGAGAGATCTGTATACATGAATTCATTTCTTTTATTTTTTAATAAAACTTTTCTCCTCCTCTTCTTTCTACCAAATGCTGCACAGTATTTAGCATGTATTCTTCAGACAGGACAAAGAAAAGACAGCTATGGCTTGCGATATCCTGTTGTTGCCTGACAGTCTATGTTTTTCAGCCGAGAGGACTATAAAGGTAAAGGGATTCATTACTCTTGCTAGGCTTCATCAGTTGAGAGAAGAAACAAGATCCCCTATTAACGTCCTGAGATTTCTGTACAGTGAGGTGTATATAGGTCTGTGGAGTTATTCAGTTTTTGAGTCTTTATTCTTACATTTTTTACTTCCTATTGTGGAGGAGTGACAAAAATCCCTGTTGAGATTTTTTGTTTAGGTTTTTGGGGGAAGAAAGGAGATAGGAGGAAAGGAGGACTGTAAAAACTCAAACTGGCACAGGAATTCAAAATTTTAGGGACTTAAGGGATTCAGAAACATTCACCAATCAAATTATACAACTGTAATGATTATCAACATTGGAAATAGCCAAAGACCTGACTTCTATTGAAACAATGTACCTGTGCCAAAAAATAGTTCTTAGATGGTTCATAATACTGTCTTGGCAATTCATATTTATTTAATATGATTTGGGGAAAATTTTGTACCGTCTGAGAAGTTACTACACAATATTAGAATGGCAAATAAAGAGAAGAGGTAATTTCTCAGTCTTACAGAACAGTCTGTTGAAACACATTAACACTACTGTGTTAACAGGGATCCTGCTGCTTTTCAAAATGATTGTTTGGAAGACAGTAGGAGAGAATCATGAAGACAGGGAAATCAGCTTCCCCTCCAAAGGGAATGAAAGCAGGACATGCTGTAGCTAACACTGCTTAACGTTCCTAAATTGTACTCAGTCCTTCCTTGTAACAGGTGTTGCAAATTTACAAATATCATTTTTTATTATACACATAAGGTTCAATAGAATGATTTGCTAACATCCTTAAAGGCTTGGAAATCACTTGTGAACAAGAAGGCAAATGTAGATACATATCTTACCTAAGCTGTATTTACAACTGTAGGAAGTAAAATAAAGAAAAGCATTCATTTATTTATTCAGCTTTCATTTTATTGTGAGGCTGGCAGTATCATCATTCTTCAGCATGTCTTTCCAGCTTGATTATTTGGATGAATTTGTATTTAAGTCTGCATTCCTCTGTATATTTTAGAAGGTGATTTCTGAATCTGATCTGTTCCACATTTCAGGAAATGTCCTAGGAGTCCATGAACAGAACCTTCTAGTTCAATAAATGAGGAAAACAAGAAAAAGAAGGAAAAAAGGTCACAGATGTGAGTCTCTGCTTCTAGTAGAGCAGAGCCATATCCTTAAGTACTTCTAGTGCTGTGAGTGCTTCAGAGCACTCAGTAGCACGCTTTCATGGCTTCTTGGAGTAGCAGCAATCAGTTTTCCCCATCTTCTGAATAGATTTTTGTCATGCTAAAGGAAAAGAAGTGTCAGTAGTGGGATGCCAACTCTATATATGGCATAATCGAAAGCAGGATGAGGATGGGAGTGCAGTGGAATGTACAATAGTAGATAATAGAGCTTTCTGCTTCCTGGCTGTGTGAAGGAACAAGCAACCAGGGGGAAAAGAGAAGTGGAAGTAAAGACAGGGAGTGAGGGGAAGACAGATCCCGTGGCATTACAGAGGGATCACAGCAGTGTACACAGGTGGCAGACGATGGACTGTGTAGTGGCTGTCATGGGGTGAGACAGAAACTTGGACCTCACTAGGAGGTGGACCACATGGAGTCCCTCGAGGAATGTAGGCTGAAGTGTCCGGCTGAGTTGGGTAAACACAGGGCATACAGGCAACCTATGGTAGACAGATCTGAGGAAAATCTTCCCATCTGCAGGGCACACTCTGCTGCTTTGTTTAAACTGTGTGCTTACACTTGTGCACAAGGTTTTAGATCAGAAAAATAAGTCCTCAAAAGAGAGTGTAATTTTTTTACCCTATCATTTGTAATGTAATTTGCTCCTGTAGTGTCACCAGCTTACATGGAACCTGTACTAGAAGCAGAAAAACTCTGAAGTGTAAGCAGTGTACCCCAGGATAGATGGATTAGATTATTTTTTCTTTCTAATGGGAATTTTGAATCCATGTTCTGCTATCATAAAAAATTTAGGGCTAGTGTTATTCAGAGGTATAAAACCTGGATTTAGACCAATCTGAGTGCAAATAAAATTCTTCTAGTTTTCATGCTGTTTAAAGGTTAAAATGTCCCATTTTTTTCATAACAACTAGATGAAATTTCAGAAGAGAGGCAGCACTTTTCAGCACCAATAAGGTCAGTGTTACAAACATAATCATTTTACACTTTATTTTTTTCTCATAAAAATGCGGACTGTTCCAGAACATGGAAGCCAATTTTCTCTACTTTCCAGTCATGCTGGATCTGTTATTAGAGTAGGTGTTATACAGGTATTTTGCATTCATTGGCTTTTTACATTGTGAATAACATAGTTTCATTGGAGTGATACAAAAATGCTAAGTTGGATGCAGTAGTCAGAAAACAAAGGCATGACATTTGCTGGTGTGAGCACAGCATAATATTGTCTTGCCTGAACTTGCTAGAGGGCACTGCAAAGGACTCATCTTACCTGTGCGACCAACTTTGAAGAATTGTCTAATGCATTATAGATAGTCTGAGCTTATTTGTTATGATGTCTTCTAACAGTATAATTACAAATGTGCTTCTGAAAATGCTGTTCTCAGTTATTGAGGCCAGACTCTGAAAATCAAGGTGGAAAACTACCAAATGGCTTGCTGTGCAGTTGGCAACCAGAATAAGGCACCTTGAACCAATAGCATGTTTTTAAATTTAGATACTGAGTAAGTGATTGGCTGAACACCGAAGATGGCAGATCTGGAAACCTCCAGATGCACAGCTCCAATTCTGCATGGATTGATTTCCATCGCTTTTCTCGATTGCCAAGAGAAGTGCCAAAAACTTGGGGAGGTTCCTGCAGATTAGACCTTCAGCCCTTTAATTTTTAAGGGCAATAGCAACAAGAAAGAAATTAATGAAAGACATTCTTAAGTAAACCTCACTCCACTCTTTAGCTTCTGCATCTCTGTATGGCTTGATGCTTCTAAGTCTGTAGCTTATTAACTAAAACAGAGCATTGCATTTTTTTTACATATACAATTTGTGGAAAGCTAAAAGCTCTCTATGAGCTGCTTTATGAGTGTTCTCATTCTCCAAGTAAACTGTCTGAATATATAGACTTATACTGTTTGAATGAAGAAAGCATTGTGCACTTTCAATTAACAAGCAAGTATTTTTAACGGGTGTAGGTAAATACATATATGAAGGTTGGGGGTGGGAGTGGTTCCTGAGTTTTCTCTTTTAATTTCAGCATCGTGGCAGCAACTGAAGAAAACAACCAATTTGTTGCCATGTTTTCTTTCCTGATGGTTCAAGATTATTAGTGCCCCAAACTACAAAGTGATAGTGATACATTAATCCCCTCTGAACAGGAAGGGGATCTATAATGTAATTTAGGAGCCGTGTACTTTAGTCCCATTTTCAATTGATTGATCCTGTTGTTCTTATCACAAACAATGACAAGTGTTGAAAGTATAAAGAATTTGTGTAATTAGAGATAAATTAATCAGGATACATTTTCTTTCTGTGAAATACCAGCACTGCTAGAGAAAGTGCCTCGCTTTGTTACAGCGCTGGTACGGTTTTCAGCAGAAATATAGGGCAAAGGTATTGATTGGAGTTCATTTTAGAACATTATATGCTGTGTGTAATACTTCAGCCCTCAGCACTGATTTGGAAATAAAAACACAACAGAGAGCCCGATTGAGAAAAGCAGTGCCTCATTTGTCAGTTGTGTCACCTGGCACGCATCAGAAGTAGTTTCTGTAATGTCTATGAAGTTCCAGCAAGTAAAAAGGTAATATAAATGAGATCGGGACTAGCTCTATTGTACGTAATGTAAGAAGAGCACAGAATTTAAACGATGGATTTATGCCAGAGCTGCCCTGGGGCGAGTAAGTAGTGCATTAATAATGCAGTGTTTATTTTGAAATATTTTATTACAATTTTACTAAATATATTAAAATAGCAGCGGAAAAAAAGCCAATTGTACACATATTCAGCATTTTGGAGAAGTTATTTTTACAAAAAGATTCTTGGCAGACTATATAATTTCTTTTAGTACTTCACCTGTGACACTATAAATAATACATATTTATTTAAGTAGAGCTATTATACACCACTATTTCTGTTGTACATAATTTATAGGCAGTGATCTCCTAACATGTGTAGGCAATGTTCTCTATGAAAATGAATGTTCAGAATACGGTAGTTCTAAAGGAATGAAGCAGTTACTTAAACTGGATTGAACTGAGCTGCATTTTGGAGGCTTAAATTGGTCACTGCTTTTTTAAAGAAGAGTATTAACTTTTCTTTTGCAGACAGTGAACTTCATCGGTTTTTATTGGAAAACTTAGTGTGAAGCATCAAATAATGAAAATACTACTGTTTTAAAGTATAATTACCACTGCAATTTCAGAAATACTATATGTGTTCCAAAAGATATCTGGGTGTGTACTTAGAAATAAGTCTGTACAGAATTTGAAGAATATTTTAGCCACTGTGCTATCTGTAAGAGCTGGATCTGTTGACATCCAAAAAGGCAGAGAGTTCCTCTTGACACAGTGGAAGAGACTTTGACTGTAAATCTGTTCTAACATTTTAATCTCACTCGTGCCATTTTTCTTTTTTCTGGGGCAACTTGGAAAATGATTTGTATCAGGAATAAAATCCAACATTCCATGTACAAATGTCTTAATGCATAGCTGTCTGTTCCACAGTCTTTCTTTTTCCATTCCATCCTGATCCTTACTATATTTTTAGCAATGTAATAGTGATTGTCTTGGGCACAAGACATCAGAAAGGAGCAGTGGAATTTCGAAGTTCCATCAGTATATGTTTCCCTTACCCAGAGGCATGTTGTTTGTTTGTTTGTTTGTTTTTTAACTCAAGTGTGATGCATATTGTTAGCTATGTTAGTTTTCTGAAGTCTGCAATAGAGTATATGGAAAACTTTCCTTTAAGTGGCAGCTGTGTTTTGCCAGGTTCAGCGTCAGAATAGCATCAAGTTCTGGGTGCAGTCTTTTTCTCTTCAGCGGGGCTGAACTGTGTGTTATTCATTAAGGGACTGATCCAAAGATCTCTGAAGTCGAGTGAAAGTTTCCCATTGACTGTCAGTTTTGGCTCAGGCTCCAATGGCTGTTTTATATCCTTTCGTTAGGAGGATTAAAATGTACTCTTTCATTAGTTAAGTGCAAACTGAATTTCAAATGAGTCAGAATATATTGAAAGTAAAACTGTCAAATCATCGGTATTGATTTAGACACTGTTAAACAGGGGCAGCGCTAACACACAAGGGTTTATTCTTTGTTCTAACTTGCTTATAACCCCCACTGATGATAATGGGAATTACAGGCATGTCCAGAAGAGAATGTGCCCTTTGTAAGTTCCATCTAAGCTGTAGATTAAGGAGACACAGTTCTGTGACAGTTCAAACACTTATTGTGTGCAGGGGAAACGTTTGGTGGAGCCCCTGTCCATGGCAGATCTTGGAAGGTAGACCTTTCAGAAAGAAATGTACCTCAAAGGTGTTGTCTTGCATTTTCTCATCCAACAAAGAGATCCTGCCAAGAGTTGTGCCAGGAGATCAGCATATTTCCACAAGAAGTGTGCAGCCAGAAAAAGTAGATGATCTTTAAGGTCCCTTCCAACTTAAGCCATTCTATGATTCTGGAATACTGGAATAGGCTCCCCATGGAGGTGGTTGAGTCACCGTCCCTGGATGTGTTTAAGAGCCATTTGGATGTGGTGCTCAGAGATATGATTTAGCAGAGGGTTGTTAGAGTTAGGGTACTATGGTTAGGCTGCAGTTGGACTTGATGATTTTTGAGGTCCTTTCTAACCTGAGTAACTCTATGATTCTATGATCATTCCATGTTATTCCACTGCAATTACTGAAGAAATTCACCTCGGAAGTAATACACTGGCATAGCTTAATGTTACACGAGCCATTTAATTCCTCAACTACTGTGCTTGCTGCCCATATCAGAATAGTATTTTGTTTTTATATTTCCAAGCCCTTGTGGTTTGTACACTGCTGTTCAAAGCAGAGATGCAGAAATTGGTGATTTGGAGGGAAGAGAAAGGTGAGAAAGGGAGTTTGGTGTTGCTTTTAGGAGTGGGCAGGCTAAACCAAATGTACATGGTGAGGTGTAAAATAAAATAACCACCTTAAAGATGTTCCTGATATATTTGTTGAACCTGTGTATATTAGGTAAATGCATTCATTTTGTTGAGTAAATTTTTTACAAATAGAAATGCGATCAGCAGGTGCTCCTGAATTCATATTACTGCCAGAAAGGTGCTGTACAAGACAATAATGGCAATATGCAAGTTAGATGGAAACTAACTTGACACCCTGGTGAGTACTCATAAGTCCACAAATCAAGCTCATCTTCCTACCCATCTCAAAAAACACTTACTCGGCAAGTGTGCTTGCACTCGCACGTACCCATTTCTCTCATTAGTTCTGTAGTTTATGGTTTCCAAATCATTAAGTCTAATAACAGCAATACAGAACTTGTCTTTCTCCAAATGTAACCCAGATGCTGTTCCTAGAAGGAAGTATTTTCTTGCAGTAATGGGGCTGTTCTGTGACATGTCACTTACCTCATAATTTGATATAAATCTGCCCATCACCATTTGCATGCCTTGCTCTGCTGCTAACAGCAGCTAATGGTCATCTGAAAACCAGTGGGTGCAAGTTGGTGTCATGTACCACCCTGGTTGTTAGCAGTGCCCACAAGGGATGATCAGAGTGTGTGACATTAAAGCATCTAATGTCTGCATGCCCACTTGCTTTCTTACTACTCTGTGGGCACTTGAGGGAGAGAGCTGCTGAGGAAGGTGGGGAAAAGACCTGCTGATCTCCACAGGTATTTCCTCTAGCTGTTCAGGTCTTTCTTTGGAAATTCTTCTTATGCTAGCGGTAGTGTTCTTTTGCTTAACCTCATTCCTCAACTTGTAGATGTGGGATTTGATTCAGTGTTTGTTTCTGTCTCAGCCTAAGCAAAGGAGGGATAACTGCTGACCCTAAGTTTAACATCTGATTCCTTCCCTCATCTGCTGCCTGCAGCTGGGGACACCAGAACTTGTTTGGCACCTCTCTGTTTCTTAAAATTATCTTGAGTCTGGGAGGGGAAAAAAAAAAAAAAAAAAAGGCAACTTTGGGGAATAGATAGGACCAGAAAACTGTTGATTCTTACTAGTGCCTCAGAAGTACACTAGGTTCTGTTATTTTTTCCAGGAAGAATAAGAAGCAAGAAAGAAGTGTTGCAGGAAGTACTCTTCTCCTAATCTTAGGATGAAAGAGTGTTGAATGAAGACTCACTGTCTCCTGAGTCAGTGCTGTGAAGAGTACATTGTATCAAATGGCTCCCTAAACTCTTCTTTTTTCATACTTTTAAAACCAACTTGCTGACAGTGTCTAGTGAGTATTAACTGGCCTCATTGTGCCTGCAGAGCTTCTCATCTCCATGCCCACATACTTAGGGTCCCTTTCAGCCCAGATGGGGCCCTTGGCCACTTCTCCAGTGATGCCACAGGTCTGCCTGCCCTGGTCATGTCTCCAGGCTCTCATATTTCTTGTACTGACCTCAGAAATGTCTTATTTCCTTCTCCTGGCCAATGCTTGCTGGCCTTGCTGCAGCCATCTCAGTATTCTGCCTGCCTGCCTGCCTGCCTCCAGCCATGGTGAGGTGACGGACCAGCTGCTGCTGATTCTGGTACTCCCTGCTGCTGAGCTTTTTGAATCTGTCCTGGGAGACAGGCAATGAAAGCCAATTATCCGCATATTCTATTTGAAGAAAACGGTTTTGAAGAAATCAAAAACTGGTAGACAAGCCCATCAGATGTGTTCAGTTTCTGAACTCTGTAACCTTGCATGCTGTACTACTACTCAGTCTGACACTCCTTACAAGTAAAGACTTCAGTAAGAGCTATTCTTTGCTTCCTTCAAACTGCTGAAATACATAACATTTAAGTGTCCTTATTAAAAACAAACAAATGCTCTCTATTATTATCCCACATGGACATGGAACCCATTATAGATTACCACACCAGACCAGATACTACCAATATGCTGATATTATGTAAAAAGAGCTCACACAGCTATTCTGAACATTTTATATCTCAACATGCTCTAACAGCAGGTTTGGAAGATCATGGTATTTGTCAGAAAGGTTCACCAAACTTCCTGTTATCTTTTCAACTACAAAATTGACTAATATCTAATGGAATGAACCAGAGATGGTCCATGAGTCTATCACATATATGGTTTAGGGATAGCACTTGTATTTGAAGGAATATTCATAGTTTTTTTTTCTGGAAACCACTATATTTTCATTATGCTGCAGCATAATATTTTATAAATAAAATGCACCCACTATTTTTTTTTTTTTTAAAAAAAAGGATATCAATGAATGAAACTAACTTTGGGAGTGTTCATGAAAAGTATGGAAGTTGACCGATCCATTATGAGTGAACCGAGAAGCAAGGTGAAATGTATCTCTGAAATTGCAGCTGTCTGCATTTTGTGATCATACCATCTGCATTAATGTAGGAGGGGAAAAAAAAAAAGCCAAAACACTGAATTTTTAGAAATTCACTTGTATTTTACAGAACTTTTTGTTTTCTCTTTTTAAGAGGTGAAACATATAACACAAAGCACAATCCTAATCCTATAAACATTTCTGTATCTGTTAATGGGTGTTTTTCAGATGAGGTTTAACTTTAAAAACATAGTTTCAAGGGAACTATTGACATTTGTGTGACTTGACATGACATTTTAGTGATTTAGAGTTTTTGTTTTGGAGACAAATGAAAATCAACCAAGTAGAATCACTTTGCATATTGTTCTGAGTCACTGTGTCCCTTGCTGTGTGAGGGCAAGCTAGTCTTACTGCTCTTTGCAGCCATGGTACAATAAAGACTACTGTTAGAAACAGGCTTTTGAACGTCATTGATGCCAAGTGGTGAAATGTCTCAAATACCAAGAAGCACTTCGCAGAAATCTTAGCAGCACAGCTCCAGATGTCCATCGTTGTTCTGCTAAAAATGTTCACCTCAATGGATTTGTTTTTACTGTAATTAAATTCTGTTTAGAGCTAGTTTTTCTTCCCCCCTATTTCCAGTTTACATATAATTGAAGCAGAAATGTTTGTACTTCTTATAATGTAAAAATTATTCAGAGTTCATATGTACAGCATCATCTAATTTTAATAGAACTTGTTTGGCAGTACCTCTCCTGTAATATCTGAAAGAAAAAAAAAAAAAAAAAAAAGAAGTATGCTGCCAACATAATTATCCTTTATTTCCTGATGAAATGATTTTTAAAAGAGAGATGACTTATTCTGTAAGTTTTCCGTTGTGAAAATAATGATATCACCCACTTACAATGAGATCCCTATTTGAATTTCTTATTAACAAATGTCTTTATGTTGAGAGAAAAATACACTAATACAGCTCTTCTGTTCATCCAAGCAGAACTATTACTGAGTAACACCCTTGCAACAAAGATACAAACGGTATTTGCTGTGACTTTCCAGTTCTTAAATTCAATTAGGTTTGCCATTTTGTCATTTTTTACTTTGGCTTTTCTGCTTAAGTATCAGGAGTTAAATATTTCCTGAATCACTTTTCCTCTGCAAGAAAGTTGAACAGTTACATATACTAATAACTCATATTTCTTTTATATGATAACAAATCAGTGTTACTTGAACATTTACACTATTTTCTTGTTTATTTGTATAAAGGAAATACCCAGTCAAAGTGAATTATCAGGAAGTGAAGATAGTAACCTTTGTCTCCCTCGCTACAAAGATTTTGATCTTTTAGGCCCTTATTTTCTTTTCCCAAAATTCTCTTGGAATTCTTTCAAATTATATATATATTTCAGGACTACTATTTTTTCCCTGTTTCCTGATCCCCTAGTTTCACAGAGCAGTGCTAAGTAAGGAGAAAACCAAGATTTTCACTGTGTGTCACCGGTTGTCTGTCTGTTATACAAGCATGAAGTGATCAGATAAATTCATCTTGTGCGAAGGACCAAACAGCAAGACACAGATTTAACAGCCAAATGGCAGAGATCTCACAAGCTAGGTCAACAAGTGCCTGACTCTACTGTGCAGCGTGTCTTAACAGTCCAATTAATACAAGTAGAATTTCAGAATCTTTTTTTTCAGATGGCTTAGAGATTCAGAATCTTTTCTCTTTTCATGTTACTGAAATCCCCCTAAATGAAATTATTTTCTCCAGAGTTGAACCAACTGATATGCTGTATAAAAAAAAAAAAAAAAAAAAAAAGGAAAGAAAGAAAGAAAAAGAATAAAAAAAGAGCTTGTTCAGAACCAGTGCTTAGGGGTTTGCTTATAGGTGTCATTGTGTCTCACATCCCTGCTGTGAAAATCAGCATGCATTTGAATGTGCATCTTGACCCATAAATGTCACCCTGGTCCACTGAGCATCTTGACTTCAACATTTCCTGTTGTAAAATGGACAATGGGATAACACTTCTTTTTCTGAAGGAGGACCTGTGACAATGTGTGCATGTGTGCAGTCAGGAGAAACTGCGGCACTCGGGATTTGAAAGCGTGTCATCAGCCACTGAGCAGGAGATCACAGGAGAACGAAGTTGCTGGACAGTTTTTGAAAAACACGAGGATTATCATTTTTGTTTCCAAGCCACTTCTCCTTTTCACAGCTCTGAATCCTTCTTGGCCTCTCTCCATCAATGGCTCAATGATGTGCCCCACGGTAGATTACATTTAGCTGCGTGGTAGATGAATCTGACTTTGAACAATGAAATAAGACTACTCCCATTCCTGTGTAAATGTTGTTTATGTTGCTAGCCATTTCTTAATTGCATACATTTTCTAGTATAAAGCATCTTAACATTATGCACAGAATCTGAAACTGCATGAGGTGAAAACAAAATTACATGAAGCAGAAAGGTTGTGATTGAATACAGAGCTAAGTCTTTAACCTAAAATTGGTAGTATTCTGTATGTGTGTACAAGCAAGATTTTGCATCTGCTGTTCCACTGAATCAGAGCTTAAAAAAATTCATGGCAAATAGGTGGTTTTGCTGTGCTTTTCCCAGCTGGTAGTTTCTTTTTTTCTTTTTCTTTTTTTTTCCTTCTTTTTTTTTTCTTTTTTCTTTTTCTTTTTTCTTTTTTTTTCTTTTTTTTTCTTTCTTTTTTTTTCCTCAAGGAATGCCCTGAAATGTTCAGATTTACCACCTCTTGATGATTTCATTTTCTTTAAGGAAAAACTTCCACTTTTAATTCCTTATGCTTTCTATCCCAGACGACATTTTCAAGATAAGTTATGTTCTTTAGGACATTTCATTGTTACCAGAAATGAAGCACACATTGATCAGTTTGCCATCCTCAGTCCTTCTGCATTCAAGCCACAATCCTATTCATGTAGGAGTCAGAACTTCGTGCTTACCTACGTGGAGTTTAGGACTTCAGAATTTTAAAATCATGAGGTGCTTATAACAGTGTTTGTACATGTTCCTGAAGTCATGGACAGAGAACACTACTGATTTAAATGTCCCTAATTATACTTTAAGAACCTGCAGTTGGCTATGACTTGAATTTTAAGCTTAAATTATGCAAAAAAAAAGGTTGTTGTCCGTTCAAGATGATTTACCATTGTTCGACGGTCATCACTGCTCAAATACCAATTTTTACCCCACTGCACCAAAGGAATATAGATGATACTCTTTATCATGAAGAACAATCAAGAAGCTCAGAATTCGTTTGTTTGTTTTCACTCAAACAGAGGACAAAAGGAGTGATTTTAAAAATATCATAAGGGCATTCCCATTTTTTGCAAATGTCTGTATATGTATAAATACCAACCTGAATATATCCTGAATATATTTTCTTGCACTAAAAAGTTAGATTAAATGATTTCAAGAGGGGTCTTTCTGCAATGATCAATGTATTTACTATAGAGGATGCTGTTGAACACAGAGTAAGCCTAAACTGTGAAGAAATGCATCATAACTACAAGTTTTGATATTTTCTCAAATGTGTGTAATGGGACAGCAATATCTGAGTCTTGGTGTAATGTACAAGAACGCAATGAAAGCCCTGATTTAAATGTCATCTCTTGTCATAATCTGAAATTTGAAGATTAACCCTGGCACATTATGCACAGAGACATTTCCACAGATTGTTATTTTCAAAAGCAGTATTGAAGTATTGAAGTGTTTGATGGATCTCATTAAAGCACTTTGATATATCCATTCTTTCTATTCAGAAGGTTAGGAAACAGTTAGTTCAGTGCAGACAGAATGGGATATCAGGGAAACAATGGTACTACTGGTTATGGCTGGTTAGAAAGAACATCACATACTCAACAGGGGAAGCAGAAAGATGTAGTTAAATTGGACGTAAGTTTTTTAATATCTGTTTCTAAGGATATTTAGATAAACATGTCTGAGAATATTTGTCAGTATGTGTGTGCATTCAGTGAAATTCAAATACTCATTTAAAGAATATTACTTGTTTAAATTCAGAGGTATTAATCAGAAAAAGGAAGTCAAAACAACTCTGAAAGAGAAAGGAAACAATTTACCAATAAACTGCAGAAGAGAAGTAGCATGAATCATGAAAAAAATGGTGTATCTTGAGATTTATATGCTGTATAAAAAACAGCCTTTTATGGGTTGGCAGTTATAGGAATGAATGATAAAATTATTTAGCCACGGCTTAGTGTATTTTTACAATTAGTTTGCACCTGATTACTTCAAGGAACTTAATTAAAGTGGCAGCAGAGGGCTGTAGACACTTTTGTTAATTGTAACAATTCTGTACTTTATAAATCCTTTCTAAAGAACTTATATCTTCTGCTCATTCTGTTAATAGCATAAAAGCTACATGCTACTCACTGCAAATTTTCTTTTGCACATAGTTATGCTTATAGACGAGGTGCATCCTAAATGTGATCAGTGAAATACAGAATCTGAAAAAACAGATGCCAAATTCTGCAAGAAAATACTTGTATTTGTCACAGATTTTGTCCATAGATAATTTTCAAGCTTCTGGTTAATACTGAACAGAAATGCAGGTCTCCAGAAGATTGTAACTAAGCTACAGTTTGCATACAGTGGTGTCTTAAAAAATACAAACAGTATTCAGTAGTTAGTTTGTAAACAGTGGATTGTATACTTGTATTGAGTCCTAATAAGGAGTATGTGTTTCATAAGGATGACTATCTTTTTAAGATATTATTTGCACTTTTATTTTTCCTTGTTGATTTGATTGGATGACTGCATCCTCTTAGATATAATATTGCAGGGGATTATTTATAATGAAAAAGTTGCCTATCAGAATAAAAGCCTTCGAATCCTGTAACTATGGAACACTAAACAGAAACAGTGTACTTTTAAAAATACATCTAACACACGCATTTTATGTGCAGTTAACTATACTTAGTACTCCAAGCTCAATTCATTCTCTTTAAAGTTTTACTTCAAAACAACTTCATTGTTTTAAGTGACTAAATTGAAGCTTTTTAGTGCTTCCTGCAATCTCCCAAAACAGAAATAAAATCAGTTTTAATTTATTTTATTTGCTAACACTGTGGATATAATTATTGCTGCAGAGTCTTTTTAATTGTTTTCAACTAGGTGCTTGTCTTTAAGTTGCAATAGACTTCTAATTCTACATTGTTGATATTCCCCTGTTAATTTTGACAAAGCATCATAAATCCAGGTATTTAGGCTTATTGAATTTTGAAATGAGGTGATTAGTTGAAGCATGGATGAATGAACTGATGCAAAGCAAAATGAATTTTATGATTTACTGTCATTTACAAGTTCCATTGGAACCATTATGTGTGAATTGTAAAATGTATTAAGAGGTAAGTTATCACAGTTATAATCAACAATGCAGAATTTTCTCAAATAAAAGTATTCAAGCAGCCCACATTCAGCAGAAAGAGTAACTGTTGAGTAAGTGTTTATTATACGCAGATAGTTTTTATTATAGATCAAGATTTTACACTCCAGCATTTCAGTATACAATAAAATAAAATAAAATAAAATAAAATAAAGTAAAAAAGTACCTTCATTATAACTTGCTTTCAGTGATTTCTGTACTTCAGAAGAGGCATATTTAGGAATAAATGGTCCATTTTAAGTTTTTACGTAAAGTTCATCATGGTTATTAGTTAAGGTAACAACAAAATATTATGATGTATACCTTAATTTCTGGTCATTGGTATTCTTGGAGGTTTGGTATTTTTAGTTATTAGGTTTGAATGGAAAGGGAATAGAAAAATGTTACTGTGTAGTAGTAAATGTTAATATATGTGCAAGTATGAACTAGAACACAGATGTGTTGCACTTCTATTTCCAAATAAATAAAGACTTCAACTGAATTATTTAAAAAGACCTAGGTGAATATTCAGAAATCCAAGTTTGAAAGTTGGATGGATATCTTGACTCCTTTGCAGTTTTCTATATGCTTACTTTTAATTTTAGGCAGAGTGTGAATCTAAAGGGTTTCCAGAGATAAGAACCCCAAGAGCTCTTTCTCACCATTTGAATAACAATTCAGAGGGCAGAACTTCCTCTGAAACTTGAACAAATTGCTGAAGGCCTCTAAACAGTCAAATTATGAGAATCCCACATAGCGGTTGTCCTGTGCTGGCAACTGGATCTGGGGCAGTGAAACATAAAGCTGGGCTCTGTCAGTTCTTTTGATTGCCTGCGTTCCTGTCTGCCCTGTGGTGGAAAATGAAAGAGTTGCATGCTTTCAACCCTGGGCTGATGTCAAAGTCTGGGTAAAACATTCAAAATGCTCAGCCTCCCTTTTTTTCCTATAAGCAAACCAACTCTAGATTCATTTTTTATAGTAAATCTACTTTTAGTCTCATTAAAAAGTAAAAACGTCAGAACTTTACTGTGCAACATTTGCTAATGAATTTCCCTAGATGTTTTATAAGGATTTATAGGAAATGTTCTATATATATATTTTTTTTTAATGTTTTTTGTTGGGTAGTAATCCCATTTGACTTTTCACAGGCTAATGGAAAAGATTTGTTCTAATTTACAGTAAACATAGTGCTTATAAAAAAAAATAGAAAAGCTTTTATACTAAAGTTAAAGTTTTTTGTTGAACCATTTGGTTTTGTTGAATGAAGATTAATTTTGCAGCCTTGCTATAAGTAATATTTCTAACTCTAAATTTTCTTTCTTGCTTTGTTTAGTACTGTGTTGTAATATTGTCTTGATACATCTTCCAAACAAATGTAATACTGAATGGATGCATAGTAAACACTGAAATTAGCACGTTCAAGGTCTTACATTCATTGTTTTCTGGTATGAAGGATAATTACAGAGTGGTCTTCCTACCAATAAACTATACTATAGGTACTTATAGTTCTTTGTTACTGAAGGCAGACTGGAACAGGTTCTTAAGAGAACTGTGATACAAATGCCATATTTGTTCTACACAATGGCTACTTCTCTTATCCTTGAGATTAATGGAAATAAATTCTTCCAGTCTTTCTGGGAGGGATCAGTTCTGTAGCCTCAGATCTGGGCCTTTCACACACTCTGTTTAAGTAATGCTGCTTTAAATATTGTTGGCTAGGAATCTGTTCCATTCCCATTCCCATACTGGCTATTTGTGGAGACATCACAGACAGTGGCAAGGTTATTCCTCTTTGCCGACAAGAGAAGAATCTTGAGGGTATAGTACATATAAGATATGCCATTTTCTATAGTTTGGGAAATTTTATTGGACTTTTTTTTCCTGGTTTTGTCCTCATTTTTACGTATCATGTAATGAACTCCTCCAAAATTGAAGTATAAAACGTAAGTATATACACCTGCTGGTAGAAGAAACCTACAAGTATGTAGTAACTAGTAACTAATAACTAAGTAACTAAACAAGTAACAAGTAACTAATACAGCCAACAACGTTCTGTTGGAAATGGCTGTTCATGTATGTGGCCTGATGTTACATTTTAATAAATGTTTAGATTTCTGAAAGATTTGTGGCAAGATAGATAATTTTGTCAACTTAAGAAAAGTGAATCTAAGTGAAAGCACAGAAATCTCTCCCTGATCAAATATAGATTCCCAAGGAGCAAAAATTTATTTACAGGTATGAAAACAATCGTTAATAATCTTGGATTTTTTTTTTTCCTCCTCTAGCCTCTGTGGCTGGTTTGTTGTTGTTGTTGTTGTTGCTTTGTTTTGTTTTGTTTTTCAGTCATCTGTAACTTCAAGGCAAGATTTCAGATTTGCATTCTCAGTTTCACTGGGTCCCATTTACCTATGGTAGTTAATCAGTGCTAAAGCTGTAACATAGAATATGTTAAACCTTACTACTGGTTAGGCTAGAGGCTTATTTTGCAGAGATGTACCTTGAGGTTTCCCTCACGTTTGCACTGCTTTGCTACAATGCTAGTTCTGTGGCAACACAGCAACTTTAAAAATTTCAGGGCTTGTAACAGCCTCACCCACCTTTCCAGCAAATTGCAGGGTATTGAGTCATTCTGTTGTCTGGAGTGTAAATGAGAGGCAGTTATTACAGCTTCTGAGCAACAAGTCAGGGATGAGTTGGGTACACAGTCATAGAATCAGAATCACCAAGGTTGGACCTCTAAGATCATCCAGTCCAACCATCCACCTATTACTAGTATTTCCCACTAAGCCATGTTCCTCAGTACATCATCTAAATGTTTCTTGGACGCAAAATTTGTCCCTTAAAAGCTTGACAATTTGGCTTACCCAAATTTAGGCTCTTAATTACATATTTGTGAGGAAAACATGCTCCAGTAAGATTTCTGGGGTTGTACTTTAAAAACCTCAGCAACAAACAATGGCATCTTTTGGTTTTTTACTCAGCCTTTATTTCAAAGGTGAAAACTGTATCGTTATATTTAATTGGCTACCTGCAGCTTGTTAGTGGCAGTATCATTAAGTAACACTGGAACATTTGTAGTGGCTAATCTTTCAAGCTTTTAGCATTCGCGTTGACCTCGTTAAAAGTAGCAAAGGTCAGGCTGCAGTTCAACAGAGTTACCCGCTCACCAAGGAGACTAGCGTGGCAAAGTAATCTCTGTGTGTCACTTTTCATTAATCATGCTACTTTCCTCGTCGTGAAATTCCAGCAGATAATTGTTACTAAATGCGATTTGCAACACCCTGTGCTGTGGTTGAAGGACCAGAAATAGGCAAACAGATAAAAACATTGTTTAGCTTGCAGGCAGCAAGTGTTTGCTATTCAAAGGTACATCATGCATAAACATTGATTTAGCCATGAGCTGACACTTATAAAGCATTTGCTGTTTCAAGAAAGCCCTGTGGTCAAGCTAAGTAATAGCCAAGGGCAAGTACTTTTACCTGCGTAGCAAGGTTAGATTCTGTATAAATTGTCTCATCCTGAAATAAATCAGTTTTCATAATGTTAAGCTGCTTCAACATTGCCACAGGTCACGACAAAGTACACAAAATGAATCGCTCGCATGTATGGTAGGAATTGTGTTCCCATGTAAGTTCATCTATGATTATATTGAATAAATATTTCATTGAGAGTATAGTTCACAAGGAATTTACTGGTTTTCCTTTATCTAAGAACTTCCTCGAATGCATCTCCTCTATGCTATGAAGTTTCCAGAATGAATTTGATTTCCATCTACACTTTGTAAATTTCAGTGAAACATGAATGGGTTTAGAAGCATGTGAGTGTAATTCAATGGAAATGGATGTTTACATCTTTGTCACTTTGTCCAAAGATGAACTGTTTATCACCAACCGGCTAAATTCTGTTCTGCCACACAAAGGCAGCTGCTAGAATATTTACAGTTTGCTCTGGTGTTCCTTAGCAAAAGGCAGGATTTGATTGCTAGTATAGAAATGGATTGCATTTTTTTTTTTCCTGCAAAATCTTCATCTTAATGATCTGTGTGTACAGAGAATTTAGTACAACAGCAAAGGGAGCTGTGATTTTAGTGTGGGAGTTTAGCTCCATTGCCTTCGTTGCATAACAATTGGTAGTTATTCATGGAATTTTCAAGCAGAATCCAAGACCCTACTGATAGGCCAGTGTTCAATAAATAAGAATTTACAGCAGTACAATTAAAAACCAACAATAAATACAGCAGTTTTCAAAGATAATTTGGGGTGTCTACATTTCTTTTAAAATGAGATAGAAAAGCATCATCATCCTTGGTATTCTTATGTTTAAATGTAAGTTTCAGTAATGTTCTGTCATTTTTTATTAGTAAAGGTAATAGTGTACCATAATTCAGATAAAGCAACAGTATCAACAATGAAAAAAGTGTATAAACTAAATTTGAAGAACATGTAATGAAGGAATGGCAAAAATTACTTAAGGTCTGAGAAGAGCTTCTGTGATGAATGATTATGAAAAGTCTTCATTTAAATGATAAATAGGGTCAATATGTACAGTGTGATCATTTGTGTTTCAGTTGGCAAATAACGGTGCCAGATCATACATTGTGCTGGTGTATACTACTTTTGACTTGAGT
This sequence comes from Gallus gallus, assembly GCF_016699485.2. NCBI lineage: Eukaryota > Metazoa > Chordata > Aves > Galliformes > Phasianidae > Gallus > Gallus gallus. The sequence continues at coordinate 40,233,327 of NC_052535.1, read as the reverse complement.
CTGATTTAATCTGAACAATTAGAATCAGCAGTAGAATTAAAAAAATCTGAAGTCATAGAGCTGACAAAAAATACAGCCTGACATTAGCAACTCAGACATAAGATAGCCTTCTAGAAATGTGTGGAAGGTGGCTTGCTCATTATGAGATTCCTAAGCATGATAACAGTATTTTCACTTGAGGTGATTTTGCTGGCATTCCCTAGGTGCGTTATATTCTGTAAACTGTCCTTTTTCTAACACTGGGCCATGGCAAAACACAAGCTGTTTCAGGCTTCCTGAGCCAGATGTGTCTGTTCTGCATCTAGTAACCCTCACCTGAACACTTATTTTAAATGCTGAACATGTTGCCTGCTAACTTTGCTTTATGCCCTGTGGTTGTTGGGGTTGTTTTTATCAGAAAAGAAGTTGGACAATTAATCTCTATCCATGCATATGAGCTTCTATCACATTTTTCCCCCTCAGTCATCTCTTTTCCAGCCTGAGAAGTCCTGGCTTACTTAGTCATTTCTTGTACGGCAGCATTCATTCTTGAATGGTGTCCAAATGTGATACTGTCGCTGTATTTAATTCCAACTTAAGTGCCATCTGCTAGCAGAATATTCTCTGCCAACATTCCTCCTAGTACTTAATAAGAAAGGTAGTACTTTCTAAAAACTAAGAATGGATTCTTAGGTACTGTGCAGTAAGTGTCTCTTGGCTCCTCCATCTGGTAAATTCTATTTTTCAGAAGGTTTCTTGCATTTCTACTGCAGTAACCCTATCTATGGCCAGCGGTCCTAAAGAGCAGAGGTGAGCTACAGATACACTGATACAGCCTTGGTCCTTGTACTTAGCGCTGACAGCTGGCAGAATCATGGAAAGGCTAAATTGAATTAAGATCTATAAGTTACTGAATCAATTCAAAACTTGTTTTAAAGTATGTATTGCTCCTTGCTACTCCTTTAAGAAAGATAGTGCTATTTTGCATGGAACTCTCAAAAGCCTGGAAAGTCAGCCCTTAATCTGCATTGTTTGTTTGTTAAGTTTGAAAAAAGGAATTGATAAAAATTGTATCAGCTTCTTCATGGCCTATGTTTGTGAATACATTTTGAATAGAACTTAGGTTTGCTTTCCTCCAAGTCTTAGATTTTAAAGGTAGGACCTAGAAAAGGAAGCACTGACTGCATTGGTGATAAAAATAATGGGTTAAAAATGGTATTTCATAGTTGGTAAGTGCTCATATTTTTGATTTATCAATTCAAAGGCAGAAATGTCTTTCTCTGTTAAGTAGTGTCTGTTCAAAATGAGAACACTTATGGTCAGCTTTGAGATTTTCTACCATACTTTCTAGAAAATATATATTTCTGTCAAATCCTAATAGTCACATTTATTTTAGAGGGGAGATCTTGTGAAATATTTACTTTTGATTCTCATTAGATGTTGCTATCAGAGATTTTAACAAGTTTCAGATTTGCTTTTGAGTTAGAATAAAATAGCTACTAAAGAGACTATAGCATTTCCGTAGGGGTGGTGACAAATAGGACTCACTTATTTGTTTATTTATTTGATCTATATTTTTTAGCCTGCTGTACAACCCAGGGAACAACCAACATCTTCATTTTTAGGAAAATTTGGTTGAATGTTATACAAGTTTCACGGTAAAACGACTGCACTCTTTTTATATACTGGGTAGAATTTTAAGATTGTCGGAGCCTAATGGCCCTCAATTAAAAGGCAGCATACACTGACAACCCTTAGCTGTATTATTTCAGCTGTTCCCCGGGGCTAGGGAATTACTGCAACTTTTCATTTATTCTAGTTTGATAACTACTAGGTACATGAACTTTTAATGGCAAGTGCACTGTAAATTATTGCCAGACACAGAAAACCTTCATACCTTGATTCATCTCTAAACGTATGAGTCTGCAATCATACAAGGTTGTGTTTGATGCTAAGAATATGTTTCATTACTTGAAAAAACATCAGCTTTGTGTTAGTTCCAGAGATTTAGTCATTCTAGAAAAGGCAAATGAAAGATGAACATTATTTCTATGACACAAGCGCGTGCAAAATTACTGTTTGTGCTAAAACCACACAGAATTGCATCATGGGAGAAGTTATTTAATAAACTTCAAAAATAATAATAAAAACAGACACGGATTTGCACACGAATAATATTTAAAAAAAATAAGTATTTTTTGTATGTGCATGTGGAAACATGCAGTAGCATTATTATATAAAAGAAATATTCACTGAACCTGTACCTGGGTACATGATTTATTTAGACTATTTATTGCCGTCCTTTGCAAAATCATTTGTGGTTTTGTTTCTCTTGTGAATTGTGAGATTATCAATAGCTTGTAGAAATAAATAATGTATCCAGTCAGGAAAATGAATAGCTATTATTTATCCAAGATCTCACTTCATCTATGGAATTATAGGAGGTATACTGCTTTACCAACTACTATAATTACTTTAATTATACTGTAAATAAAACAGAACTTGCAGATCTAGTTTTTCTTTCAGATTTCTCTAAGGGCTGCAATGATTTAGGGAGCTTACACTCTACTGTAGTAGCAAAATGTATTTTATTCATTTAAAGCTTATTAAAAAGACAACTGCAGAAGTTTAAAGCTGTACTTTATAAACATCAAAACTATACATAAGTAGCTTTCCATCAGCAAACAATATAAATGTATGTAAAACTTTCTTTTCCCACAAAATGAAATCTGTTTTCTATAATGTTGCTTTCAGTCTTGGATTATTAACACACGTTCTTGCTAACTTGAGGGATAAAGAGACGTGGCTTGTTTAGCCATTTCTGATACTGCGACTTAGAACTTTGATTTGATTCTGATCCCTTAACATACATCATGTGTTCAGGGATGTGCTGAATTTGAATCTGGAGGCTGCCTGCTGACTTCTAAGTAAATAGGAATTTATGCGGGCACCAGCATTCTTGTAATTATTTTGTTGAAAATTTGCTAGATCACAGATACACAAAAATCATCTAAGAAGTAAGCATTTATGCAAATATATTTCCATAGAAAACTTTATCTCTGTAAACTATAGACTAGAAAAGGGGCCTTATTGTTCCAGTAGTTGTGGTAGCGGCTTTGGGTAAGACACCAACACCTCTGCATGCCTTCCTTGGAAAAGTATCCAAAAGGTAACTCAGGGGACTCTGCAATATTCACCCTATTCCATTGCTTTCAGATTCTCAGATTAGGTAATGAAGATTATATGCTGACAGCAGATCCTATCTATCTCTGAAAACTGCAAGGATTAAGACTTCTTGATTTGTGGTTTGTCTATTGATCTTTGCACATATTTCAGTTCACTCCTGTTCATTATCTCTGCTTTCTTCCAAGAGTAACATCTCATTTTAAGGAGTTTCCTTCTGGAACTGTAAAGCATTTTGTAACGACTGCGGAATTTGAATGCTCCTTTCTCCACTGCCTATCACCCCATTCATTCTGCCATTCTCACTATTATTTTTATTTTATTATTTTTATTTTTTATTTTTTTATTTTATTTTTTTTTTTGGTGCTTCTAGTCTTTGAGGCATCAAAGCACTCACCTTTTTTTCATACTGTCTTCTTCTGTGCATTCTGGCCATCTCTTAATAGAAAGATACTTGTTGCATATCTGAGCTACCTAAGAAGTCCATCACAGCTTGTTAAACGTTACCCTGGTGTTTTCATTCCTGAAGGGATTTCCCAGTCATTCTTCTAGGTACATTTAATTCACCTGTGCATCACAGACTTAAATCAAAATATTGCCTTAGGATATGCTTTCTGCCTAAAAATTGGAAAGTCCTTAATGAGATTTTTCTTTTTAATGAAGTTTGAAATCCCTAATGGCTTTGGTATATATATATTCCAAAAAAATTGCTAGTTTCTGTCATCTCGTCTATGACAATTAAAGGCCTACCGCAGCAAATGATGCAATATACTGTCAACATAAGCTTCTTTTGTTTCCCTTCTTCTTTATATTGGTAGAATTTTTTAACATAAGAGGCTTACTATCTGTTAAATTCTTTTATGAACACGCTATTGGAACATATACTTTCACATAACCAAAATCTACTTTGTGATGAACAAAGTCCAGTTTTATTATATGTAGATACAGTGCTTTGTAGAAGATGAAAAGGGCCACAGTTGTGCATGTGTTCGACATTTTCTTTGTCCTTCATCTCTTTCCAGTTTAAAATTATTATTTTTTTCTCAAAGCACACTTAGACATAGTAAGCATCTTATTTTATCTTTAAAGATCCTAGCAGTGTCCTCTCTCACTGGTATAATTATATCCTTACACAAGGGAAAAAAATTTAATGTACAGTTTATCACAAGAGACATCAACCGACTTATTCGTATTAGAACATGAGTAAATTAGCCCTGTGCTTTCCATATGAATAGTGCTGTCACAGGACATAAATATAAAATAGAAATAAATGCCATATGCGCTGAAATCTTATCGGATTCAAACAAGTATTCTAATTGTGCAGGTAAAAAGAACTGCTGTAACAAGGGGCCTTGGTGCCCGTAGGCAAGACTTTGATTCTGTACCTTTCCATCTTGTAACACTCTGCACAGAATATCCTTGTAGTCTTTCTCACTACAACTTAAAAGACCTCTAGTAATTAAAAAAGACAAGAATAGTATCACCTTAGTTACTATTGTAGGACAGATTCTACTACTGTGGCTATCAGTTAAAATAAGCTTAAGAATTAGGTGGACAATACTAAAGTAGTTGATCTTGAAAAACTAACTAAAAATACTTAAAGAATGACATTTCTATTGGCTACCAAAGTGCTGTTTTGATATATAAATCTAGTCTTTGATAAATTAAATAGATGGCTTCATTTACAGATTATATATTATCAAAGCCAAACCTAACCTACAGCAAGTAGCCTCTTGATTTCATCTCATGAACCAATACAAAAACTAGTCTGCAGGGCAAATTTTGAATATTAACTGCACTGTGCAATGCACTTTGAACTATTCTCCTTTGCAAGGGTGAGATTACATGCATTCATCTTGGCCCTGGTATCCTGGTGGTGTGCACAGCAAGAAGGGAACCCTGGCAGAATTTTGATTTGTTCATGAGTTTGTAGCTATCAGGTTAGTTTTATAGTACTTAAGTATTATACTGCTTTTAAAAACAAGATATCAGAATTTTATCCATCAGGTAACTCTCAAATCAGTGTGACGTCCTGTTAACTTCAGTGATGGCAAACAGGTGTTGTACAGCACAGTAAGGATGTCTCTGCTCAAAGTGGAATCTCACATGTTAGAGCTACACTGACTAGTAAGTAAAAGTCTCATGTGTTTGCCTGGTACCACACTAGCACTGGTTCTCAAAGGTGTAAGTGATTTTAAAATATCCTTTTATTATTATAATTATTTGCTCTTATGCAGCTTCATAGAAGATGGTAAGGGTCAGGGATTTTCTTTCTTCTCTTGTAGCTTTAATTGGAGAGCCAGAACTTACAGAAAATGTACAGGGTTTTATTCAGAGTGAACAAAAACTGCTAAAAATGAGTTATGATTGCACCTGCGACTTCTACAAGCTGACTGTTCAGAATTACGCTTTGCAATGTAAATAGCAATTACTCATGCTCCCTGTTTGCCCTGTTTGTGAGATACAGCTCAACTTTGTCCACTGTTGCATGTGAAACAGCATACATCCTGTGTTTAATTCTGAGTGACATCCTTAAAGCACAAGAACAGCCTGCTAAGGACAGCAGACATCAATTAACATTACTGGTTCTTTGTTGTATTAATTCCTCTTTTATGCATGTTAAGCTGTTTTCTTATGTTTTTTTTTTAATATAAATTTTATTGTATTTTATGCATATCCAATATGTCATCTTTTGCTTTTCTTTCAAATGATGTGATTAATATCAATCTGCTAATGTTTAACATATAAGATCACAAATGCATGTTGTATTTTCAAAGGCTACAAATTCTTTGTTTCTATATTGCATAGATCAAATTCCAAAGGAAACTCTGCAAGATTCAGGTAGCCTTCAGTTGCTTTTGTAGTCATATCAGGATCCTGAGTGTTATTGCAAAGGGCTTTGTGAAATTCTGTTTTGTACAAACAGATACAAGAAAAGCATTTAAATGTCAGGTAAATCAATAGACATTTTCTTTCTCAGAACATCTTATGCTTCTCTTGTTGTTGCTTCTACTCTAATTATTAAAAAAAAAAAAAAAAAAAGGAAAAAAGGCACAAAGTTCAAATTATTCAGAGCAAACAGGAATGTCATTATGGTTTTACCCAACTGTGAAGTTTCCCTGTCATTTGCACTTTCCTTCTTTTTCATTATAATGAAAATAATAGAAGTCATTATTTTGTTAAGAAAGGGAGCAACCAGAAATAAAACATTTTTTTGCATAGCCTCATTTTATACAGTAATTAAGAGTGCCTATCCAATTTGGAGTCACTACCAGAAAAGAAATTGAAGGTGTAAGTTGTATTGCACAAACTATTTGCCAATTTTTATTCATATTTGAACTTGCGTTTATATCCAGCCCCTGAAATACAGATGTAGTAAGAATTACTTACTCTGCTGAAGCTATATATTTGGTTATAAAATGATTTTTAGGGTATATATTTTTAATTGTCCTGTTATGTTCCATTGCTTGTATACCATGATCATTTCAATGTATTGCTTATTTCAGAATTCTATCTTTTTGATTTTGTTGACTTGACAGCAAAACATGAACTATCTCTGTTTCTTTCCACCTTCCATTCTTGCCTTCTTTGAGTACCAACGGCACCTGCCTGTGCGTATGCAATCTAGTGAAGAGGTCAATCTTCCCTTTTACCTACATCACAGATAAAAATATTAATTAAACAATTGTAAGCACCTAGATAGGGTTAGAAGGAACAAGAGTCAGAAATCCAGTATGATGTATTTTCACAAAAGTAAGCCAGCTGTGAGAAATACAATTTAAGAGAACTACAATATCCTCTAAAAATTCTATAATAAGATCTAGAATCCATTTCAACATATAGTTTAATTAATTGCAAACAAGTTGTTCTGATAACATCCACTTTGCTTAGCACATTGATCTAACAGGTGGCAGCACCCTTCACTCAGTAATCCTCATTCATGCCCACAGAGCATTCCTTGCTTATCCAGGAAAAAGAACTGCAAAATCAGTATATGATCATTCAAACGTAGAATATATCAAAGTGCAGACTGTCAAAAGGATTTCATTTCTGAGAAATGAATATAGTCTGAATTTAGTGTAAGCATTTCCTATTTTTATGAGGTAGGAAAGTGAGTGGAGGTGATTAGAGAGGTTGTTGTGTGGTCTATTTTGTTACCTGTGCTCATACTTGTTCTGACAGAAAGAGGCAGAAAATAAGGAGCAGCTTGGTTTCACTTCTTAGATTTGCAATAAAAGATACAGGATGACATAGTGTTGTAGTCATGCTTTATTTCACCCTAGCTGTCAGCAGAGAATCTCTGTGAACTATTTTGGTATTTGTGCCCTTTGTCGACATGTTATTATGCTTTGGTATATTTCAAACAGCAATCAGAAAATTACCCTTGCCATTTTAAGCCACTTGAAGACAACAAAAAACAAACATTAAAACAATAGCATTTAATAGTAATTACAAAAATGTGGACTTAGTAATGACTTTAATTTCTGCTGACTTGCTGCTAACCATACGGTTAACTTCAGTATCAATCAAGAATTTCCATGGACTTTACCTAATTGGGTGGCATATGATTTAAGTACATGAAGTGTGATAAATACAAGCTGTCTTGATGAAGATCACTGTTTACTTAGTGATTGACTGAGAGGAACTGTAGTAACAAATATATGCATGGATATTTGTACTTACAAATTAAGCCAGGCTATTAGAATTAGCAATAGAAAGTTTAGCATGGGTATCACTCTCATTAGTTATGTATAATGAGCAGAAGCACAGTGTCATGCACACTGCAAGACATTATCACAGTTGCTGTGAGCCATAGGGTAAGGGCAATGAAAGTAAATATTCTTTATTTCATTATTGCTTTACACTTCTAACTGATGCAGATAGAAAGCTAAAGCTAAATATTTCGTGCTTTTAGGTTGTTGTTTTTTGAAATTTTATCTTTCTACGTATCATGACGCTGGTGTTGCTTTGTTTTTGTCAGCCTGAGCACCCAGCTAGGCTATTTTTAGTTGGGTTCCCAGAGGAGACAGATGATATTTGATCCCAGTGATCAGTATTAACAGCTACTCTTGCAGATCATTCCTAGATAAAAGCTCAGCTTCACCATCATCATGCAGCTCACTTTTTGAAAGTCCTTAATCTCAACCAGGTGTTTTAACTATACTGTATAGACATAGAGAAATAGACCAAAGTAGTGTGTGGAAAAGAAAACTTGAGTTTTTTCTACCAACGTGAATACTTTGAAACAGAGATAATAGTGATTTAATCATTAATCATAAGTTATAAAGTTGAGGTAGCCTTGGAACTAGAAGTGTGGTACTGGATTTACAAAGGCCAAGATAGAACTGTAAAAATGACTGCTGTGTTCAGTCTGAAAACTTCTGTAAGGTTTGATTGACGACAATTTTGTCTGCTTTTTCAAGCCTTTAGGTAAATCTTTCCTACTAAGCACTGATGCTACAAAGACATAGGGTCCAGTTTGGCTTTCGGCCATGACCATGTTTATAAATTATAGCAATTAAGCAAAGTATACCTCTTGTTGTTGAAGTAATTAAGAAAACACTGACAGTGAAATACTGCATCCAGTGTTTGTGGTGTTCATATGTGTGACCAACAGAAAGTAGCTACAACTTTCCTCAAATGTTTTGGATTTCATTATTGCTGATGAAGGGAATATGCTGTGGTTCACCTGCTACCTAAATACTCTCCGCAGTAATGGGGGAGGGGGGGGGGGGAGGTAGCACACATGTAAGGGCAATGCTCCAGCAGCAGAGGACATGACTCAAGAACTCTACACAGTAGCACAGAAAGGCTGCCGTGGCCTTGCTCACCTCCTCCTTGAGTGTAAAGCCAGGAGATGGAATGTAACCTGTTTCCCATTGATTCAGATTTCATGTCTTTGTGTGGTTAAAGTATGTCCTTAAATCTAAGGTGTGATTTAAGTTTGAAGGCGTCATGTTTATACTGTAGGTTAGCTCATCTGGAGTCCGCTAGTTAGAACATGGTCTCTGATCAGGTGCTCTTTTCCTCTGTGGGGAGGAGCTTCTGAAGGTTAGCAGCAGAAAGTCTCTTCTTACACAAGTCAGGACAGGAGGGGTCAGGCTAAGAGCTATCGTCTGTGATACTGTGTTATTTAGCCCCACATGTGGCAGCCCACAAAAAGATGGTGTTGCAGACAAATGTGCTCAATATGCTAAGTTATCAGGAATGAACAAACCCATAGAAAGGGTCATTTTATTCAGTTTGTAGTTGAGTTCACTGCGATCTTATGATTGTAGATAAAATTGCTGCCACAGAAGCTTTTTGCAGTGAAGTGGGGTTGGTAGGAAGAACAGATAATGGACAGATCTTTCTCAGAGTCCCACATATGTCCTGCTTGTTGATACCCTATCTGAAAAAATGATTTTAAGGCTGTCAGCAGAGAGGTCATAAGGAAAAATCAAAGGAACTGAATTTAATTCCAGTACTGGTTTTACTACTGGTTTTACTTGCCCACACTGTAGACTGTCAGTGTAGTATATAATACATCTCCATCTACCTATCTGCTTCCCAGAAAAATAATTACACATGTAGGTTATTTTCCCATTATGACTTTAGGGTGCATGCCAAGGGTGCAGTATATTAGAGATAGCAGTAGAAAAGTGGATTTAATGATTATTCAGATTTCAGAAAAATCATCCTTAACATACCTTAATGTTCTACAGCAGAAGGGACTGAGCAGGGCAAGGCTACATCTCAGACTGTATTCAGTCCTTTCAGTTGTAACTCAGTTTTTCACCCACAGATGACTCATGATTACCTGAGTCCACATAAGTGCACTTAATCACAAGGCTTGAGTATATACTTGGCTGGCAAGAAAAAGGAGAGGACAAATGAGGCATTTTTGTGAACTTAACATTTGCAGAGTAGATTGTTATTTTCTTACAGTATGACTTGTTCAGATATGGTTTCTGCTTTAAATAATTTCTGTAAAAATAACTAAATGATATCCAGGCATTGGTGGTTGGACTGCTAATTTGAATAGTAAAATAAAAACCTCTGCCACCACTGCTATATGTAGCATTTTAACTGTTGTTTGTTATTATTTTTTATGTTCTGTATCATCACTTATAAATCAATAGTACCAAAATACCCTTAATATTCATCCAACAATTTTTTGCATGCATACTCACTGTGATACAGCTTCTAATTATAGTACACAAACTATTTCCTACCAAGTCAATGTTATATAAGCACTTTCTGTAACCTTAGATAAATGTGTAGCAGCTATTGAGGACAGTATTTCTCCAGATGGCTTGATCATGACAGATAACCTTATTTATTGTTATGACAGTACAGGGGCACACTGCACCTGTGATCCTTCCGCCAGTCTGTCTTGCAGGGTTGTCTTTCAAGCAAGAGACCCTGCCAATGCTTTTTCAGGATTGAATCCAGGCATTCACCTAACTTTAGAATGCATCAGTATATCACATCACCTCCCTGCTCATATTCTGGTCCCAGTTTTAGTCAATTAGTGCCTTGTGCATCTCTTATGTATTCTCCACAAGTGTTGCTTCAGACAGAATATGTCCCTATTTCATTTACTGTCTCAGTCTTCATACTAGGATACTACACCCCTTTTTTTTTTAGTTAGGGTGAACCTCTTTCTTTAAAGGCCCAACTTTAAATTTTGATGCCTTAATGACACCTTATTTTTATTATTTTTTAAGGCTTTGTGGAAAAGGGAAGATTAAAGGAAAGATTAAATCTACACATGTAGCTTAAAGTTACAAAGATCCTCTCCGTATAAAGAACTGTCTTATCTATTACCTATCACATTACAAGTATAGAAAAGGTTGAAAATTTTGAAGTATATCATAGGTTCTCTTCCCAGTTCAGTGGAATGTAGTGGCATACCTATGTACAAGAAAGCCTAAAACATTATTTGCTCACATTTAGGCAATCCAGTTACTTCAGCTATAACCTTAACACTTTTCTGTTCAACACTATTGCCCTCTAGGTCTCTCTCCTACACTGTCTTTTCCAGCGCTTGCTTGCTCTCTTACCTTCTACGTGATATTTATTAATAGGTTTATGCATTCTTGATCTTAACATTTCAAAGAGGAAAAACAAGCCTGTTAGTCTAGCTGAAGTCAGACAGACATTTCTCAATTAATAGTTCTCCTAATTCTCTCTTAATAAGTCTTTGTATTTTTATGTTATATATAGAATACATACAGAACACAAAATAACCATGAAGTACAAAGGATATATCCCTTATCCACACAACTACTAAATGATTATATGATAATATAAGAATTTTACCATAATATTCCTTACAATATTAAGAAGTTAAGAATTGAGGAAATTATCAAAAAGCAACTAGAACTTCCCAGTCCTGTATTAAAATTTCTATTTTCTCACTATGCTTATTATATGTCTCTTGTGTTTGTACAAACTAAGATAGAAATAGTGATTAAAAAATATTGAAAGAAATTTGACAGCTTGAAAGGCTCATTGGGTAGCAAAATGAGAAAGCAAAATGCTGAAATCAAAGTTATCACATAGAGGTGCACCCTAATTTGAGACATTTTTCTCTTACTCATTAGTCAGCAGGTGTTGTTGTCTTCGCATTAGAAAACAGTATGGTCTGCCTGTCTGATAAATAACTTCCATCCTCAATTTGGGTGCTGCTGACTACAATGGAATCATTTTCAAAGTGACTCCAATGTTGTATGATAAATGGATTTCAGTAAGAGATTTTGATCCATAGATAATGCTGCCCATGGAGAAATTGTTGAGTGGTTTCTTTTGCTATTATTTAACTTCCTTTAAATTCTCATTTTTTAATAATACTTTTATATTTTGTAAAAATATATTGTTTATATTGTTATATATTTTATATTTTACAGTGCTTTGTGTACTTTTATTTATTTTTTGCCATAAATATTTATATGACATCACTACTGTTTCAGATGCAGCTGATGAAAATTATGTACTAGGAGTTAAAGACAGATATTATCTCCATCCCTTGCATGAGCATATTGAAATTCAGCTTTAAGTTTAGGTTCTAACTGTTTCCGTAGTGTCATCAGTTTGATGTCTCATCCACTTCCAAGGAATGGATGATGAACTGTGTTCCCCATATTCCAAGCCCGTGGTCTGTTTCTAGATTGAATGACCTGTTTGTCATATGCTCTTTAGCATCTACTGGACCCACTCACCTAAGCCTACTTCTCATAGAAACATCTCAGAAATGTTATAGATTTGTTAATTAGTCTTTAACTAAAGGAATAATACACTGATGGTGGGAAGTGGATCAAAATATTATTTATTATTATATCATTGCTCTGGTCTCCATTAGAGGAGATCTGATAAGTAAGGTGTGCAGGATGCAGAGAGCTCATATAAAGCAATGCGTTCTTTGTTTATTTGTTTGTTTTTCCCTAAAAGAAGGAAATACTGAGCAGGTGATAGAGAATAAATAGTCTTAAGTATGAACAGGAAAATATTTGACTTTTTAATTTTCTGGGTTTTTTTAGTCTATCACATTGTGAAGTGGTAAGCCACTGACCAGTATCAGTAGGGATCGGGAGTTCTCCACAATACTGTTCATCAGCATTTGGCTAATGAAAGTCTTCCAAAAGCTGGGAATATCTTCTTAGAATTTTATCTGTAAATTTAGATGGTAATGTTACATTGGATTTAATTAATAGATACCTCTGAAAAATCAGATATAGGATGCAGATGAATTGAAATTCTTGGTTGAAAGGCTGCAGACAAAGGGTAGTGATCAATGGATCCATGTCCATGTGGAGGCTGGTAAGAAATGCTGTCCCCCAGGGAACTGTCTTGGGACCAGTGCTCTTTAACATCTTTATCAGTGACAACAGTGATGGAATTGAGTGCACCCTCAGCAAGTTTGCTGATGACACCAGGCTGAGTGGTGCAGTTGACACAATGGAAGGAAGGGATGCTGTTCAGAGGGACATCAACAGACATGAAAGGTGGGCCCAGGTGAACCTAATGAGGTTCAACATAGCAAAGTGCAAGGTTTTGCACTTGGATTGGAGGAATCCCAGGCATATATACTGACTGGAAGGAGCAGTCCTTGAGAGTAGACCTGCAGAGAAGGACCTAGTGCTCCTGGTTGATGAAAAACTTAACATAAGCCAGCAGTGTGCTCCTGCAGCTTGAAAAGCAAATGGTATCCTGGCCTCCATCAGTAGAGATGTGGCCAGCAGGGAGAGGGAGGTGATTGTTCCCCTCTACTCAGCTTTTGTGAGGCCCCATCTGGAGTACTGTGTTCAAGTCTGGGGCCCCTAGTACAAGAAGGACAGGGAGTTGTTGGAGGGGGTCCAGAGGATGGCCACAAAGATGATCAGAGGACTGGAACACATCCCCTACAAAGACAGGCTGAGGGAGCTGGACTTGTTCAGTCAGGAGAAGAGAAGGCTGTGAGGTGGCCTCGCTGCAGCCTTCCAGTACCTAAAGAGGGCCAACAATCAGGAGGACAGCCAACTCTTTGAAAGGGTAGATAACAGCAATACAAGAGGAATGGTTTTAAGTTGAAGGAGGGAAGATTTAGGTTGGATATCAGGGAGAAGTTCTTTACCAAGAGACTGGTGGGGGGCTGGAAAAGGCCACCCAGAGAGGTTGTGGATTTCCTGTCCCTGGAGGTGTTCAAGGCCAGGTTGGGCAGGGCCCTCAGCAGCCTGGTCTAGTATTAAATGTGGAGGTTGGTGGCCCTGCCTGCAGCAGGAGGGTTGGAGCTTGATGATCCTTGCAGTCCTGTCCAACCCAAACCATTTTATGATTCCATGAAATTAAAATTCAGCATTTGCCAATATGTCCAAGCTACTAGCCTTGGTGCCCTGTGTTCCTTTCTAAACAGAAAGATGGAAACTTTTTTCTTGATCTGTTGACCACAGAGGAAACATTAAACGAGACTTTGAGCTTTCAGGCTTCTTTGAAGAGTTTAAAGATGACCAGGTGTAGGTGAACTGTTGGGTCCTGGCTTGAGCTGGTGATTGAACACCTGGTGAAGGGCTGTGGCTGGCCCAGGGAGCACAGGCAAATTATTTGCACCTGTGTTCTCCAGTTGACCAGAAGGGGTAGTCCCAGGGTGGAGCCCCCCTGGGTTCATATAAGGGTCAGCTGCTAGAGGGAGAGCATTTGGGGGGACTTAGGCTGCTTCCTGAGAAGTGTTGTAGAGCAAGAGCTCTCCTTTACCAGCTGGGTGAGTTGAACTCTTCTTTTTGTAAATGATTATTGGTCTACTTGTGAATGGTTTACCTGGTGTTGCCAAGAATTTGTCAGAAGTGATTCTGCTTCTTCATAAGCAGAACTCCAGGAGTGTCTTGTTTCTGTCTCTGATTGCCTGTGCAATGTCATTTAATTGCTATAGTCTTCCATGTGAAGAAACATTTTGGAATTGCTATTTCTGCCCTCGTGCTTTCCTGGGAGTCAGTCTACCCTTAGAACTTGTATTAATGATAATACATGGTATCTTGTGGCTTCCAGCAAGTTTTGTGTCAAGTGTTCATAGTACAACTGTGTTGACATTCTGCCAGGCTCTTGGTGAGAGCTGATTATTAGAAGTCTTGTTATTGAATCCGGGTTGCTTTCAGGCAGGTCACAAATCTCAGTCACAGTTCAGTGGATCATCCAGCTTTTTGTTGTCTGAGTTAGTCTTTTTATGGCTGGCTTCCAAAGTAGTAGGCTGGAGTATGAGTTTGGGAAGAGCAGGAGAACAGCTATGAAACAGGGAGGTTAAGAAGTACTGACAGGCAGTTCTCTGGCTCGCTTCTTGGTATTGTCCCTTTTGACTAACAGCAGACAAACCGTTATAAAATTCATGTAATTGTCTGGAGGAACAAAGGTTTTCTATTTGCTCTGGAATGTAGCATGCCTGTTATCTCTGATGTTTTCTTCAGGAGAAGTGGTTGACGAGAAACATGCTGAATATGAATAGCAGGAGATGGCAGGTCACAAGACTTACTGCTTCACTTCAGCTCAGAGAATACAAGTGACCAACTCTGATAAATTCCTTTTCCTTTCTATTTAGAAATATTTATCCTGGAATCAGCCAGTATTAAACATGGCCTTCTAGAAATCTATCATTTTATAGACCAAAGTTATTCTTCACAGAAGTAGATATTATTAGATCTGGTATAATATGCATATATCCATAGCAGTAGGATATATTCTGTGTGGTACTGCAATACCTCAGAAACAATTCACAAGATAAATGCTGGAACTTTAAAAATATGAGTTTCAGTTGCAGCATTCAAAAGGATGTATTATTGTGTCCTGCCATCATATTTAATTGTCTTATATTTTCTCTGCTTGCTGAAATCTCCTACTGAAGACAGTAATATTCCCACTCAGAAAACTGTGGAGAGCACTTCTATGCCCATATACGAAACAGCTAATGACTGGAAAAAATCCATAAGAAAGTGCTGATAAGAACTATCAAACATTAATTACGTTAACATTCATGAATTATCAAAGGCAATAATATATTTTTGTCCATATTTTGCTGAATGCCTTTAGAAGACCAGCTGTTCCCTCACTATGTTATTATCTTCATCACGTTGTTTTCTTCTAAATAACAATTTTAAAAATATACCTGCAACAGCTATGGGTTGTTTTGTGTGTGGTTGTTTTTGTTGCTGTATCTGCTGTTGTTTTTCATTACCTGTCAGGTATATTGATTAGGAGGGAAACTTATCACTTATGCCTCTCAAACAAGTGTTTGAGAAAAATTATTTATCTCTTAAAGGTATTTACTAATACCTCCATAAGAGACCATGAAAGCAGTGAAAAAGGTCTTAACACTTGTGCTGTTATTCTAGAATGCTTAGCAAATCTCTTCTTCCTTTTGAAATGCCATCATTTTCTGCAGTAGACTTCCTTACAATTATTAATTATATTGTGTTATGTTTACATTAGTTTCTGTCCTCTGGTAACCGTAGTATTTGCAATGCTGAAGTAGCATTTTTGTATTTCATCTTTTCTATTTCCATAGGGGAGTTAAGCCTTTTTTTTTCTCTCTAATCCTTCATAGAGAAGTCTGTTTGTTGTTTTGGTGTTTTACTAGGTTTTTTTATTAGTTCTTTGTATTTCTTATTTCAACCATTGACGAAAGTTTCATTTTGTTCTCTAGAACATAAATTTATTTGGTAAATTTTACCCTTTTCTTACCTGAGTTATAAGCTGACATGTTTATTTTTCAGACCAGCTTTATAAACTTGTTTTCTTTCCCCTAATTTATAAATGGTATATAATTAATTATTTATACATTATTTCCCTAGGTAGTCCTCAGCAGACTGTTTGATGGTTCTCAGCTAAATCATTCCACAAGCAAAGCTCTCTCAGGCAAATGACACTAGTTAGCCTAGCAAGTTTTTAACCTCTCCTGAGCCTTGACACAAAGGCCAGCCAACAACTGCCTATGTATTGTATCACTTGGTGAATGAATCTGGATGCATTGCACAAGTCCATTCATCTCTTTTTGCTGAGTTTGCGTTGTTTTGCCTATTGCATCTGTAGTCAGATTGTGCATTAATAATTGGACAGAAGCCTACTAATGCTGTTGGCATTCATTCAACCTGGCTAAAATTTGTGTAGTATCCACGTAACACTTCAGAATTTGCCCAGTATTTCAGGCAGGCTCATCCATGTTGAAAGTTCTTTCCTATTGCAAAGTTAAGTGAAAGCCAGAGATTTGTGCCCTTTGCACTGTTACTAATAATGTTCTATTAGGTTTTTTTGCTTGTATGGGAACTTTCAGGTCATGGCCTGAACCACTGACTGAGCAGCTGGTGAAAGGGTGTAGCTAGCCCTGGGAGCACAGGTGGAAGCAGTTCACCAGTGTGACTGGAAGGGATGGACCCTGGCTCCATTTCTCCCTAACCTCATTTAAGGGCTGGTAGCCACAAGGCACAAGGGAATCCCTGTTCCTTGGATAGGGATAATTGATTCCTTCTTAATTACTGGATTGTGACCACTACCTTTCTTGGGTGGTCTGAAACTGGTTTAAAGCTGCTTTCTGCTATTGCATATCATTGAGTTTGGTGAGCCAGGCAGCAGCACCTACTGAAGACGATAGCAATTCTGAGATGGCTTTTTTAAAGGGTCTAGCAAGTTGGTTTGGATGGGGGAAATTTGTTTCCTTGGGAAAGGAGTTACCCTGGCACATCTTGGGACTCCTAGGCACTCTATGGCAGGAGCTTGGTTCTATAGTAGAAAGATAGCCCCTGTTAAGGCATGGGGAGACCATCAACCAGATCCCCAACCCAAATGTTAGCACATCTTGAAGGCCCAGGAAAGGATATTTTGATGAACAAAGACTGTGTGCAGCATCTGCTGTAGCCTGGCCTCTGTTAGTGGCCTTACATCACTTAAATATCTTGGAACAACATCTTGAGCATCAGTATCAACTATTACATGATCAACTTAAACAGCTAGAACATACGTTTGCTATATTGCAAGTAAACCTACCCAAACTAATGCCATACAACTAGTCATAGCCTTATCTGTCATGGATGTAGGGGACCCTTACAGTCACAATATTATTGGAAAAGAGAATTCTAAAAAATCTGTACTAGAGACTCTGGTGGAACCAGACCCTCTAGAAATCCAACTATTAGTCACTCAAAGTAAATACAAAAGACCTAAGAAAAGGTACCACCCTAAGAGTGACTTCTTTTCCAAAGTACAGTGCATGTTACTGCATGCCCATATGTAGCCTTTGAATTGAAGGATTTAGTCCAATTCTGGCAAAGGCTGAGGGAATGTATCCTGGCTTTGTTGTTGAAACTATGAGAACTGAAGTTGTGGTAAATGGCCCAGAAATTTTTGACCTGGACTCAATCATAACACAGCCAGTGCTGAGGCAAAGGTTATATGCCGCTGTCATAGACAATGTGGAAAATCATTCCTTAATTCATTGGATTATGGCACCCTGTTGACTGACATAGCTTAAAACAGATACACCTATCCGTAGTATTTATGGAGTTCTGTGAAAGATTGCTAGAATTACATCCAGGAGCAAGGTATGAGGCAAGCCATCGATGAGGACACTTTTGAGAGTCCTGACTTGGTCAAATTCACTGTGGGCATTAGATTTCTACAGCAAGCTCTTTCCCATCACTTGTGGTCTTAAATCCTTTGGCTTCTGAGGCAGTGATTCAACACTCTGCTCAATTAGTGGCTGACCTTGGAGAACCAGTTCCTTAGATCAAAGTATAATATTCAAGCAATACAGAAAAGGGACTTCCTGAGGTCAGTACTCCAAGCCCAGAGACCTCCCCTGATGATTCCAAAGTTGGGGATCTGTGAGAGCTTCTCACAGGCAAATGTGGAATGACCTTATATAGACTGGGGTATAATTTAATAAGATCAATAAATGACCCAGCCATGTCCTCCTATACATGCTTTACACCTTCCCTTTCAAGGAGGGGAGGTATCAGGACTTCGGACTGGATTCCTCCATGGGCACAGAGGCTAGATGATGTCTAATACCATCTAAGAAATGGCAGCTGCTGTAGGGTACCCAGGCAGCCACAGTCAGGTCTCCAGAAGAACAAGAACTAAGGATTTCTCAACTCACGGCTGACAATATAGTGGCATACCAGATCACTAATATGAGTCAGTATAGATTCTCAGGAGGTCAGGAAGAAATCACTTGATCAGTACAAGAATTGGAAAGGGTGGGAATCATAAGACCAGCACATAGCCCCTATAATTCTCCTATATGGCTGGTCTGGAAACCAGATGGGACTGAGCAGATGACAGTTGACTGTAGAGAATTAAACATGGTCAGCCCAGAAATTCATGTGGCAGTACCCAGTGTCACCATTCTCCTGGTTACATTCAGTAGGGAATTAGAAACCTGTCATTGTTCTAGACTGTGTTGACTCAGCAATTGGATTAGTGCAAGCCAAAAACTAATCAAGCCTATATCATCAAGGCATTAACTAAATTAATGGCAGCATATGGGACACCTCAAGTCACTGAAAGTGACTTGGATATGCTCTTCACAGGATCAGTGGTACAAAAGTGGACTGAGGAAATTAACTTTGAATGGCTGTTCCATCTGCTTTATAATCTGATGGGAGTGGGCTTGATAGAGTCGTATAGTGGTGTTCTAAAGGCTGCTCTGAAGACAGACTCCCAGACCTCGCACGGGTGGACTAAGACTACACAAAATGCTGAAAGACCTGAGTGGAAGGCCCAGAGATGGCAGACCCAATGTGTGTTGTAAAAAAACTTGGGTATTTCCCCTTAGGATCCAATTTAAGGGAGGTGATATATGATTGAAAGTTGGAATGATAAATAATCTCTTGCTCCCTGCTGCTGACAACTTAGAACCTGGAACCCACAGGGTAAGATGGCCTTGGGAGGTGCGAGTGGGGCCAAGATGGTACAGACTACTTGTATCAAGGGAGAGAATATTAGAAGGGAGAAGTATGGTAGCACCACAAGTAAATGGCATGTGGCCATCAGAAATTATAGTATGTACCCCACTAATTACATTTATCTGGCTTCCCCCCCCCCCCCCCCCCCCCCCCCCTTTGAATGATTATATCAAGTACCAACTGTCAATATCATGCCAAAGAGTGAGATATAAAAGGCCTGGATGTGCTCCTGTTCAAGCAGAGGTTTTGATGCAGGACAGAAATACAACATGTATTTAACCATGGAGGGCAGATCTGCCTCTCAGTACCATCTATTCTGCTCCCCTGAGGTCAGCAACCCTCCTGACTGACAGAGGCAGAAGCAGCAGGGGTTCTAGTGTCAATGAATTAGAACATAATCTTGTTCTTCAGTGCTGTGTAATGATGGACTTTCTGAACGTCTCTTGCAAAAGAAGCTAGAAGTACATATAATCCAAAACTGTGGACTCTTTGTCACAACATAGAATCATAGAATCGCTAAGGTTGGAAAAGACCCACAGGATCATCCAGTCCAACCACTTGCCCATCACCAATGGTTCTCGCTAAACCATGTCCCTCAACACACCATCCAAATGCTCTTTGAACACCTTCAGGGTCAGTGACTCCACCACCTCTCTGGGCAGCCCACTCCAGTGCCTGACCACCCTTTCAGAGAAGAAGTATTTCCTAACATCCAGCCTGAACCTTCCCTGGTGCAGCTTGAAGCCATTCCCTCTAGTCCTATTACTAGTCACATGAGAGAAGAGGCTGACCCCCAGCTCACTACAACCTCCCTTCAGGTAGTCATAGAGAGCAAAACATGAAATAATACCAGTGTTGTGGCAAATTGTGTCTACATCACAACTGTAATTATGAACAGACTGTAAAGGATAGCTTGACCCTGATATGCTCAATTATTGGTTCATGCTGTGAAGAGGTGGAGTGTATGGGAACTGTTAGATCATGGCCTGAATCAGTGATTGAGCAGCTGGTGAAGGGATGTAGCCAGCCCTGGGAGCACAGGTGGAAGCAATTCACCTGTGTGACTGGAAAGGGTGGACCCTGGCTCCATCTCTCCCTAACCTCATTTAAGGGCTGGCAGCCACAGGGGAAGGATCTCTACTGAGCATTTGCCTCCTTTGGAGTGTTGGGTGAGCCCTGATCCTTGGATAGGGATAATTGATTCCTTCTTAATTACTGGATTGTGACCACTACCTTTCTTAGGTGATCTGAAACTGGTTTAAAGCTGCTTTATCTGCTATCACCTATCCTTATATTGCTAAAGAATTAGTTTTATATGTATGACATACTGTCTTCTAAACTCTAATTAAAACTTATTTTTGGTCCTTAGGTGGAATGACTACTCTGCTGAGATGAGCTCTTAATTAATGCACAGAGATCCTGAAAGTCCCACCTCTCACCAGTAATGATTGACATCCAAGGATACATAAATTACACTAATTGAGCTTTCTATTTCTACATTTTTCTGCAGCCAACTCATCAGAAAAGGTAGGTGAACAGACCAGCATAAGAGAAGTTATTCTGCTGTCATCTGTATTTTTCTGAGGGGGAAAATCTGGCAGAGCTGGTGTACATTTATTACCATGGGTGTCAACTCCTTTCTTCAGTATTTAGGTTTCCTTTACTATGAAAATTAGTATTTTTTTTTGATTCAGTGATGTACACCTGAATAATCACACAGTATGCACTACTGAAAAGAAAATATGCTTTTCAGATCATTGGGCAGTACTAGGGGCCCCAGATAGTGTTGTATGGGAATGTATGTTTTATGAATCAGTCATTTGGTATTAAAACAAGATATTTAGCTGTTTCTGAGTAGTGTTTTATCTGTAAATGTTTTCTTATTTTTTACTTACAGTTTGAAGCACAGTTCATATAGTATTAGACAATCATTGTTTCCTATGTTTCAATATAGTACTTCAATAGAAATTTCCTTTAATTTAGCCGTATTATTATGGAATTAAGATGAAGTCACTGAATACTGATTTCTGAGCTGAAGTCCACTGAAACCAAAAGATACTGATAAGAACACAGTGGCTTGAGAGGAACCAAGAAAAGGTGCTAGAATATATCTGAGCATATTTGGCAGAGGAATTCAATTGCAAATGTCACATATGAAGTATTAGAAGCAGTCACGGAGGAAAAACTGGAAATGAGGCTAAACATGTCTGTAGAAGGATTTCTCTAGGGTTTAAACAGTAATCCAGGGTATAATGACAACTTATTCTGTCTTGGGGATCAGCTTTTGTCTGATTTGTTGTATGAGTGTCTAGGTAACTTTTGAACAGTCTAAAATAAAATTATTCCTTATTTATAATGCACATTTCTGATTACAATCAGTAGTGGAAACTGAGCTCTTGAAATAGGCATCAGACTTTGAGTCCAGATTCAGTGTTTGTATTTTACAGTTACTTTGTATCTATACTGTTTTTTAGAAATGTGAATGAAGGCATTGAATGTGTGTAAAACATGCAAACATATTTCAGGGAGATTATTTTAAGGTTCTCTGAACAAGCCTGCAGTTTAGTTGATGTGTTAGAGGAATTACACTTCCTTGGCAAATAACAATATTGGATAAGATTATATACTTAGTGACATATCTTTATCTCTGGAGTGGAAACAGAAATAGCTGTTTCCATCTAGATGAGAAGTGAATAGATTTATGGGGGGGGGGGGGGGGGGGGGAATGTAAACAGATACGTATGTGTTGTTTGGAGACTGCTTAACTTCTGAGATGTTTGAAACTTGGCCTGCTCAGAACGTTGTGAGGGGTAATTTAAATCTATGCTTACCACAGAAGAAATATCAATACCTGCCTACCGAACTCTCAAAGTCTTTGAAACTGGGGAGTTTTGATGTGGAAAGTAAAGAACCTACATTGAAGTGTGTTATTTCAAAAAAAAAAAAAAAGCAGTGGTAACCGGGTGCAGTCATTTACTGCTGCTTCTGAAAAAGAGTGCCAGAGAAGCTTGATATAATGTTCTGCTGAGGCTGGTGTTGCCAGCAGAGTTTTTGAACAAACATCATGCACAGTCTTGGTAGAAACTCCTGGCTGATCTGTTTTTTTCTTTAAAGCTTTTCATCCCTTGGTTAAGGTCTGATTAGACCCTGAATTGTCCAGGATAAAATGTTTTGTCTGAGCACAAAGTGAATTATTTTTAAATGAGGAAATTCAGAAAAAGGCTACATGGAGAGGGTTTTTAAGTCAGTCTACGTGCTACAATGTGCCTTCACAGGTCAGGTTGCTCTTCCTTGTCCAGTTGCTTCCCCTGGCTTTCTCAGATAGGACAAACAATGCACTCCCTTCTGAGCCCTTCCAGAAAAGTTTCTTCCATTCTGTTCCTCAGAGGCATGGCTCTGTTTGCTACCAGCACATCTCCAGAGTACCCATTCTGTGGCACCTTTCTGCTCACTTTTTGTTCTTACTTTCCATTTTCTGTTTTACTGTCTCAGAATCAGATTTTTTTCCTCATGCATGTATGTAGTTGATCTGAGGGAAAGAGTTCACCTTCTAGAGGATCCCCTGTGATCTGAAATGCAGAAGTAAAGAACAGATAAAACATTGCTTTCTGTAGTCCTTTTTAAATGAAGATATCTGTAGTAATGTACACTACTTTGCAAATAAAACTTAACTTTTTACACCTACCTGTCAGCCTAAAAAATACTCCAGGATGCACTACAGCCCAGTGACAGTCCTTGAATCTCTCTGCTTCTGAGTCAGGCCCCAAGAGGGGAACTTGAGAGAAAGCAAGGTGTTGCTGGGATTCTCCAGTCTGCAGGTGCTGGAGTTGAGTGAAGAAGGAAACATTGTTTGGTCTTCCAGTAACAAAAGGACACTTTGTTAGGTATCAGCCATTTCTCCCTTACAGATTTTACCCTTCTTTGTTGCAGTTACAGCTATTTACTCTCCACCTGCAGCACAAAAGCTATAGAGAAAGGAATTGAAAGGAAAGCTAAAACCACAATTCAATAGGGCAGGTGCCAGACAGAAGGAGATAGTAATAAAGGAGTGCCTTGAGTTTTGTAGTGTTCTCTCTTTCTCCAAGGTTGTGGAAAATGTCTATTTCTTACAAATGTCTACATAGGAAAATAAGCTGGAAATCTGGTAGTAGAGTGACTTAGACTCCAGACATAAAAATATGAATTCAAAAGGAATCAAAATCTAAATACAGAGTTAGAGGTACGGAGAGAGAAGTAGATATTTTATGGGAATTCCACCACTGTCACTAATTGAGTACACAGGACATGGTTAGGTTAACACCTCTGGGAAGTTAAGTTTGCTCCAAATTCACCTTTGTTGTGACATAATTCTTGGGACAAGAATATCTGGAAAAATATGCACTCTAGTTTGCTACTTGGAGAAAGCAAAGTTGTTTAAAACCCCAGCAGTTTAAGAACAAAGTGTATGAACTTATTAAGGAGAGTGAAGTTGATGTTTAGGTGCAGAGTCACAGAACTGGAGGTAGACTACTCTGTGCTTCTGTACAACATCATACAGCCAGTAACCTGACAGGATCTAACTTTATTATCATGTTTGCAGAACTTCTGTGTTTTTCTATGTACCAAATGCATTAGCTTGCTGTAAGTTTCACTAAACTGTATCTGTCCAGGAATTTATTACCAGAAAATACACCCATACATTCAGAATACTGGCAACTGTTTTAAACTGTAGTTAAATGTATTTTTGTAGTGATTAGGAAGAATACTTCTAGCTATAGCACCAGTTTTAAAGATCATAACAAATGTCAAATCAACAGAAAACAATCATAGTCATAATCATAGAATGGTTTGGGTTGAAAGGGACCTTAGAGCCTTAAAGACCATCTGGTTCTGACCCTTTTGCTGTGGGCAAGGATCACTCTCACTAGACTAGGTTGCTCAAAATCCCATCCAATGCCTCCAGGGGAGAACATCAATATATAACTCTTGCTTATGGGAATGAATTAGACATTAATAGGTATCTCGTTTTGAAATGTTGCAACAATAAATGATTCTCAATATTACATAGTAGAGCCTGCTCTCCTTTAGCTTTTGGAACCAGTGAAATAACAGAACATCAGTCAAGTTAATAAAGAGCACCTCTATTACATATTCTGCATCTGTACGTACACTGCCAGCATATGATCAAAGACTGCAGCTGTTTCAGTTACATCACAGTCACTTCATAGACATAGCAGAGAGAGAGAGTTCCAGGGACAGTCACCTTGCAGATGTGCAGTGTTCAGTGCAACCTTATTAAATTGTACCTTGATGCTATATGAAACTTATAGTACATCTGTCAGGTATGATGCATATATTTCTGCAGTAATCCTTCTTAAAATGTTACCTTTGTCTTCCCAATAAATCTGGGTTTTTGTTCACACAACTTCAGAATTCTGTGGTTGCGTATTTTAATTTTGAACACTACTTACTGGAAGTAGTATTACTAGCCAAAATGGCTGTGTTGTATCTTGCAATCTCAAGCAGTGTGAAGGCATTAACAAAATAACAAATATTAATTAAAATAACTATATTGTAAGCAGGAATGTTGAAGCATGTTTTTATAGCTGGTAACATGGCTTTTATTTCACTTGGTGGACTTCATGTAAGCCAAGTGACTTTTTTTTTTTACATTTACTATCACTGAACTGGAATTTCACCTAATAATCTGATATGTTTTAATAATAATTGATTACATTTTCTATATTATTGCATTTCAACACAAGAAGCATCGGAGAGCGAGAGATCCTAGTAAACAAATGAGTTCTGAAAAACATGTTTTGTGTGTTGGTTAACGTTGAGCAGTGTGTCTAACTGCTGTATTGCGACTGCTGCTTAATTTGTCCTAAGTCCCACTTTTTTTTTTAGTTCCACCTTATCACTTAATAAGAAAAGTTTAAATTTACCACTTAGCTAATGAAGTAGTATAACAAACGCATAAGCAGCCAATTAATCAGAGGTCTGAATCCTAGTATTCTTGCAAGGAGTAATTGCTGACACAAAATGACACGCATGAAAAGAAAAACAGCAGTTTGTTAAAGGTACAACTTTAACAAAAAATACAACTATAATTCTTAACTACTTGTCCTATATGTATTATTCACACTTTACAGATAAAGGAAGAATTATGTGTGCATTTGTTCTGATAATTTTCAGGGCATGTACAGAAAGAAATAGATAGTAACAATAAAATATGTTAGGTGGGATAATAATCTATTATGGTAACAGTCAAATTGCTTGTCATGTCATGAAGGGTTATGCTTTAATTAAGCAATAAGGCATGACAGGGTGTGAATTACAATGTAATAATTCTTGTCTAGTGTATTGTTAGGCAAGAGGCCAAAGGCCTGGTGCCACTGAATGCTGCAGGAATGAATTGTTAAGCTGTAATTTAAACAATGCTATATCATATTATAATAATTGTAAAAATATTACTTTTTAAAATGATAAAAAGTTACAAATTATTTCTCTAGACATAACTACTCCCATATTAAAATATTTTGTTGCAAATCTTAAGAGAAGAGAGGTTTTTCTACTTATTATTGTACTTATTGACAAATTCCAAAGATTATTGTTTTTGGGAGATCTGAAGGATGCTATTTTGCTATTATCTTTTCTAAAATAAACAGGAGACATGCAGCCTTGAAGAACTTGGAACAAATTTTCTCTAAAATCTTTCTTTTCACTGGACAGAATTAATGTGCAGTAATTAAAGTCAAAGCTTTGTGCAACTCCTCTTTCCTGGAAGCCTTGCATTTACTGGAGGCTTTTTTTATTATCTCTTTACATTTTGAAAGCATAATTTTTCTTTCCATTCTTCCTTATTGGCACCTTTCCTGAAGACACCTCATTTATAAAGCCCTTCAAATTCATCTCTTAGACCAATTGTTGAAAATACATATTGCATTTTCTATGATTTTTTTTTCCCTTAAACATCAAAGGAGAAGTCAATAGGAGGGGGACAAAAACACAGGAATGAGAGAGCTCCTATTATATTTCTTTGCTTCAAAGCATAGAATCAGAAATATTGTAAATAGTGAAAGTGTTAAAAACAAGAAGTTACGAGTTCTGATAATTTTTTTGCATTTTCATTGCTTCCTTGATGTACGTAAGTGTATTATCTGTGGGCTGATCTCGTAAAATAAGAGGCATTACTGTCAGAGCAGCACTTGCATACACAGTGTCAGAAGTGGATGGTGGTGATACTGCAGTAGAGATTGAATGTCTCCACCAGTATTTTATTAATTTTATTGCTATGTGGTAGATGACAGTAGAGGGGCAGTCTGACAAAATGGTGACTGAAATGGAAGTTTGGATGAAGTAAAGGTGTGTCATGTTTCAACACAAGAAGCATCCTCCACATGGGGGGAAAAAATGGCACCCACTGACATTCACTGAGCTTTGCTGTGTGTTTCTGGAGACTGAACAGTGGATGTGAGTGGTGCATTTCAGCAATAGTAATAGTGGGTCACCTTCACTGGTGTAGATATGTACAAACATGATATGCAGGCTCTTGTTCATTGCTGGTGAAAATGCCATGCTAATGGTGGTGACTGAAAAAATAGCTTTTTGTAACTGAATTTGCTTTATCAAATAGTGCAGTTATGCTCTTTGTGTCTGTTGTAGTTTTTGTGGAAATAAATAGGAGACATTACTTTCAGAGCAACCTACTTTTCTCTTAAGGTATATTCATATGTTATACATACATGCAGTTTATATATAGCAACCTTTGTAATATAATAAAAATTAGGGTAACAAAACCTATGTTGCAACTTTCCTAAAGCATTTGCTAAAGCATAGTGTTGATCTGTACTAAGAAATCATACAGTACTGTTCTCTTCGCAAAGTTATCTCAATTTACATTTCTGGAACAATGTTCAACATACTCTATGCCTTAACTGAGATGCGTACAATTTCTTTTTTGATAGAAATTGAAACATCATCCCCTGATACATTTATTTTTTGCGTAAGTGGAACAAAGTGTTGTGAATAAAAGTTTTTCTCTGTTGTAGGGTTCTAGAGGGCTAGATTGAAATACGGGGTTTTTCTATGATTTTTCAGTTGCTTTTTGTGGTAGTGATGTAAACCAATGAAGCTTCTAGAAGCCACAGGTCTTCAGTACAGTACTGTCTCTCATTGTATTCTGCAGTCTTTCATTTTCATGTTCAATATGAAGAAGACTATTGTCTAATTTACTACTGAAAATCAGATATGGGTTCAATTTGCATATTGTTTTTCTCTACTTAGTTGATTGAATTTTATTTTCCCCCAATAAAATCATAATTTTCTTGTTGACTTAATCACACTGCAGTTATTATGCTTCTTTCATTGTAGCATCATTGACTGTGGTTATATTAACAATGTTTAAGACTTTCTTATATCATCTCTTCTGTACAATAGCATAGCAGCTGGAGTAGTAGTAATAATAGATCTCATGTAAGAAGAGAGTTACTGTTTAGGTCAGTACATGAACAAAGGGATTTTTTCTTTCCGTAACACTTGAAGCAAATTTTCCTTCAAAGGATTCTTTGTACCCTAAGAAGTCTGTCACATGACAGAGTTCACAGGGGGAAACAATTGGTTTAATTCCCACAACAGTTAAGTAGCTTCCTCTTCATTCTGAGCACAATTCATTTAAAATGAAATGTATTGCGCTTCTGCTATGGTTTGACACAGTCAGCTTAGGAATTTGCGTTTGATTTCATAGTGATTAGGAGGGCATTTCAACTTGTTGGCTTTCAGGAAACACTGGTCTTTAATCTGAAACTGCAGTCTGGATAGGTGTTCACACTAGATTACTCACCATTAAAACACTTCTAATGCCTGTAGCTCCAATGAACTGTTTGATGTTTTTACTTGTTCCATTTTTTTGTAATAAACAAATTTGTGTAAGCACTGCATAACTTCTGCAAAAAAAAAAAAGCAAACAAAAACAGTGGCAAACTATTGAGGGCCAAGGATAATAAACTGCCAGTTGAGGCTTCTCAGTTTTTCAAAATAGAAGTGCTTTTGAGATTTGATTAGCAATGACATATTATATGACAAAAGAAGAAAAAGGATTTAGAAATGGAAACTAAAAATAGTTGCGTAGTAATTTAATAACCTGGCAGATTTTATTCCATCTGTTAGGAAGAGTTTGAAAGCCATTTCCTGCTGCCACTCACACCGCAGAAGCTTCAGAGTTCAGAGATGGAATCAAATACCTGATGTGAAAATCTGCTATTATGATTCATATCCAAAGATTCATATCAATATCCTTGCCTAGAATATTGCACAGAGTTATTTAAAAAAGATGAAGTGAAGCTAAAAGTTCTGGATTATTATCTGTCTTATTGTTGATATCACACCTTGGGGTGAAAAAATGACTGAAAATATTCTTCCCTTGTGATTAAAAAAATAAATTATTGAACCTATTCCATGTTACTGGACAACACGAGGAAGCTGCTGTTTTTTATAGGATGTCCAGTATTCAAATTCCATGAGCTTCCTTTAAGGACAGTATTGACAGTACAGGATTATTTTGATCTGTCCTTTTGTTGTCATCCAGAACTGAGAAGCAGACTGGGGGAAGGCAGAGCATTGCCTCAAATTATGTGGACAGAAGATGTGAATGGGAGCGTGTGGTGTAATCTTTAGCTGAGGAAGTGACCTTCCTTCTCACCTTAAGTTAGTACTGACTTACACTGTATTCTAACAGTGGGTTAGGTGGAACAACTCACGTGTATCTGCCTATACCCAGTTAGATAGCTTGAATCTCGGGTATTCCTAGATAATATTTCACATTGTCTCATAGAGAACAAGATGACATTTGTTGTCCTTAATAACAGAAAATTTGTTAAGCTCCTGTTGGTGTAAATCTAAATGATAGTATCAGATGGCAAAGTTGCTCTGTACTGGGGAGCAAGAATGTAGATGGAATTGGACATGGGTGAGCAGTAGAAGGTACTGTTAGTGCTATAAATCCTTGGAAAGAGAGATGTGTCCGTGGCATTTGATCATTCAGGAACAGAATTCCAAGTGAGTGCTGAAACTTCACTGTAAACCTGACAGTGTTTGTTTTTATCTAAACTGACCAGAAGAAACCCACGGAAGTGTTTGTCTGAAAATGTACTACTAATCCAGCTGTTAGATTAAATCTTCATGAAAAATAAAAATACTTATGTAATGTATTTGCCATCCATTCACACATTCACATGCTTTTTACAAGTTTTAAAATTCTCTGTTGCAGGATTGTTTCACTTCACCTGAAATCACCTGTTAGGAATGCAATTAACATAGTTGTTTTAACCATAATACAAAGAAATAGCGATAAGTATAGTAGCGTGCTTTTTTCCATTTCTTTTTAAGGCAGTTTTCCTCCTTATTTTGGAGGAACACTTTCAGTATGTGATAGAAGCACCACAATTTTTTTATTCAGTTCTGAGCCAGTAGGAGAGGCTGCTTAGCATCATATCAAGCACTGGTTCTACAAGATGGACGTCAGCATAGGTGTTTTCCTAACTGGCCTTGAGCCATGGATTTAAATCTTTTTGCTGCATTAATAATCCACCATGCTATCTGCTCTGTCAGGATGTCCTTGTGTTCTGCTCACTCCATGCAAAGCAGATGTGATACTTACAGATACCAATCAATTAGAATAGTGCTGGTGTTCATGATATTCATAAGCATAAGAAACTCTCCCACAGAAAGTTTCATGCTTACACCTTCTATTGTTACTTATGATTAGCCTGCTGGAGTAATTAAAACTTAATAGTACTAGATTACTGTGCTAAAGCTATACTAAAGGTGAGTTAACGTTTTCATATTGAAATCAATTTTTTGTCCCAGTGAATAGGCCTTGACCAGTGCAAACAAACCAATTTGTTAATGTGCAAAATCTGGTATCTATTCTGTTTGGGCTGCTGAAGAAGGATGTGTAACTAGCTGCAAGCAGAAGTGCCTTTTAGACTTCAGGTAGAACGTAGACAGCAGTCTCAAAAAATTCTTAAAACTAGCATAAAGACATAGGTTTCCATATGGAACAGCAAAGTTCATAAGTTCATACAGGGTTTCATTATACAGATCAGATACAAGTGAAAGTTTAATTAATTGGTGCTGATTTGTAGCAGAAAGGCTTAAGTTTGACCTCTTCTTTGTACAGGGCTTGTTATAAGCATTCCTCCCTGCACCCTTTGACCCAGCATTAGCATTTGGACAGGTAAACCATTTGATGCAATGTTTACTTTATTTTAGTGTAACCTAATTGACACCAAACATGGCTTTTTTTCTTTGTGTGTCCATCTGTATTATACCAGAGATTTTTAGGAAGAGATAAGAGAAATGCAAAATGTGAATACAAAAGAAAAACCAGTAGTCTTGGAAGAAAATAAATACTTTAATACTCCTAACGGCACAAAAGATATGGCAGTTTAAAAGTGATCTCGAGCACTGCATTTGTATTATTTAGCTAATCTCTCTCATTCCTTTTAACCGTCTATCAGACAATTGATCGGATCAAACCAGATTTTAGCCTTTTCATTTACAAGCAAGGATTTTTACATCTCTGACTGTGCTGTACACCTCAAGGTGGCCTGAACAGCCAGTAGGAGTAATAGGAGTGATTAAACCTTGTCACAGGGGGTTAGATGTGGTGCTTTCTTCCCACATGACAGGCTGTGCCCGTCAAACAGCACTGAAGCAGAACAAACGACGGTGGCAGTTTGCTGCGAGCGGTGCTACTGTCAGAACTCCTGCTAGAAAGCTAAATGCAAGATATTCAGCCCAGGGAAGTTCCAAACAGACCATGCAAATTTTGGTTTCAGAAATTTCCCTGCAAATAAGTAGTGACACGCATTAACTGTGGAGTGATTGTGTCGTTATGTGAATGAGTGTCCACTGTCTCATGCTGGCCATGAGCAGTTTGTGAGTGATGCTGTTGATCAATTTACATCTGTGTTTAGCTGTTATATGAAATCTACCTTGTTTTTGGAGAACTGGCTTTCTAATATAATTAGAATGAAGGCTGTCATGGCTTTTTAAGGATTGCATGTGTTTGTCAGTCTGAATAACTACATGTAGGATGCTTTGGAAACCACATGTTTGACTGAGACTGGGTAAATTTGCATCCTCAGACATCATACAAGCTTCAGTTTCTTAATAAAGAGAACTGTATGGATGCTTCAAAAGAGTGAATTTAGAATTCTTAGCACTTTCTTCAAAAGGGAAAACCCAAGAAAATGCAACCCAAAATTCAGTCTGTTTCAAATACAGAATCCCAGATTTTTGTAACACATCAAGCTTTAGAGAAGAAAACTAAATGTTAGTAGTCCACATGAGGGAGTGCATAATATGAATTTTTTTATTACATTTTAAACTGGTTTTATAGTGTTTCAAACCCAAAAGAAGGTCAGTAGTGTCAATCTGTGTGTGTGTAGTTAAAGCATTAAAGGAGTCTGGAAAAACATTCCAAAGAACCTCTATGAACCAAATATGAACCAAACAGAGATCCAATATAGATGAATGTTTTCATTATTCAAATATACTTCCTTTGTAACTGCAGAAAAGTTATACTTACATTTCATAATGCTTTCACATAAATAATAAAACTAATAAGTAATGCTGAATAAATTCTGCCTTGAAATTCTCAAGTTGTGGTTTGTTGCTACTAGCAATAAGGTTAGATAGGATTGTCTCACTTGGCTGTGGATTGTAAGGGAATTAAAGCTTAAGCAATGTAGTTGAGGGTGCATTGATAATGTCCCTTTCAGTGGGACTAAGCTCCTCCTTTCATACTTTATTTAAAATTAGTCCTCAGCTGTACCTTTTCTATTTAGATGTTTTTTAACTGTATTATTCCTTAGTTAGCTAGTTTTACAAGTCTTTCCTAAAAAGATGGTTAGCAATGAGGTTTTTAAAGCTTTTTTTGCATTTTTTTCCTGTTCCTTCTGGATACTAAAGGCATAGAGCTTTACACGTGCTGTTCTATTTTCACATATATTCGCCCATTGTGACTTCGCTATCAGAGGTGTCTGTTTCATTTTTAAAATGAATGAAAAGAAATCTTGTCTTATTAAGGGGAGAATCACTGAAGCTTGCCTTAGATCTGATCATGTGCATCCATTCTTCTGCATATTCTCCTTAAACTACTGGCCGTGTTGCCTTCTAGCAGCTCCTGGATTGTGCTTCTCTGTTATACCCTAACCGGCAGCAGCTGCAATAACACCAGCTGAAATACTGATGTGACACTCTGTTCTTTCAATGTAGGGCACCTCTCTTGCTCAACCTGTTTTCTTTCTTGTTAGTTATGTAGGATTTGTTACAGAAAAGCGGTGTGTGCTGAACTCAGGGTTCAGTTGCTTGGTTATATCTGCCCTTTCCCCAGTCCTTTAGTGCCTTTTTTTTTTCCCCTGATGGAAGCTGAGACCTGCTGGGGGAAAGGATTTGTGGGCAGAAACTATATAGGGAACATTGTTTCCATCTGGTGAACATTGTGTGGTTCGCCAGAGAAAAGCTGAGGTCCATCTGTCTTTTCTGGGGATGTCAGAAGAAGATGCTCTCTACAAATATTGTTGATGTTCTGGGTAGCATGGGGAGTGGTTATGAGGTGAAGTGGGACTTCCACCAAGCAGCAGTAAATTAGAAGTTGTCCTTGGAACACTATTTAAAATACCAGAGTCTTTTCCTTTCACTTCTTTTCCCAGATTTTTTGCAGACCTCAAAAAGGTTGACTAGTGGTTGACGTAATGCAGTCAATGTGTACTGCTGAGCTAGGACTTTGCCTCAGAAATCAAGATGGGCTTACAAGAAAGCTACCTTAAATTCAAAAATGTTAATACCAGACTCAGCAAGATGAATTTGTTTGCTTTATAATTTTTCTCTGTGAAATTGTCATGCAAAATATATGATTAGGCAGAGAAAACAGCTATAAAATGATTCATAAGGGTAAAGGAAGCATCTTCTCAAAGAGCAGTAGAAAGTATCCTCCTGAAGCAGTGTTCATTTCTTTAAAATGCTGTAGGTTTTAAACAAAAAGTCTACGGGAGGTGATGTCAATATCCATATTAAATGGTTTTCAATTAGTAAATTTAGGTTAATAAAAGTGGCGATGGTTGTGTGCGGAGTAATCATGTTTAGAAAGCCCCTCAGCAGTTTCTTTGAAGTAAGTCATTAAAGTCATGATTTAGATGTCCTGTCTTCCTTACCCTCCACACAAGCAGTTAATACAAAGTGTTCCGTTCTATTGTTATGAAAGAAAAAATATTTTTTAAAAAAAGAGCTGTAAATTAGGTTGTGCTGAGAGCATCCATTTTCTTGCCTCCATCACTGCCATCTCCCACTGTTTTCTTTGATATATGATTTGCAGACTACTATTATTATTTATGTGTTTTACAATTACTACGAATGACACCTCCCCTTCCTCAGCCCTAAGCCACAAATCTGAAATGAATAAATGCTGTTTATTGTGACAGTCTGCCTTTTGTCTGTGGAACAATGACAAACTACACCACTGACAGCCAGTTGCTGTTTTTAACTACTGCTCTCTAGCTTAGGCTTCGAGTGTTCTTCAGAATGCTACAATAGACAGTCTTGAATAAAATAAGTGAAAATTTATTGTGTTTGTTTAGCATGCTGCGACACTATTATCCAATACCTTGAGTAAACAAGAAGCATAAATGATGTAAGCACGATAGTTCTCTGCATGTCGCTGAGATTTATACAACTGTGGTCATTTCAGAATTAATGTATTAACACCTTTTAGTGTTAATCATTTTGTGTTATTCATATAGAGAATTGCCTTTTGACTGGAGTGAAGTGAGCAAGGAGAAATAACGGGAGCACTTTTAATTATTTGTGAAATGTAATAACATTTCTATTCACTCCTCCTGATCTCTTCAACAGAGCTTGCAATGACTTGATCTGTGTGAAATTTATGAATGTCTTCTGACCTGCAGGTAACAGATTTTTAAGTAATGGTAGAAAGCCTTCTTTTAAGATCTAATTGTACCTAGCAGAACAGATTTTGTAAGTAACTCAGTTCTTCAAATTTAACTGCACCCGAGCTTCTATGTAAATGCAAACTTCTATAAATATGCTCAGAGATTTATTTGGTGTCATTTTCCGTAAATCAGAATTTCCACATGAATGTAACTTTACATCTTGAAACCAGGTGCTCTTCTTTTTTTAAAAAAAACACATCTTCCCCTTACACATACTTGCTGCACATATGTGCATGCACACACATGCAACACTTCAATTATTGATGTGTAATTCTGTGGTTTGTTTAGTAGTGGCAGAACCATGTCTAGTGTTAAATTAAGCTTTTATTCAGTGCGTAAAGCTACACATGGTCTATATCTGATCCAGAAGATTTTCTTTCTTCATTATATATAATAGCATCGTATAGGTGTTTTGAAATTCCTCAGTTTATTTGTGGTGCCATAATATTTTCTTTCCTTTTTCTTAACAAATATCAAAGACAACAAAGAGAATATGAGCAAATTTCAGACCTGCTTAGGCACTGAGAGCTTGTAGAAAATATATTTCTAAACAAAGCCTTACTTGGAACCTCAGATAATTTCACACATTAAAATCTGCAGTTACTTTTTTAATGCTAATATCAAATGAATAATTTGTCTTCTCTTCTTGGACTGCCTGTGTCTCCTTACTGTATTTTTTTTTCTCTTTTCATTTTCCCTTTGATGTCTCCAGTTTGTTTCTTAGACTTCCTGTCTTTCTACTTGCAGAAATACCTGGATACATCCTCCATATATTTTTCTGCCTGTTCAACAAATAAATTTATTACTTCTGTTTTTATTTTCAAATACAAAGCCAAGTAGGGAGCAGGGTAGCTTCAGAGTGCACTGATTCTTGCTCTTGCAACAGTCATTCCTCCAGGACTGCAATTTTAATAGCAATACCCAGAGAAAACCCTAGAAGAAAACTTGTGAAGAAACGTAATCTCATGTATCTCTTTGTATAGTGTATAAAGATAACATAAATAGATACCAAGTTCATCTATGGATCCAGCAAAGTGAAATGATATCCTTCTATGTTTTGAACAGTTGGGAATAATTCTTGAGAGTTAAATAACATTAATATAGTCCAGCAATAAAAGTCTGCGAATTTAAATCTATCTTACAGGTAGAAGGCCTTGGATGTATTTTGTGTGGATAAGAAGTTAGAGTTGCACTGAAGCTCTCTTCCCAAAGGCTCAGTGAGCGTTAAACTGAAGAGAAAAGCTCTTCTAACACCATCTTTCTAACCTACTAGGTTTTTATGGTGTTGAGCAGCATGAAATTAATGAATCACACAATATAACAATGCATGAAATCACGAATGGGCATATACGTTCAGTAAGGAAAACCATTTTTACGTTCTCTCTAATGGAGAACATTTAATCCTCTTGTATTGATTCTTGGCTGCCTAAATAAGTATCTATTTGAACAAACAGCCTTGTGCACATTCATACAACTGAAATATCCTTTCTGAAGATATAAACTGTGGTTTAGGTATTTCATATAATACCTAGGTGATGGCCATTATCTAGCAGTAATAAACAATTTTCCATTAGTGGTGCTCTGCAAATATTAAGGAGTTCTTTTAGAATCTAGAGTAGTACTGTGTCAGTCATATAATACAATGCTGTTTATGCTTCAATTTGAAAATATGAAGCACATTTTCAGTTTAAAATTTTTCCTCTTCTGTAAGTTTCCTTGGACCCTGGACTTTAGCTTTCAGCTAAACTAATAAATCATTTGCTGTTTGTTTGTTCTTTTAATTTTACTTTCACTGTGAAATTTATTAAGTTGATTTAGGAAAATTTCCTAATTCTTACTTTTCAAATATTTTAACTGTCACAATTATTGATAGTTAAAGATCAGAGAGAAAAAAAAGAATGTTCACAAGAGAAGAGTGGATTCTGGCAAATTCATAGTGCAAAGCATGTAAAAGCATAGTGCAAAGGCAATATCACTGCCTGTGATATTCGAGAATAAAACCTAATGAACAAAAGTTCAGGATTAAAAAGGTGTTTACTGTTATTTGAATGTATATAGACTGACAAATACTAATAGCAGGTCAGTAAAGACTATGTAACAGGTACTTTACTGGTTGTTAGCATTGAGATGAGGCTTCTCACTTGCTGAGAACTTCTATCATCTATAACAAAAACTCTGAAAAACAAATAGTTTGGCCACCAATTATTTGGCTTAAGCTTTCTTCAGGAGTGAAGCAGTGAATTATAATTACCAGGCTTTAGTTCTCTGCTGTACTTATACATATTATAAGCTACGTAGATATGATAGATTTACATCAATGCAAAACTTCACGAGTTACAATGATCTGATTACTTTTGCTATTTCTCAAACCTATAGAGAACATATGGTTTCACACATGTGCCGTAGGTTTAATCTAGATTTAAATAGGTTTCAGTAGAGAAGCTGCTACAACAGAAATCAGAAAACAGTTTCTTTTCAACAGAAATCATTTCTGTGAAACTGCTTACTCAGGGTAGATGGAGTCACTGGCAGAATAGCAGTGCAAGGGGATCCTTCCTCGAAAGCAGAAAGACTGGGGTCCCTTCATTGTAAAAGAGCAGCATCTCTTTCCTAGTACTCTTGCTCTGTCCTTCTAGCTGGAAAAGCCACAGCTATTCAGTCCTCCTCATCTTCTCTGTTCCCCTCTAGTTTAATTCACTGCACTACTGGACTGCATGATATCAATGAATGAATCCTATTTCAAGTGACAGTAAATTAATTGAAAAATAGAAATATATTGCCATTTTGGCAATCTAGATTTGGTATTCTAATCTAATAGAAAAGCTTTCATGGACTTACGTTGCCTCTTAGTCACCTAAACAAAATCCTCATTTGTGAGAGTAGTACTGTGTCAGTCATATAATACAATGCTGTTTATGCTTCAATTTGAAAATATGAAGCACATTTTCAGTTTTAAATTTTTCC
Organism: Gallus gallus; assembly: GCF_016699485.2. NCBI lineage: Eukaryota > Metazoa > Chordata > Aves > Galliformes > Phasianidae > Gallus > Gallus gallus. The sequence goes on along the minus strand of NC_052535.1, from coordinate 40,195,805 downwards.
TCTTCTGTAAGTTTCCTTGTACCCTGGACTCACTAGAGATGTAAATTAGGGGGAGTAACAAGGGAACTGTGCAGGAAACAATACAACAGTCCATTAATTCTGACCTCTTGTGCTAATATGCCAGTAACCATAAAATCAATTTCTTAAACTAGTTATGTGAAGCTCACTTTTAGGTAGACTGTTGGTATACCCCATAACAAGCTTCTCTGAGTATTTTCTTTTCTTTTTTTTTTTTTTTTAACCCTTTTTTTGTCTGATATCATGAGTATTCTCTGGGTGCTGACCTGTGTTTTTCATTTATAGATTTTACTGAGACCTTAGCATGCAAATCAACAGCAAACAATAGCATAAGAAAGGTAGATATAGGATTTGACCTGTGACTACCAGACAGACTGATTTTTGCTTCAACACTGCTTTGGGTATCCTGTTAAAACCTCACCACAAATGTGAAAAACACCTTCTGAACTGAATATAACTGTAATTAATGCAGTCATCAACATAACATTAAAAGGAACGTCTCTTCCACCTATCCTAGTGTGAATGAGTTACTACGTGAAATCCAAACTAGCACAGAAAACAAAAATATATTATTGACAGAGAAAAAAAGAAAGAATCAAAAAAACATAGAACCCTCATAAAGTTTGCGAGGGATCTATTCCTACCAGTTAATTTTACATGTTGAGTATCAGAAGCTGTTGCCTGAACAAACCACAAAGTTCTTAAACCTTCTTGTTCAGTTCACTGTTTGATATGATAACGTATGGAGCATTCGTACTTTTCATTAACTTTGACTGCTGTTGTTTGTTCTGTCTTTCCAAAATGTGTCTTATTGCTAAATACCTAATTTCTATTAATAAATGTGAAAATCACTCACTAAATACTCCTGAAGGTTTTTAAAATTATTTTCTTCTATTGGCAAGCCAGTGCTTCCAGCATCTCTGCTAGAAAGAAAAAATTCAAAACCAAAGTCCATGTGTGGTCATTAAAAACTGAACCTAAGAAAATGCATATTAAGGAAGCATAATAAAAATATTTATCTACACATATTCTTTATTATTATTATTATTATTATTAGTTTTTCATCAGCGTAAGAAGCCACAAAATACCCATAGCTTGTTTTTGCATTCCAGTACTATCCTTAGTACTCGGGTGTTCTCCAAGCACAGGAGCAGCATAGAATTCCCAATGCAAAGAGATTTACAGATAAAAAATGAGGGATAAGAAGATTAGAACTAAAATATATGCCAATTTTGTAGAATATATAATGAAATCCCTATTAATATGTAACCTTGACTAAGAAGTTTCAGCATGAATCTCAGTTTTTGCAGAGGATTTGAAAAATCTTTTTGGAGTAATTACATAAATATGCAAAGGAAATCTCTTAGTTTGCCCATGTTATCCAGCAGAAGCTTACTGAAAATGACAAAAGAAAAGTCTGGAAGAAAGCTAATAATTGCATCTCTCCAGAATATGCGCTAGAACCGTTGCTAAACCTAAGAGGAGGGAGCATTTTACCGAGGCAAAAATATTTGCCGGTAATTAACATTTATGTGCACTATTGAAGGAGTGCTGTGAAGAACACCAAAAGAACCTAGCACATCCAGAGAATATATGTTCAGTTGTGGCTGATGAAACTTGTCCTCCCTGAGTGGGAAACAGCAGTCGCTGCAGTGAACAAATTACAGTCTCCTGTATGTGCTGGGGGATTCTGATTAGATGTAGCCTCTCAGGACAAAGATCTAGGCATCACTGCAGACAGCTCAATGAAGACATCTGCTTAAAATGTATCAGAGGTCAAAAAAGTGAATAATATTTAGGCTGTGTAGGGAATATTATGGAAAATATTACAACGTTACATAAATTGATGTACATCCTTACCTTGACTGTTAAATTCCATTTTGGTCAGCTCTTTCAGCTCTTCTGTGAAAATGATACAGAGGGGAAAAATGAAGGTTAAACAAGGGCATATATATTTTCCGTATTTTTTCCTCTAGCTTAGAAGAGAGCAAAGTATAAAGAAATACATCATTCTGAATAGTTATCAAAATATCAACTAGATATTCCTCTTTGTTCATTCCTAATAGAAATCAACTAAAGACGTGTCTTTATGAAATGCAAGTCTTGTCCTTAGCACTTACCAACTTCTGTTGCTTTAAATGTGAGATTTGTGATAGATCATTTATTTAATTAAATCCTACACATCTGGAAATAAGAATTGGATAAAACTGAAAAAATTGTTTTAAAACATGATGTCATTATCTGTTGTGACTTAGGGTTAGGGTTGCATCATTCCTTTATGGTTTTAGTCAAACTGGAGAGTCAGAGGTTTTTTTCCTAAGTAATATACTGATATTTTTCACTGTTAAACAAAAGCCTCTTATCTGTTATTTTTTCTTTTCCGAAATTCATGACATCATGTAGGTTTCAGTGGGGAAAAAAAAAAAAAAAAAGACACTAATTAAATATTCTACTGTATTTTATAAGAAACTACAAGCTAAGTGGGAGACCTTTTCTGAAGTAAGGCTTGGATATGGGTTTTCTATAAGCAACAAAAGCTTTTGAAGAGGCAGAAGCAGGTGGAGATTAACTCTTTAGGATGCTTATCTTGTATTCGCTCTGCATGCCGAGTGGGAATACTTTAAAGATTGTGATGGCAGATCCTTGTCAGTTCAGAATGGACTAAAAGACAAACCCAGTAGTCAAATGATCTTGTCGAGCTTTTTTCCAAATATGATTTCAAAGCACTATAATACCATTAGCTAACAGTAATTTGAGCTGTTTAGTAAGTGTGCACACATCTCACTTGTGTAGAGTGAAGACCTTAGGATGAGTAGGAATGCATGTTAGTTACCATAATGGCTGTTTGAACAAAGGATAAACATTATCGAATGATTTATTATGATGTGATAAAAGGAGAGAAGATATTTATAGTGGGGAAGAGAATCACAATTATCTGGGCAATTAAACATCAGAACATAAAGCTGTGAAAAGATGAAAAAGGCTCAGGGCCCAGCTTTCCATTTCCCTTGGTTTTCTTTATTTCTGTTTTTCCATTTTCTCCCTCCACATTTCTCCCTCTTATTTTCAAATAAGAAAAAAATATTGATTCATTTTAGTCTATTTTATATGTTACTGTGAAACACATTAAACATATGTGAAACAGTTACTTCAGTACTTCTACATACAGTGCTCATTATTGTTGGATTAATAGTTTCTTACTTTTACGTTCTTTGTTTAATAAATCCTTCTCTTCATTTTCTCCCTGGGAAAAATAATACAGTAAAGCTTTGTAGCAAAAAGAGTAACATCTAAATATGGTTTAGTTCCTGATGTCTACACTATAAATTTCTAACAAAGATATTTGTTACCAAATGTAAATACATACTGGAAGGATAAGCTTACGTGTATTGTCCTGAAGCCTATCCATTTTTAGAATATGAAATAACATTTTGCCAGATTTCTTTCTTGAACTATAATTGTACTCTGAGTTATTTAAATTTTGTAGTTATTAAAAACATTAAAGGAACAAGAAGTAAGGTAATGAGCTTTTTGTTGAGTATGTTAGGAAAACAGACACCAGCAGGTTTCTGCACATGAGGAATACTGGAAATATATTGGAGAACTGAGATGTGCTGTCAACTTCCTGGCAAACCTTTATTCTAAATATAGTGAATTAAGTTAGAAGGCCAGAAGCTAGTCATTAGACATTGTTTGAATATTGCAACTGCAGTAGTCCTTAAACATCGGGAATTAAAGTGGGCTAACAGTTTTGTTGCAAACAAAAGACAAAGCCATTGCAGTTTCATTTCTGAAGTTGAGTGTGGATATCTATAAAAAAAATTGGTCAAGGATTATTAGTTTCGTTACATAATTATGTTGATATTTGAATCAGTCTCTTTTTCCTTTGAATATTGCTGTAAAGCAATAAATATAGATAAGGGAGCAAGCAGAAATATAGACACTATCTGCATGATAATGACTTCTTTTTTCTCACTGTAAGACAAATGAATCAATAAATTATTCAATATGTTATGGTACTTTAGCTATTAAATATGAGTAAAAATTATTGTATATGATCTTAATTTGAGGAACCAAGATTCTCTGTATAATCACCTTAGATGCCTCACTAAAGTTAAAAATGCTTAAATTTGCAGTACAACTCTTGCTAATCAAATACAGAAGGAGATCAAAAACTGATGTCTTAGTCCTGATAAAGCCCATCTTGACTAACACCAGCTGTGCTATCTTCCTTCTGTTCTCTGATAATCCCCGTAACACTTCACTGCTTTACCTAGTACTGTTGACAGTTTGGAGGCCCATGTTTGCAAGAATTATCCAACTGATTATTTTATTTATTGACAAAATAACTGATTGGCTATGGACTCTAAAGCGTTAAAACTCTAAAATATAAAACCTAGTCGATTCAAACACATATTGAAAATGAAATTGTTGTTTTCGTCCGCAGAACTCTTTATTTAATTCTTTCAAAACTCTTCTATTTTATCTGACATTCTGATTTTAAAATGATGGGTTTAAAACTGCGCTAAACATAATCTCCGGTTACTGTTGACAGGGAAGAGATTTCATTACTGTCATTGCAGATATCGTTTGCTTTCTACCTAAATACAGGATGAAACTATTTTTACTGAATAGTTCTGACATCTTTATTTAGTTTTTTTTTAAAGTTTTTTTTTTTAAATCTAATTATCAATTTTTCCTAATTAATAATAATGGTTTCATTTTAAATTCATTTTCCTAGTGTGCTTGTCCTGTATCAGGTTTCAAATTAATGAAATGCTTCTACTAAAGAACCACAGTATTTATATTTTTCATCTGGACTTTGCATTTAGCATGTGAAAATGATACACTAGCAAAATGTAGCAATGCAGTCTGTGCTTTATTACTTACTTGGCATTGGAGAATGGTCATCAAACTACCTATATGGTACTTTTTAGGAGACTAATTTATGCTTTAGAACTTTTATTGTTTTAGTAAGAATTTCACAGAGTGCAGGAAGGCAGAGAGATATCTTCAAAGTAACCAAGACTTTTCTCAAAGGAGTGGAATAGTTTATTGAAGATGAAAAAAATTCAAATATATTAAAAGTGACTCTACGTGATAGAAATCTACTAAAGAATTACATGAAAGTGGTGGGAGAAATGTCTATAACATGTAAGATTAAGCTGAAAAATAAGCTGAACCTCCAGCTCCCATTTATTTTACAGTTCCATGATCTCACTTTGCCGGTTGCAGGCTGTGTTGCTCTTGCACATGGGGCTGGAAGCCATGTATGGTAAATCCTCCTCCCCTCCTTGATGTCTCTGTGCATTATCAGAGTAGAAATGCACACATACTACTCTGCATAATACAAGGCAGTAATATTTAACACAGAGCCCCTGTGACATACACAAACCACTCATTTCTTGTTAATATGGAAACAGCAGAAAGTCTCTAGAGGGTTGTCCAACCTTATAATGAGAGCCCTGTGTTATGTGCTGCTCTGCAGACTCAGAAGTGGCCATGGATTCGTCCCCTGCTGTGAAATTTGGCTGCTGCCTGAGGCCCTGTGGAAATCATGTTTCTTGCTGTGCCCAACCACGTGCAAGCCTCCCTGCTGAGAAAAGGAAGGAAATTCGCTGAACTGCGTTCATCTCTTTCTCTCACTGAGACAGAGAGAAAAGCATCTGCAGAGCAGTATTTCCCTACAAATTTTTTTCTTCTGAAGAGGGAAGCAGGAGGGCGTCAGTATATTCCTGAGGATGTGCTGATTGTCAGTGAAGAACTTGATATCAGGAGGACAGTCATACTAGCAGGCACTACAAACTCAGTAGCTACCAACACATTGAAAAGGGGCTTGAAGGAAGCCTTGAATATTCTCTGCTTCTCAAGAGGTACTAACATCAGTGCAGGAGAAAAAAGGAGAGGTGTAATGTAATGTCCCTGTTATTGTTATGACCTGCCAAAATCAGTGGAACAGTAATAATCACATGACTTTATATATTTTGTCTATTAAATCTCATCTACTTGATGCCTTTGGCCTTGCTTTTCACTTGGGAGATGAGGGTTCTGAGAGCCAGTGAAATGTAAGGGACCATATTCTGAAGAAATACTTGGAAAAATTTGGTGTTTAAAAACACAAATGAATTATACACTCTAAAATTGTACCTCAAAAAGCATTTTACATGCTGTGGAGCTGAAGTCTTTAGAAAATGACAAGCAAATAAGAAAACTTATGGTTTCCCCCTCAGTGTGTACAATCAAAGGTCTTTATCTTAAAGACAAAGTGTATTTCAGTTTGTTTGGTTCAGACGCTGGAATAACAGTTAACTTGGAAAGAAAACAATAGTGTTAGGAGAGTATAAGTGGGAAATGTTCTTGAGAACACAACTGATGGAGAGAAAAGGCAATTTTGTTTGCTCTGTGCTTTCTTAGCTCTGATATTACCTATTAAAAACCTGGTAGGAGCTTGGCTTGCATAAATAATGAGTATATTGAAGTTAGTAGACCTTTTAGAGTATATCATGATTTGAATTAGTTGGAAGAAAGATAAAACATTGTTGATAATGCCAATAGCAATGTTTTAATAAGCTAAGGAAAGGTAACATGTGCATTCTGGCAAAGATGCACTTTTTTATTCATTCATATGTGCTGCAGAAGTAGGGAAAAGCAAGCACCCAGACAAGACTGCAAAGAGCATGACAGGAGTCTACAGCTGGAAAGCGATCCTTCTCAAATGAGGAGACTCAACTTGTTATGGTGGGAGAAAATAAGGTACTATGCAGATAGGCATGAAAGAGACGTGAGCTGAGAACTATCTCAGATAGGCTGGAGGGAGGGGATCACAAGATGAGAGTGCAGAAGTCAAAAATGCTTCTCAGTGATTTCAGTAAGGAGGAAGATTGTCTTAGGGACGTTAGAAAGAAACAGAATCAAGGAAAAAATAAACTTGAGATGTAGCTCTTACCAGAAATTAAAGAGGAGAGCAATGTAACAAGGAGAACTCCAAAAGAAAAAAAAGGGGGAAGGAATTCACTTTTAGAAATGCCTACTTCTTTTTTATATTTTGCCACACATTTAGTACTCAGAAATGTCTAGTACTGTCTGTATTATATATATGTGGTTGCAGTATGGATGCTTTCAGCATCAATGTTTTCTTTGTTTCTTTTGAGGACTATCAGTAGGGCAGAAATAAAAATGTAAGCCATAAAAATATTACATTTTCAGATTGGTCTGTTACAGTGCATATATATACATGCATGTACTATTATGGCCATTTTAGGAAGAATATTATATTCTTAATGATTCTGCAGATATGGTGTATGACCTAGTTCCAGTCTGTTGAGTGATAAAATTTGTGTGAATCCTATAGGATTCTGTATTGTGCTTGTAGTAAGGAGCTACTAGAAATCATTTTGCTCCTGCCAGACTGCTGGGAGCTTAAAAAACAAAACAAAACAAAACCTAGCTGCAATTTATTTCACATGTTATGTGAATAATAGTTGGAGTAGAATACAGAGTATATGTAATCAAACTGTTTTTGAAAACCATGATATTTTCTGGCTTGTATGAGATGATGAATCATATATTTCCATTTTTTTCTTGTTATTTTTTAAAATCAAATGATGATGTGAAATTATTACTTAAATTCAAGATTTGTAATCAACAAGATTAGCTTTTGTTCTGAGACAGGAAGAGAAACATGCACTATATAAACTAATAGTTTTTGTGTCATGATTCTGAATGGATGAGGCAAACAGAAAGTAGACACAAAGAGTGCAACTTACATTAGCCAATTGCCTCATAAATAGAGCTTAAAATATAAAGAAAAACAATCTACTCTGCTTGGCATTTGCACAAAAGGAGGCAAAAGCCACTTCTAAGTGTTGCTGAAATCCAGTAATTCTAGAGTGTATTTGTTCACTTAATATTCAGTATTCTGATTTTTTTTTTACCTCCCTAGAGTCTACTTCATTTAGATCCCATGAACAAAAACACCCAACACCTTCTTCATTAGCACTTAAAACAGTGCATGTTTCATCGCACTGTTGTCATCTTAGCTGCAATATCTGGATTATATTTTCTCTTTCTTTAAATTAAGTGTTACAGATGAATATTGGCTTCAAATACTACAGTAGCGTTTTTTTTCTAGTTATTTAATATATATAACTGTTTTGTTAGCTTTCTTTGGCTAGTTTTAAACTGATCTGTAAAATTATTTACAGCAGTAACATCCCCAGTGAAATTTTATTATCTCAGGGGATTCAGGGAGGTTCACTTCAACTGCATAAGACACCAGGTGAAGGGCATTGTGTCATTGTGAACCTCATCTTTTCACAGCATTCCATTTCAAATTTTGGAGCGAAATGAAGAATGTTCTAAGTAACAGCATAGGCAGATATTATGTTCTTTATTCGTGACTTTGGGAGTAAATTGCAGTGTGGGAAAAGTGGCTGAAAATATGGATAAAAGTCGAATGCAGGATTACTGTAGACCCTGTCAAAATAAATGGGAGAATATTTTTTAGTGTGTAATTAAATGTCAAGATTTGTGAGTTAATGGAATTTCTGTAGTCACATCAAGGTCAGATGAGCAATTACTGTTTATGAATTATCTGAAATCTTGTATAGCCTCTTCTAGCTAGTCTTAGAGCATCTATTTATATTAGACATCTTTGCCATTTCTGATGTTTCTCCCCCATCGTTTCTGTTAACAGCAGTGTGGTGCATTTTGTCAATTCTGTACTTGTTTGCAAAACCTTCTTTTATTTCACTGAAGAGCTTGCAATTAGCCCACTTCTCCCTATTGAGAAGCATCTTTGTAATAACAGCTTTCCTGGCAGAGCTTTTGTTAGGCAGATTTTAAAATCAAGAGTCTACAAAGGTTGGGAAAAATCCAATCATACAAAAGTTCAGCAAATCCCTCTCAAGGTCATATCAGTTAAGATTACATAGATTTTCCACTTCAGCAAACATTAGAGTTCAGCATTTCTAGGGACATATTCAGAGGGCTAGAATTAATGAAATAAACCAATTCCTATCTGAAATTATTTGCTAAACTGAAAGAAAACTCTGGAGTCTTTTTTTTTTTATTTATTTTTTTAGTGGGGTTACCTTTCTCCCCCATGCAGCCGCTTGTATTACTTTCTTTGAAGTCGTTGGCAGTGTTTGTTCTGACAGCCATTGGGTGTGGGAAGTATAAGGCTATAGCAAGCATCTCCATAGCATAATCCGACCAGGCACTGCTGGTCACTGATCCAGCTGCATGCAGCCGCTTACTAGTCAAAGGGCATGGTAATTCCCTCCTTCTGTCTTTTCTTTCTTCCAAGGCAAAATCTTCACCTGGTGTTTTTGATTCATGCATTCTAATTATGATGGCTGCCATCATCAGCCCTGTGGGTGACACTAGAAATTCTCTGAGCCAACAGCTTGTTAAGTGACCATGTCAGCCTGATTTTAGGGCCCATTTTGCAGTTCACCGCAGGCCTATCTAAAAGCATCAGGAGTCTCGTCTAGCAGGACAGACTCATTGTCTTTCTAAATGTCTCCTTCTGATAAGCAGATCCAAATATGGTTCATTCACTGTGGATTTGAAGGCACAGTGGGGAACTTGGCTCGCATAGTGGCTACAACAAAATGCTTAATATTTTCACTTGGTATAGAGCTAAAGAACCCAATTTTCAATTCCAGGATAAAAACATTTACTCCCTGACTATGATCAAGAGTTTGAAATTTAAATCAGAAGTCTTCAAAAGCTATTCTAACTCTCAAAGGAGCAGGCTTTCCCATACTTAGTACAAAGAAGAAAATCCTGGGTTTGAGTCACACAGAATTCACATGATGACCAGAAATGTTCTTTGTTGCCTAAAGATATTGTAGAATTTTTTTTTTGTTGTTTTCTGAATAATTTTGTGTAAAGTATGTGATGCCAGTGGCTGTGAGGTTACTAACAGCCACGTGAATACTGCAGTCTGATCTGCCTTGCAAACATTATTTGTTTTTAAATAAGTGCTACAAATGCTTTACTACTACATATATTTCTTTTTAATGTTTTGGCTGACCCAAGCGTTGGCAGCAGAAGGCAATGAATATCTTTCAGCTGCAGGAAATGAGAATTTTACAAAAAGTATACTAATGCGGCTCTCTGTATTTAACTGCCTCTCTGATCTGCAGACTATTATTTCTTTCAGACCGAAACATGGCTAATTTTTCTCAAACTACGCAGGCATTTTGTCATCAGAATTAATAGGAATTATAAACATCAGTTAAGAATAAAGTGTGTTTTCCATTTCATGCTAATAAGTGTATTTGAGACTGTATTAAAACATGGCTGCATTGAAGTGCTGCAGCTTAGTTCATCTAAGAATTAGTAAAGACAGATATAAAAACAAGTAGCTGCACTTCCTGGTAGCTTAAATCAACAACTTTAATATCAACTTCACACAGTTTTTGTTCCATAAGAACAAAATCAGTTACTTACAATGAGGTACAGAAAAGTGCCTATCTTGCAGAATTATCAGTTTGAACCAGTATGCATATGGGATGAGCTAATTTAAGAACTCCACAGGAAATTAGAGTGGGTCTTTTATTATCAACATCCATTTCCTAAATACTGTGTTGCTTTTGGCTTATATTCCATTGACCTATAATAATGATACTGGAGATTTATTTCATCCCTTTGTAAGTTGGCAAACTGGCAGCCATGCCTTTCTGTAAGCTCACTTGGGAAGATAACTGAAAAGCCCATTATATTGCAGAAAAATCTAGTAATTTGTAGCCTGTGTTCCCCTTAGTGATTGTGCTTTCATGTGTAACATGCTGTTGAAAAAACTTATTCCCACTTATAGATTCTCAAAGGTTTTATAGGAAGAGGCCATTTTCAATATACATTATAATTGTGCTTTGGCTAACGTGTGTCTCTTCCCTTTTTTGTAGTGCACATTTTCTAAAGTAAACAAAAAACTGGCAAATCTGTGCTTATGGCTGCACAAGACAAAAAAGAAAAAAGGATACAAGCTCAATTGTGATACTTGGAGTCACGGTTCACAAAATGTATAGATATCTCAAAATATTACATTTAACTGAACAGGCGGGATTTCTGTTCTCTTTGTTTTTCGTCCATTTTTTTTTCATTTGTCCATGGAGGTTTTTTATCATAGTGTAAAAAACCTGAGTTACAGCACGGGACGAAAGCTGTGCAAACTTCAGTGTGGAACTAAGAAAAACAGAAAGCTGTGTGGACTTGAAATAATGTATAGATGTCTGAAATTAGCAAAAATAAACCATATTATTCAGGAAGGTAATGCTAATTTTATGGGAGTGAAAATATGGCAATAGAATAAGGATTCATGTCCATTGCAGTGGCATAGAGGTGTCTGTGGAGAGCTGTGTTGCATTTGCACCTGCTAATGTGGTTTGTTAACTCTCAGCTTATTTGAATTCTGGTAATTCTGGTCTAGACAGGCCTAACAGAGCAAGAACTTGAGTCCGATATCTTTTTCCCTTTTTGATTATCTTGAAACATAAGACATCTCTTCTGCTTCTGAAAATACTTTGTATCATCATAAATATTTTCATATTGGAATTGAATATGTTAGCTCAGAACCCCAAGATGAGTCAGATAACATACTTCAGCATTGAGATTTAAGGGTAGAGTAAGTAACTTGATGAACACTTGACAGAGGTGTCCTTCATCCTAATAAAAAGAGCAAACACCACACTGATTATAAATCACATTTGTTCTTAACGTGTTCAAACTTCTAAAACTTAGATAGACAAGTCTAGTATTTTTCTATATAGCTTAATAGGAATTATTGGTTATGATTTCAGTACTAGTGGGCAAGCCTTGCATGCTGTCAATCAAAGTATCCTGTCTGGACTTTGTTATCTCCCTTCATTCTTTCCAGCAGGCTGCAGGCTGCTTTCAGGTCTCAGAAGATATAAGCCTTTCCTTTAAAAATAACCAGGAGCTTAGCAATGAATAGTACTGCTGCCTCAATTCCTTCCATTATAAAGTCTTGCCTAATGCTTTTCACTTTACTTTTCATTTCCTTTGTAGTGCTGAGATCTGGGAAAATTAACATCTATGGTGCTCCGTATTCGATCATATATTTGAGACTTGCAGCTTGCAGCATTCTCACATGATCTCTGCTATTAGTGAATGTAAAAACAGCTTCTACCCATCTCCCTCTTCCTATTTGCTGAACTAATAGATTAGTGGGAAAGATTTTCCATGCATAATGTGAAGAAATAGCAGCTTAGCTCAAGGATTTTTTGGTTTACCATAGGTCAGGGGAGAGGATGAGAATCCAGAAATTTTGTTATTTTTCCTTTACAACTTTCTGCCTGGACGTATGTCTCTAATATTATCCTCTTTCTGGTGAAGGTGCTGGGTGTAAGCTGTTAGTTTCTTCTGTGGTCTGATCATAATGAAGTGGACAGCAAAATGGATGGCTGATTGCAAGTATGTAAGCATTGTATAGGAGAACAAAAACTAATGTGGCTCATTCATTCAGGTACTGGTTGGTCACTGAAAGTTCTCTATTACATCAGACTGTTCAAGTTAAGGCTAATAAGGAGGTATCAAAGGAGATACTGAAGGACATCTGTATGGAAGCCCTAAGGGTAAAGTTCCTGATGCAGTTGGATCAAAAGAAGCAATAGCTCTTTGCCGTACATCCAACTTTCTAAATACATAGCTAGCACTGAAGAATCCATTTTATTAAGTAGACAAATATTTTTACTATGTGCATGAGTGCAGTCTCTGATGTTGCTTGGGACTCTCAGTTTATCTCATTCATGCATGTTACTAAATGTTTTGCTTTATGTTGAAGAGCAATCGCACAGCCCACAGACTGGCTATATTTTTGTTGAAACAAGACTGGGAGATGTGCACTTTACAGATCTACTCTCGTGGGGCCCCACTCATTAGTTTGAGATATAGCCATAGTTTCTTCTATCTTATGCATTTTTCTTTTATTTTTTACCCCTATTGGTGACTTAGCAACTACCCCTATAAATTGCAGGAAATCTGGGAGAAAGTAAAAGTGCCCTTGATGGGTCTCTCACAAGAAGAAATGTCTGAAAAAAACTCATCTCTTTTCTCTTCTTCACATTTTGGTGCTGATAACCACTCTTCGAAGCTGAGAGTAAAATGGTTTAGCTCTGACTTTCAAGTTAGAGGTGGTTTAGCAACTTTCCTGAACAGCTGCTGAACGTGTTGTCTTTAAGTCCTAAAACTGGTATTTCATTTGTAGTATGTACATAACATTTCAAAAGGATTCATAATAATGTTAGATATATTACTTGCAGTGAGAAAGGACCAAAGAAATCCTACCTTTCCAAACATAAAGCTCGTTAAAAAGCAACTCATCAAAGATGTAAGTGTAACTGCATTACTAAGTTCTTTTTCTGAGTAGCATCAATTACGCACACTTTAAACTGGTAGCTGTAATCCTCAAGGTTGGGTCTGATTAACAAAGCAAGTGAAAGTCTGCTGATTCTAAAGCAAAAAAGCAAATAAATACATGTTGCCATTTTCTGCAATAAAGTAATAAGCAGTTTAGAGTAAATGTGATTGGCATAAAATGATCTTAGAAATAATGTCAAATACACTCATGAAACAGCTTATTGATGTCAAATTTGCAAAATAGGATATCTTTTCAGCATATTTATCCACTGTTTACATCAGTTAGAATGACAGATACAGAAACTATTTATTCATGACAAAATTTAATTACGTCCTAACTAGTGACCAAATAGCAATATTTATTTAATCCAAGCGTGATCATTGTTTGGCAATTACTTTTTAAAACTTACATAAAATCAAATGGATAATATTTGTACAATTGTAATAGCTGAGCTGTGCAAGCAATTGGAAAGCTTATGCAGCTATCCAAGGGGGCAAAGAACCAAGAAGAATTTGGCATATAAAGTAATCGTAATACATACTTAACTAATGAAAATACTTACCATTAAGTAGAACTATTTACATGTACAAGAAATCAGAGATTTATATTTTACATCTCAAACTGGAGAATCAACTTAAAAGAAACAGTGAAACTGGAAGTCACTGAAATTAGAATGTAGAAAGGACCAAAGCAGTTCAGACAATAGTTCCATCTAACCTAGTCATGATGATGTAGGCATGATAGTCATCAGCAGGAGTTGCCATGCATGCTTACACTGTGAAGAGCTATGCAGACATTTGGTACTTCATCTAACATTATCTCAGGTACCAACTGTTTTAAGCTTAGAATCACAGGAAGATGGGTATAGTTGTTATTGATGGATCTTTCTTGTGTCTCTCCTTTCTACTTTTGAATCCACACAGACTTTAAATATTTATGGCCTTTCTTGGCAAGGAACTCCACAAATATCTTCTCCTTTTGTTTGGAATTTAGTTCTCGGTTTTATTACTACTCCCTGCTTATGATATTGTAAGAGAGAATGATCACTCCCTATCTACCATCTCACCCCTTCTTTTGATTTTGTGAACTTCAGAAAATACACACAAATACATCTGTTAACACAGATGGACCTTGGTCTATGTTATTCTTCTTCATAAAACAGTTTTTTTATGCTTTTATATGCACTGTTGTAGCACTACTCTGATACTTTTTCAGATTTTTGAATCTGGGATATATACACAGTATTCAAACTATGGCAAAGCAATATGCTAAGGGTACAATGAAAATGGTACAGTGATGATCACTGAGTTTGTTATATTCCTAGTACTTAACTTGCTTTCAGACTGCTTCTGGGCCTTAAAGTAGCCTTCAATAATGGATTTTTCTCAAAAAAATATTTGGAAATCAACATTCTTTGTCACATCTGGACCACCCTATACCTCTTGATCATGCATATATGCTTCATAATTCTCCCAGAAAGCATGAGTGCGTTTTAAAGGAAGGCACAATTTGTCTTTGAAAAAATATGTCCTAAGAACTTATTTATTAGTTCCTCTTCAGACATTTCTTCATTATACCATTCATCAGAATCTTTATTTGCCTAGCACAGACATCAACCTTTACAGCTATGCAGTTCCTCAGATTTCCCCTCACTTCCTTCCTATTCTCTGGTACTAAGGTAGATTTAAGAAAAAGATTTTTTACCATCACCAATTGTATAAATATAAAAAATGGTGTAAACCATCACTAAGCACGGGCAATTCATCTCTGCTTCTTTTAAGAAACTGGGTTTATACCATCTAGTCCTAGATGTTTACTGCCATTTATTTTTGTCAGTGTATTCTGTAAAAAGTTATCCAGTTCCATTAACATCATATCATATTATGATTCTGCCAGATAGGGGTTGGGAAGGGACTGTTCCTAGATTCTTCCATGATGAATGCAGGAAATTATTTAGTTCTCTGGAATGACCTTAGCTTGTCTGAGAAATTGTTATGTACTCCCCTCATCAGTTGACACTACAGAATCTCCAGCATCTTTCTCCTGATAAATTACAAGGAAGATTTGTTATTATTACTTATTTATTTTACTAGTTGTTCTTCAGACTTCTTTTGTAGACTTTTTGGTGATGCTTTTAGATTTAATCTGCCAGAGTTTGTTGTTCTTTCCATTTCTTCATTTGAATAGGATCTCAAATATGTGAACAGCACTCCCTTCCTTGTAATAAACCTCCTTAACCTTTTTTGATTGGTAATATACACCTATTTTCTTTCTTTTTTCAATGTGGTATCTTTAAATCATTTCCATGCTATAATTTCCATGCCGTCTGCAGAGATTTGATTCTCTTAGTTGCCCTCTATAGCTTCTTTTCAATAAATGTCCTCATATTTATTCCTGAAATGTCTGGAAAACATAGTTCTTGAAATCTTCAAGATTAAGAAGGATACTGTCTCACAGTGGGAAGCATATATAGGATGTATTGCAGCATCATTTTCCATAATTTATGCTGACTGCGGTTATAATAACAGTGTTATTTTTATTTTTCAATTCTCTAACGGGAGAAATATTTTAGTCTGTACCAGAATAAATTTGTTTCCCACAAAAACATTCCTGATTTTTGTCTTTAACTAGAAAGTTTTAAAGTCTGATGTGTTACTTCAGTGATAGATCTCCAATGACAGAAAAATATCAGAATAGTTCATGCAGACTTTTGTCTAACAAAGGGAGCATTTTAGTTCTCCAGGTGAGATGTTTTAGTTGTAATAGTGTACACATGCTGTCTTGACACCAGGGCAGCCATTCCTTCCTTCGTTGTTAAATTATGGCACAAACATTTCTCATCGATTGCAATTTTACAGCCATTTCAAGGCTCGGCTTTGGCCCCATGGTTTCACTGTGCCTATACAATTGAGGAGAATAGCTTCTGTGATGGGTGCTATTATGGTCATTGTGATCCTGCGAGGTGGATTTGAAGGCTCTACTGAAGGTGGGCAAGATGCATGAATGTCTGTGGTCCTTTGACTGTTGCTGACAGATTTTTGTGAACTCCAAAGATGTGAAGAATATGCTGCTTTCCTGGATCCATGCAGAATATGAAAGCTATGAAAAGATTTATACCGCTGCTATAAGGTTGATACTTAACTTCCAGAGGCAGGATATGTGTAGAGGTGTTTTGCATCGGGCTGTGTGAGTTTCTGACATCAAATAATCATCCTCTGATTGTTTGAAATCAAGAGCTAAGTGGCATTTTTCCACTGTTACAGTTTCTTAGGATTCTTTGATTGTGAGCTTTTGGCCCACAGAATTGAAATTCATTTAGTGTACTTTTGTGGGTACAAGATACCCACAAACAGCAATTTTATGAAACCTGTTTCAAAGAGCAGATACTTCTGTTTCTGCTTCTCCAAGTAGTATTGGCTGAAGAGTAAAAAAAAAAAAAAAAAAAGTATATCTTTTCAGCATATTGAAGGTATGCCATTCTTATAGCTTTCTGTCTGCATGGGCCACTGCCAAAGGCAGTGTAATTGACTAGAAGAACTGGTGGTGTGATCTTGCTTGTTATAATTTTGGGACAAAATGTAAAATTTACGCATACAGAATTCTAGCAGCTGAATACTAAACTGTTATCTTCCTTTTCTGGAAAGATGGTAATTGTTATATGTAGTGTTTGTTGTGCTGCCTATATGTACCACTTTTAATTCTTCATAACCATCTCTCAGAACATAGGCACATGAAGCTGTGAATGCTCTCAGTTTGTTCTGCCAGGGAAGATCATATATTGCGTCTATCTTTAATAGTTTAATCCTGTCTGGAAAGTACAGGATTTAATTCAGGTCCAATTGGGAAAGTTGCTAACCCCTAGCAGACATACTCCTGCTGGAGATGAAAAGAGCTGTCGCTCTCTATATGTCTTCAATGAATTGGCTGGAGCTAAAATCCTGCTTACAGTTCCACTGTGAGCTTGTTGGGCTCTAGCATTTTCTTTACTCACTCTAGCAATGGATCCTCCACTTTATTTCTAGACAACAGAGAAAGGGCAATATTCTTCAAATTAAACTCATCTATGCCTGTAAAAGCAGGTGGGTAAACAAACACTCCGATCTATAGTTTTACATGAAATCCCCAAAGAGTTGCTGTTATTAGGTTGCATGTTCTGTCTGGAGTCCTCTGTCTGCACTCTAAATTCGGACTTTTTTTTTTTTTTTTCCCAGCTGTATTAGTCAATTTGTCTACAGTTGTCTTCCTAACCAGTTCACTATTTTCATAAAATAAATTATATGATCTACGTAAGTAGTTCTGAAAAACATCTTGGTCTGATTCCAGAAAAAGAAATGAAAAAAAAAAATCATATGATGTCTCATTTGGGGTTGCTGTACAGCTTTCTAGGGAAACTTTGTTAATAAAAAAGAGATGTAGCTAGAAATAACTTTTATAACTCTTTAAATAGCAGCTTAGTTGGTCTTCAGAACAGAGGGCTTTGCACTACATTACTACAGACTTTCTCAGAGTTTTCTCACATTCAGGCACCTTGATCTTCAGGCTGTGCATACCCATGGCCTGACTGCCTACATGTGTGCAGATATGCCCTGAGCTTGTCTCTTTCCTCCATCTTTTGCTATCCTTCTTTTTCTCTTTGAAGATCAGGCTATCCGCTTTTTTAAAATGAAGCGTGAAATTCTCATTCTCGCTTAATCACTGAAAAATGTGTACTGGGAATTTACAAATATAATAACTGTTTTGAGACTCATTTTTTTACTTTGTGTTTCTAATTCCTATCAAACTTGTTAATGTTAACTGAAAGAGCAGGTATTCCTTTCTTTCATACACAAGACTATATACATGCTTAACTTCTTGTGAGTATAGTTATTTGCTACTCTCTAAACAGACCATGGTATTCAAGCTGCTTTCCATACACTGCATTTTCTAGGTCACTGGACCTCATTAGATATTTCAGAACTGTGTTTGCAGATTCCTAATGCTTGTAAGCCTGAAGAAAGTATTCTGTCCAAATGCTGAAAAACAATCTCTAAGCTTCATTCAGATGGCATGTAGTTTGTTGACATTTTTCATTACGCATCAATTTATCAGTAAAGCTGAAGAAAATGTCTAGCCAGAATGTTTACAGCTTTACTAAAAAATAAAATCCCCAGATTATGACATTTTTCAGAAGGATTTGGACTAGAGTACTGCAACTCAAAGTGAATACACTCTTAGATTGTTCATTAACATTTTTTGTTTGAGTTTTGTTTATTTATAAGATCATCTACAAGGTTTGGTCAGTGAGTTGCATTAATACTGACCACATATTTGGAGTCAGTTTTCAGTGAAATGTGTTAGAGTATAAATCTGATTAAACAAGGAGTCCCTGTAGCCATTCAGCAGAGCTGGGCATTGTGTGTTCAAGAATGGCACCAGGAACCCCCGTGAGGAAGGGACAGGATGAGGCTAGGAAATCTTTGTGACTAATAGCATACAAAGAGCGTTATTTTGCTTCCTAATGTAAACAGGTTCAAATTATCCATAGTATAGCATTTACCCTGGGAGCCACCTAAATATTTTAACAAGAGAATTGTAGAAACATGACTAAAAGTTTACTGTGACTTCTAGTGTCCAACTACAGATAAAAACTGATCACAATTCTGTTGGTACTGGGGGTTTGTAGATAACAATTTCTAAGTTCTGGCAAGACACTGAAAACACAGCACATTGTAATAGGTTCTTGTGTTTTAGAGGCAGTCCATAGTAAAATTACAGCTTTACCTCTTCATAGTACTGACTTTCATATGTGTATGTAAATATAGAACAGATAATATTTATAGTACCTCGTACTGTGGAAGAACAGAACTTACATATAATGTCACTGCTAAATGTTTTCTATCCATTTTGATGCGTAATTGTTTTTCTGATTCCATAGCATTAAGGTATTTTGGAAGCATGTAGTGCTAATTCACAGTGGTATTTAGAGTATAGCGCTGCCTCATCAGCTGTAATTGAACTCATCAAAATGCAAAGTAATTTAAATCACATACATTTATAGGAATGAAAATACATATTAAACATATGAATACATAAGAAAAAGTATATTTATATATAATATTTATGTTCTCAATACAGACAGAGAAATTTCTGTGTTGCAAGTATTCTTTTATAAAAGTTTGCCTTTGAAAACACGTTGCCTGTTAAAAGCAATGTGATCACCCAGTGCTGATTTGGAGCAAAATGCCTGTGATAAGTACTTCATAGTACTTGCAAATTCATATATGTCACAAGAAGGAATGCTGGATATTCTGGAGGTGAATTACTGGTTGAACATTGCCATAATTCTGGATGCACATTTCTCTGAGCTTAGGAGAAGTTGGGATCATATCCAAACTCTGTGTGTGTGGGTCTTATATGAATATAAAATGCACAGATTGTATAGAAAGGAAAAAACGCTTTTGTAAACACAAATGGAAATCTCTATGAATCTCATCTTGGTTACACACAAGGGGGGTGTATTCTCCACTGAAGTCTAATGGGATGTGCATCGAGGGGAGAATAATATGCGCCATTGCCTTGTTCACTAACAGGTGAAGGGTAATATAGATGAAATTGGAGAACTAATAGGCAATACAGTTTACATTAGCATATACAAGGCAATTCCACATTTTGCAGCAAAGTAAAAGCAAAGTAGTAGCACAAACCAAGGAAAGATTAAGTCTAAGACCTGCTGTCGATGTGATGAAAACAACTTGACATTTGAGTCTTTCAAGTGCTGGTTTATCACATGAGTGGCTCAAATGATTACTTTCTCTGTAGAGTCTAACAAAGAGAGAACCTGAAGGATCTTCACACCATATCAGGTACAGTGCAAAAGAAATGGTGAACTGTGTGAATTTGGAGATAGAGCGTGAAGTTGTGGTTGTTTTGCACAGTTCTAGTAAGTGGTAGTAGAAAGTTACCTGTCTAAGAAAGAAGGGGTTGTTAGTAATGTTGTTTGTGGCCTATAGATCAATCCATCAATTGGCTGATCAGTCAATTAATCAGTCTTTAAAACCTTAACCAGTTCAAGCTCTTAAAGTCAAGGTATAATCTAAGAACCCTTGCGTTTTTTGACTATGTGTCATGCTGTCAGGTTAATTTACAGGTACATACCAAATTGTTACTGTCTTCAGCATCATGCAGGATAGCTGACACTGCTGCTGCAGGGGACGAAAGGCAGGTTACAGTGAACAGGTAGGGATGATTTAGGTGAAAGAGCCTCTAGCCACTGTCAGCAACTGCTTCATGTTCAGTACTATTGTTTTTAGTTACTTGGAAAACATTCCTATTAGCCACAGAACTAAATAGCAGTTTGTTGTTGTTTTTTAACTGAGTCATCAAACTTATGTCAATGATTGTTTGCTGCTGAGAGTTCCAGAGATCAGTACATCTACACTCTGCCTTTTGCTACAATATAAATGTAAAGCATTTTTCCACTCCTCCATTTGAGGACAAATGCTCCTAAATGTGGCAATTAAAACACATACCATATGATGTTTTAAATGTGTTTCTGAAACTTTTTAATATTGTGAATGGATCTTTGATATCTACCATCTGGAGAAAAACATTTTCTTATCTGTGTTACTTTTTTTTTTTTTTTTTTTTTTTGAAAATGCATTTTTTCCAGAAGATTTTGCAAAACTGCTGGCCAAAGATAGTTATGCACCAAAATCAAAACAATCTCAAAATATACTTGTAGCTATATTAAGAAAATATAATATACAGTTAAAAATATGAAACAAACATGCATAACACCAGTTTTACTACTGAAAAGAAGAGAATCTTTAATGTAATTTATTCACAGTGTATCTATGAACAGATAGTCACAAAGCTTTGCACTGTTTATTAGAAATAACAGAAAAATATCCCCGCAGGGTTTTAGTATTCAATGTTATAAACTAAGTGCAGTTCAGTCTTTTCTCCTGCAGGAGTGTGCACACGTTTGGAATCATCCATTTTATGTTTGTCCTCTAATAATTTGTTACATTTTCTAAAGATCTCCTCTAAAGGCAACAAGAAAAAAGAAATGTTCCTCAGTTGGACCAAAATGTTTATTGTGGTCACTGAATCACTGCCATTCTCTATG
The DNA here is from genome assembly GCF_016699485.2 of Gallus gallus. Lineage (NCBI taxonomy): Eukaryota > Metazoa > Chordata > Aves > Galliformes > Phasianidae > Gallus > Gallus gallus. The sequence continues at coordinate 40,174,293 of NC_052535.1, read as the reverse complement.
ATTCCATAGAGTCATTAATCCTCTATGAAAGTGGTTGACAGCTGCATGTGTGATCTAAAATGTTGATCTGTATACTGGCAAAGTCCGCATATTACACAATCATAATTCACACACATACATATTTTGGTTATAGGAGGTCTGTTCTATAACAGCACTTCTGCATGCATTTTAAGAAGTATTAAACCGTAAATTCTTTTATAGCATGAATTTTCGAGAAAACTAAGTACTGATTCAAACTAGATTTTAATTTATGTAGATCTTACTGGATTACCATTCAAATGCTTTTAATGAAATGTAAGGGATATAAAAAAAACCACGAGTCTCAACCCTGTTTTAAATAAAAGCAAATTTCCTTTTTTTTTTCTTATGAACTCAATAAAATCGATGTTGCTTAAGTTGTGGTAACCAAATTCTTGAAACAAAATCTCACTAAAAATGTTTATCATCTTTTCTGTGTGTGTGTGTGTGTGTGATTATATCTGTCATTCATTGGTTTTATTTATTTATTTATTTATTGTTATTGCACAAAGTTCTATAGGGATTGTTGTCATTATTTTGGGTAGTGTTTCTATTGTATTTAGATTTTAGGCAATGAAAATGTTGTATCAAATGTAGGTTATGAAGAAAGGTGGTAATCTATATTCTGCACTCTTGCTAGCAGGCAGAGGTATCACTGGGAAGTAATGCTGTGGAACAAAGCCTGAACAATTGTTTTGCTCTGTAATACAGATCTGAAATAGATGAAGATAAAAATTCGGTGTGCCAGGAAAAGCTTGCAGAAACCCTGAAGCTCGCAAATTGCCAAATTGTATTTTGTTTTTGGCTAAGCATTGTGGCAATACAGTTGTTAGTGCTCATTTGGAGGACAACATACATTCGTGAACCTATTCATTTTTTTCTCTGCTCACATATCCAAACCACT